>NW_026705189.1:0-342377 GCF_029867415.1 Vicia villosa
AGCTCATTTAATTGATTAATCAGTGTAAAATGCATTCTTAATAGATTAACCAAGCTTCTAAAGAAGTAAGCGCGTATTCGAAAAGGTTTTAAGACATTTTATCAACATAGGAAAGAGTTTTTAAAAGCTTTGTGTATGTGTGTGCTTTTGTGTGTGTGTGTGTGTGCGTGCATTGCCTTAATACCTCAAGACTTTCTCTTTTATTTTCCACACTTTCTCACTTTCACAACCTTAAAATTCAAATTTATCTGCTTGATTCAATGTTGTTTAGCATTTTATCTAGAACTTGAATCATCTAATTGAATAGGCTTAAGACAACTTTTTTTGGATGCCATCATCAAGAATCACTAGGTAGTTGTAATCAACTCTCCCTTTAAAAATTGTCACTAAGAACTCTTGTAAGAGCTATCAACACCAAAAATCATTTGACTTAAGGAGTTGTCATCTTTTAAACTGATTGATAGTTGTCATAATCAAAACCATAATTGTTATCGTCAAAATCACATGATGGTTAATACTGCACAAGACATAGATCCACATTAGTCATATACATTGATTCAATTTGCCCATATCAAAGTTGCAACCTTCTCTATGATAACTTCCCATACAACTTAACCCTTTTGTCCCACGGTAGACGCCACTACAGATGTGCATTAAAAAAAAGACCTTTTTTATAAATAAATCAAGTCTTTCTAGTTATTGATTAAGATAATGGCTAGTTGCTTTTATTTTGAGTTTGTCTTGTTGTTATATGCATTATTAAATCACTCTCACTTTTTCGTCATATTAATGAAACAATTGTCTTAACTATTTTTTATTTATTAAAGTGTTGCAATGAAAAAAAACTTTAAAACTTCAACCTAGTTAAAATGACAAAATTTAAAAATACATTACTAGTACTCCTCCACATAGAAACTTGCAACATGAAATAATGCTCCAAATGTAACAACAACAAAAACAAAAAAACAGTTATATTAGTTGGACTGCACAACACACTAACATGCAAGCATGTGGGAAGGTATATGCAATAAATTAATGTCTATATGTTACTTACTAAAATAAGACATTATTTATTCATAGCCACTCAGGTTCCAGTAGGTATATATACTTTGCATCAGTCTACATGCTTGTGTGCTGTCCCTGCCTCCTAAACAAATTGATTAACTCTTAATCATTAGGGTTTAGAAATAATATAAGGTGATGTGAGCTTGAAATCTTCTATTAATATTACTAAAACAATACTTATTTTTATTATTTTTTCTTTAAAAAGTATATCTAAATATAGGTCTTCTCTTTAAAAACTATAGTTCAACACTTTCAGGTTCAGCACCACACCACTTGTTCTTCATCTGTCTTAGAATGAGACATAATTATTAGATTAATTAATCTTCAAGTCAAACATTGCTCTAATTTTTATTTTGTTGAAAATGATAATATGTAATAATATTAGAATAATTCTAAAATTCAAACATCAGTAGTGTATTTGTATTATTACATCTACTTCCTATCCTTATAAATAAACATATTTTGTCATTTTCAGAAATATACTAAGAATATATATAATTTATTTATTTAATAACATATATTGTCAACCAGGCATTACAAAATATATTAATATATAGTACTGATTAGTATATACTATAAAATATTTTTCTTTTGAAAGAATAACTAATATATAATATTGTATCATAAGAACCATCTATATATATATATATATATATATATATATATATATATATATATATATATATATATATATATATATATATATATATATATATATATATATATATATATATATATATATATATATATATATATATATATATATATATATATATATATATATATATATATATATATATATATATATATATATATATATATATATATAATTGAAATACATTAATAATATAAAGAAATTTTACAGTCACTAAATTATAACAGTTAAATTTTTATAAATGTTCGATTTTTTTTAATCACATTAAATATTATTTATGAATAATTGTGATGCACTGACCGTATAAAATATTATTGATGATACATAATAATTAATTTATATAATATAATATTATTGTCTAACAAGTTAAAGATGAAAATAAATAGTTGCCTGCTCTATTATTTGATGAAAATAAGTACTAGTTGTTTGCTCTATTATTTGTCCTTTCCCTTCAATGGTGAGGCCAAGGCTTGATTTTATTGGTCCAAATCCATATAAGTGTTGCCCCACACAAGTATGGAGTAGCAAATTGCAATAGGTGGATGTCCTTTGAGAGTTTGAGTTATCATTCTTTTTATAAAGTCAAATCCCACTACACCCAATCATATCAATTTGGTTCATACTATTGTACTTTATGTGATGATTTCATTTTAAAGGATAATTCAAATATTTTAATGTAATTTATTAGGTTTGAATAACACATTTAAAAAAGAAAATCAATGGGAATAAGTTTATGAATTATTTTGCTAAAATTAAGTTTAGAAATTTTCATATTTGACGTGATAATTAAGAGTTTAAAATTCATTCCTTACTTTATAAAATGTGAATTCCAAATCCATTTATATCAAGCAGAGTTATATCAAATAGCACGTTAACTCCTCTATTAGGTTAAGTATCAAATCTAAATTCTACTTGATTTATAAGAATAGTAGGTGGCAACTAGGTGAAAGTAAAATTATCAACAAAAAGAATATTGACAAATGGTAGCAAAAACTTTGATCAACATATTGTACTTTGATCCTATGAGACATGTTCAGTGGGTGGATTGAGTTAGTCACTTCATTCATAATGAAAATTGGAAAATACTTAGCTTTATTGCTCAAAGTTATCTTAATTTGATTAACTTGTTGAGCAAGGGTCCAATTCTTAAATTTGATAATCATAGTCATCTTATTTCAGGGTTATAATCTTAATTTCAAAGATGCTTACTTGTTCTAAAAACCTAATGGTCCTCATGTGCTTTGGACTAAAATCATTCGACATCCTGACAAAATTTGTACTTATTACTTCACTGAGCTGCGTGGATTATGGGAAGAATTGATCTCACAGACCAATTCCAAGTTGCACATGTGTTCAACATGTCATTGTGAATCCATGGGAAGTGTAAGAGATTTTGGTCTTGAAGATCAAATCATTCCATTCTTAACAGGTTTGAATGGCAAATTTTCTATTATAAAAACTCAGGTTTTGTTAATGTATCCTCTTCCATCCATCAACAAAGTTTACTCTATGTTTATACAGGAAAAGAGTAACAATGTTTCTTTACTTTCTAAAGTTGATCCAACTACAAATCTTGATGAAGCTAACACTCTAGTTAATGCTTATGATTGAAGAAAATATTTTGATCGTGGTAAATCTTCTAATTCTTATGGTGCTCCTTCTAACAACAAGAAAGATAGTAGATTGTGCAATTTTTGTCACAGGTCTAGACATACAATTGATGTATGTTATCACAAGCATGGTTCCCTCCAAATTTTGCTAAAAAGCATACTTCAGTAAATGCATCTAATGCATCTCATGGTAATACACAATTTATGGTGAACAATGGGGAAGAAGGTCCTACAAGCAATCATAATGCCAGAATCACTCAAGAACAATATGCTCACTTGATTGGCTTGTTACAACAAACAAATTTGCTGCCTCTTACCCCTACCACAAACCCCAATGCTAATCACATTTCTACTCATTATGGTCATACACCAAATGAGACTTCAGGTAAAGCCTTTGTGTCAACAGTTTCTTGTTCTACCCACATTAAACCTGAATTTTGGATCCTTGATTCATGAGCAAATGATAATATTTGTTCATCTTTACATTGGTTGAGTTCTTACCACAAAATTCAACCTATTAATGTATGTTTATCCAACGGATCTATTGGTGTAGCCAAACATGCAAGCACAATCAGTTTCTCACCTCAACTATATATGTCTAATGTGTTATACAAACTTGATTTTTCTTTAAATATTTTATGTGTTTCCAAACTATGTCATTCTATTAATTGCATATTTCAGTTTTCTAACAATGAATGTCTCATTTAGGACGTGAAAACCAAGAAGATGACTGGTTTGGCTAAACAAGTTGAAGGGTTATACAAACTTATGACAACTACTAGTTACCTTGTTGCAGAAGCTACATCACCTCAAACCACCATTTCTAGTATTTCCTTATCCAATATTTTGAACCTAATACTTTTCTCAATAATTGTAAAGTGATTCCTAAGCAAGCAACATGGCATTTTAGATTTGATAACTTATCCTATGATAGGCTTTCAAAAATGTCTCAAATGTACCCTTCTATTTTCAATGATATTAAAGCTGACAGTGATGTCTGCCATTATGCTAGACATAAGAAACATTCATATAGTCTGAGTCAGTCTAAAACCTCGCAAAAATTTGAATTGTCACTTTGATATATGGGGGCCCAATCTCCATAAATTCCATACACAATCATAGATACTTCCTTAAAGTTGGTGATATTATAGCATATTCACTTGGATTATCTTGCTTAAAACCACATCAGAGGTATCTAATTATGTTCAACAGTTTATTACATTAATAGAAAATCAATTCCACATTTGTCCTAAATATATCAGGTCAGATAATGGCCCTAAATTTTTAATTCCTCAATTCTATGCCTCAAAGGAAATTGTCCACCAAATATCATGTCTAGAATCTCCTCAATAAAATGCTAGAGTTGAAAGAAAACATCAGTACATTCTCAATCTAGGCAAAGCTTTACTCTATCATTCAAACCTACCAAAATCCTACTAGTCTCATGCCGTCAGTTATTGAGCATTTATTATTAATAGAGTAAACACACCCTTGCTCGGTAACCAAACTTTTCATCTGCTACATAACAAACCACCTAACATAAACCAAATCAAAGTCTTTGGCTCTTTATATCATACCTCAACTTTGTCCAATCATAGAACCAACTTGACACTCGAGCTAGAAAACCTATTGTTCTTGGCTATGCAGTTGGCTATAGAGGATTTATCTTACTTGACTTACACTCTTTTAATATTTTCATATCTCGAAATGTCACACATCATGAACATATTTTACCTTACCATAGACACTCTCCTCCTATCACAGAAAATTGGGAATACTTTAGTTACTTAGACCCCAAGTTAAACCCCAATTCATCTTAATTTCATGATGTACCTTAGCCCGTCCCTCCTATTCCACCTATTGATCAATATCCCCTAACACTCTCTACATCTATTTCACTCATTCTCCTATCATCTACTTTTGATCTACCCACATACCTTGATGTCCCTCAAACACATGCCATAGACACACCTCCTCCCACTCGTGTTTCCTCAAGAGTAAGGCATCCACCATCCCATTTAAAAGATTATGCTTGTACAACATTCAATGATCCATAAACACAATCATGTTCAGGCACTCCTTACTGTATCTCAAATTTTATTTTATATTCTAACCTTTCTCCTTCTCAATATCGCTTTAGTTTTTCTCTTTCCACCAGTCATGAACCCAAAACATACAAAGAGGCATGTAAATTTGAATGCTGAAACCAAGCTATGAAACTTGAGCTTGATGCTCTTGAGAAAACTGGCAGTTGGAAGATTGTAGATCTTCCATTCAATGTGAAACCAATTGGTTGTCGTTGGGTATACAAGGTCAAGCATAAGTCTGATGGCAGCATCGAGAGATTAAAGGAATTTCTTGTTGCTAAAGGATATAACCAGATTGAAAGCCTCGATTACTCAGACACTTTCTCACCAGTTGCAAAACTCACCACAGTTAGACTTGTTCTAGCTTTGGCCTCCATTCATAACTGACATCTTCATCAACTTGATGTAAACAATGCATTTTTGGAGATTTGCATGAAGATGTTTACATGGTAATTCCGTCTGGTGTCAAAACATCCAAGCCTAATCAGGTTTTCCAGCTTACCAAGACACTATATGGCTTAAAACAAGCTAGCAGACAATGGTTTGAAAAAGCTAACTTCACTTCTTATTCACCATGGATACACACAAACAGCTTCTGATCATTCCTTGTTTGTCAAGAAAGCACACTCTACATTTACAATTCTCCTTGTCTATGTTGATGATGTTATTTTGGCAGGTGATTCTTTGCAAGAGTTTCAATCCATGAAAAAAATATCCTGCACCAGAATTTCAAGATAAAGGACCTTGGTATACTTAAATATATTTTATTTTTGGAAGTGGCTCACTCATATTAAGGCATTTTTGTTTGCTAAAGAAACGATTGCCTCGATCTCCTCAATGATTCAGGTTTCCTGGGATCCAAACCAGCCAATACACCATTTGATCCTTCCATCAAACTTTGCCATGATAATAGTCCCGAGTTTGAAGACATCCCTTCATATAGAAGACTTATTGGCAGGTTAATCTACCTTAATACAACTAGACCTAATATCACATTCATCACCCAACAGCTTAGCCAATTCATTTCCAAACCTTCTACTCAACATTATAATGCTGCTTGTAGAGTATTGAGATACTTGAAACATTGTCCATACCAAGGTTTGTTTTTCCCTTGAAACTCATCCCTTCAAGTAACTGGTTTCTCTGATGTAGACTGGGCTGGTTGTGTAGACACTCAAAGATAAGTCTCTAGTTCTTGCTTAGGGTTTAGGGTTTAGGGTTTAGGGCGAACCAAAAAGAAGACTATTGTTTCTCGTTTATCTTCTGAGACAGAATATTATGCTTTAGTTGCCGCAACATATGAACTTAAATGGATTCTCTACTTGCTTAGAGATATGCACATCACATGCTCACAAGTTCCAGATCTATTTTGTGACAACCAAAGTGTTATTCACATTGCTCCCAATCCCGTGTTCCATGAAAGAGCTAAACATCTTGACATTGATTGTCACATTGTTAGAGAAAAATTCTTGGGTGGTGTGATGAAACTGCTTCCTGTGTCATCAAACAACCAACTTGCTGATTTTTTTTACCAAGTCTGTCTTCCTTAAACCGTTTCAATCTCTCAAGACCAAGTTGAATTTGCTAAACATTTATCAAAGTTCAACTTGTGGGGGCTAATAGATGACAAATAAATAGATAATGGTGTAGTTAGTTAAGTCAGTTACAATTCATCAAGTTAGTTGTGTTTGTTAGCTTGATTGCTCTTTGTGTAACTAACTTGTATCACTTGTATATATACTTTCACCATCATCTATCCATAACATTAGAGTTATCTTTCCCATCTCCAAGTTAATCTTGTTTAGTTACTTGTTGCATTTCGTGCTTCCATGGCTACCATGCATGAAGCATAGTATTTTTCAGATATATTTTTATTTCAAATCACACTAGAATTTGGATTTCTACTTTTTTTTTATTTTCTCACATCTGTCCTTTTTATATTCTTTCACTAATGCTGCCTTAAGGCCTTGTTACTAAAAAAATACTTCTGAGAGTTTTTGGTTGTACTGGTGTTCGTGCTTAAGGGTTCTTTATCTAGAGTGTGATTCACTTGTTTGATATATTTGATTGTTGAGATTGTCCTAGTAAAATCTTTGTTTGGTTATGGAGCTTCTTTGTCAAAATCTCTTTTTGGTTTAGGGACCATAAAACTCTCATATGTTGTAATAAGGTTCATGGACATATTTATAAAATATCAAGACATTATTTTAGTTGAACTCTCAAGAATATTTTTTTTGGGAGAGGAGTAGGCCAAGTTATTAGGCTGAACCTATATAAATATCGATGCGATTTCTCTATTCCTATCTCTTTTATTTTTGTTGATTAATTTTCCTTCCTCTCTAATTCCTTCTTTTTTTTCCCATTACTTTATGTTTGCACTAACATAAATTACTTTGGAAAGTAAAAACATTTTCCAATTAGGATAATGCTAACATGTGCTATAATTAAGGGAACATGTTAAGAGTTAAATGTAGAAACTTATTCTTGGAATTTGTGCATTGTTTTAATTAAAAGTTGATGATTAATTTTTCTATTGTTTTTTCCAAACACAATTTTTCTATTTTTAGGTTTCTTAACGTGTGCCCTAAGGGCACAAGTTAGCAGTATTCTTCTAATTAATCATTATTTCACACTTTACAACCCCTATCTTGTATTTGGAGTCACTTGTTCAATAACTTATTCATAAAATAATACGGTAAGGTACTAAAGTTCTCGAGCCAGAAGATCATTCACATCTAATTTTTTTCTGTTGAATAGAGGAGGTGGCACCTCCAAACACTCTGACATTGAAGTCAATTGTTGGATATGAAACATATAAAATTTTAAGTAATGTTTGTGTATACATTGATTTTACTTCAGTAGTCTTTTATATAGGGATCTTATTAAGGTTTTTTAAAACCTATAACCTTAATTATTAATTATAGTCATCCAAGTTGACAGATGTCGAAATACAATTCGTTATCTTATTTGACGCCATTCCTTTAGTTGCATGCTTAGATCATGTACTTTTAGGATATATATATATATATATATATATATATATATATATATATATATATATATATATATATATATATATATATATATATATATATATATATAAAGGTCTTAGAAATTTTTGTTTGACAACTAGTTTTGAGATTGATATTTTTTTTTATGACATCATTGGCTTGATTTCATACCGTCATGAATATATTCAAATTTTTGGACCTGGTGACCATATTTGGCTCATCCACGTTGGGGCAAGTTTTGGAATAAGACTGGGTAGAAACAATAGGTAAAGGTTGAAGATGAATTTGCAGAACCACATCCACATTGTTACTATTTGCAACTCACTCTTAAATTAAAGGACCATTTTCTTACAATTATTAAATTTGAAGGACTACATTTAATAAATGTCTTTTATGCATTTAGATAAATGACGATAAAGTTGGATGAAAATTCTTCAAGTAGAATGTATATCATACTATTCAAGAATAGATGAGTACTCATTATCGTGATTGTGTAAGGAAAGATATTGAAATTTCTAATTTTAAAACGGAAATTGCGAAGATGGTGAAAGAAGAAATGTCGACCAAATTTTTGTTAAAAGTTGTTGCTTTTTATCCGTTTGTTTTTAATTATAAATTATGTCATTAATAATTTCAAGTGAGATTGTCTTTAATAAAATTTGTCTAAGTTAATTTAAATTGTAATATTTTTTATTCAAGTAAATCTGTGTTGATAAGTAAACATGTTTTGTTCAAATTTTGGAATGTAATATGACTATTCAATGCAGCTAACAATTTTGATTTTATAATTCTTTAATCAAATTGTTTAAATCAAAATTATTTAAAAAACCATAACAATTTCATATAATTCAAAAGTTTAAAAACACCAAAGTTATTCAAAAACTCATAACAATGTCATATAATTCAAAAGCTTAAAACATCAAAATGTGAAAATTCTAAGTAATATCATGTCATTTAAATTTAAACATCACACTCAATCACAAAATAGTAAAGATTCTAAAACAAAATATAAGAAAATTTCTTTACCCACCTCCCTAGGGGGTTACTCCTAGCGAAAAACCCATTTTACCCCGTTTCGGAAATGCATTTCTGAAATTTTTTTTTTTTCAAAATTTTTCCAGACTTCGGAAGTGCATTTCCGAAAAAATCCCAAAAATTGGAATTTTGACTAACTCGGAGATGCATCTCCGAAACAACAAAAAAAATCTTAAAAAATCCCAAAAATTAATTTTAGGATATTAATTAATTCACATATTATAAATTTGATATGATTTATGAGTAATAAATAATAATTATTATATATTTTGATATAATTTATGAGTTATGAATAATAGTTATTATATATTTCTATCCTAATTCAAATTTTAAAATTTAAAATAATTTTAATTAAAATAATTAAAATAATTTCACTTACAAAATAAGTTATAATTTTTATTTATATATTTATAATAGTTGTTAATCTTTATAAAAAAATAACATATTCTTATTTTAAAACAAAACTCACGTTTTTATTTTCTTTAAAAAAATCATATTCAATTAATTAAAGTAAATAATAAAATTGTTTCAATTTTAAATAGAATAAAAAATAATGCTCAAAATGTGCATAAATAATGAATAATAAGCACACAAATATGTAAAAATAAAAAATATATATAATATTTTTTAAAATGTTTAAAAATGATTACAAAATATTATCAATTTCATTGTTCACTTTATATAATATTTTTGGATTAATCATTAATCCTTGTTTGTTTTTATATTTACTGTTTATATAGTTTTTATATTTTAACGCACTATTTAAAAATATAACAATTTTTATAGTGTATATAAAGTATATATAATATAAGTTTATTTAAATAAAAATAACAAAATTTGATTGAAGGTCAGATTTTTTTTTATTTCAATATAACGTTTATTATTTATTAATATTAAAAAATTTATAATTTGAAAATTAAAAATTAAAATAAGTTTGTAGAATATAATTTTTCTTAATTAACAAAATTGTCATTTGTTTAAAATTGAGATAAATCATTATTTAATAAAAAATAACATTTCCTACAAATAAATATTAAAAATCACGTATTTTTAAGAAAAATTAATATAAATTACGTGATTATTATTATTATTAATTATAATACATTACTTTTATTATTTATTAAGAAAAAAATGTGATTTTTTAATTAAAAAAACGTGTATTCATTATTTGAAACAAATTTCACAATTATTTAAAATACAATCATATTTTTTTTTTACAATAAAATTATTATGCTAATTATTATTTAGTTTTTGTATATTTTTTATAGACACTTTGTGAATTTGTATATATTATATTTAAAAATGAAACAACTTTATTATTTATATTAAGTGAATTCAATATGATTAAATTTAAATAAAATTAAAAAAAAAATTCAAAAATATTTAGCATTATGATTTTTTTTGGGTTAATACCATTTTACCCCCCTGCCATATAGGTCTTTTCTGGTTTTGCCCCCTGTAAATTTTTTTTTTTGGAAAAACAACCTTGTCTTTTCAAAAAGCTAACTTTTTAGCCCCTAAAGTCAAAATTCGCAGGAAACCTGCAGATTTTCCTGCGCATTTTGACTTTAGGGGCTAAAAAGTTAGCTTTTTGAAATGACAAGGTTGTTTTTCAAAAAAAATTTTTACAGGGGGCAAAACCAGAAAAGACCTATATGACAGGAGGGTAAAATGGTAATAACCCTTTTTTTTATATGAAGTATAATTAGATAGTTATACAAAAATGTGAAAAATCTATTTTATGTATGAGAATAGGGAATTATGATTTATTAGAGAGGAAATTATTTATTACTAAAAATAGGAGAAAATTATTTTAAGTAAGAATCTTGAGAAAATTATTGATTCACTTTCATTTTATACCTATTAATTGTATTGAGTCACCTTGATTTTAATTTTTTAATAATTATTGAATTATTTCGGAAGTGTATATCCGAAACATTTCAAGACCAATTTGGTCTTGGAATATTTCGGATATGCATCTCCGAAAACACCTCACTCTCCCAAAAAGGAGTGTTTTCGGAAATGCATCTCCGAAAACTCAAAAAATGGGGTGTTTTCGGAAATGCATCTCCGAAAACACCTTTTTTTCGTGTTTTCGGAAGTGCATTTTCGAAAACACCTTTTTTTCCAATAAAAGTACGTTTTCGGAAATGTATTTCCGAAATAAGGGATATTTTGGTAATTTCGCCAGAGGTGGGTAAGAAGGTTAGGAGGTGGGTAAAGAAATTTTCAAATATAAAAGTCTAAGATCTTCGCTTCCTTATTTAATTTGCATCTTATACCTCGTCCCTTTGTTAGAAGTTTCAATCTCCTTGAACAAATCAAATTATTTCTTCAATTATCTTGGAGGCTTAAAAGTTGTGATTGGATTTGATTAAGATGCAACCATTGGTGCAATTTTTGGTAGACTTGGTATCCTTATTAAATTTAGTCTTTGAAATTTAATAATTTTAATTAAATGGTCATTTAAGTTAAATATGTGTTGCGAACATGAACCACATAATTCTATAACTTCATCTTCAACTTTTAAATTTAAAAAAAGGAAAAAAAATTAAAACTTATCACTCAATCTCTACAACTCCAAAATCTCCTTACAATGTTTGGTCCATTCTTGGTTACATTGTAAATTACATCTTTTTCTCACCAATATGTGGATTACAAATTTCTTTGAAGATGAAAAGTTGAGTGGTTGATTTTAAATCAAGAAAATTTCTTTAGCCACCTCCCTATGGGGGGTCACCCCAGCGAAAATTCTAAAATACCCCTGCTTTGGAAGTTCATTTTCGAAAGCGTCTTTTTTTGAAAAAATTGACTTATTTCGGAAGTTCATTTCCGAAAACATTATTTCGGAAGTTCACTTCCGAAATACTGCTATTTCTGCAGATTTATCAAAACACTCCCCCTCCCCCAATCATTTACCCTAAATCAAAACAAAAAGTGGCAAAGGCGAAAATTTGTGCAGACAGAATTCCAAAGCTGCATCAAGGCTCCAATCACACTGCTAAACAACATTCAAAAGCCCTCAATCCTAACACTTTGTAAGTTTTGAAATTTTTAGATCTATTATTCAAATGCATGTTATTTAGGGTTTTAATTGCATAAATGATATATGGTTAGGTTGTTAGTAGTATTTAGGTTGTTTAGAAGCATTTTGATTTGGTTTGAAGTTTGGTTTAGGGGTCTGCCATGGAAGTTGCAGAAAACTCCATCGCAGGGGTGTTTCGGAAGTTCATTTCCGAAAACACCTCCATCCCAGTTTTCGGAAATGAACTTCCGAAATGTATCAGAAGTTCAAATTTTTTTGTTTTTTATTTTGTCTCGCATATTAATCGATTTCAATTGTTTACAGGAACATGTCAGACAATCAACCAGCACGCAGGACTGTGTCTTCTAGAGAGGGTAGGGAGTGTCCGTTTTAATTTGCAAGTACTTTATTTTTAACGCCTTTGTTTATTGTGCCTGTTTCTTTGAAGTTTGTGTCCCTTTCTTCTTTTATAAAAGGAGGTCTCATGGACCTTTCTTTCTTCATTTTTACGCAGGAATGGGTGGCGCTAAGGGAAGAAAGGGTTCTTCAAAGAAGGAGGTGAAGGAGGTGAAGGAGAAGAAGAAGGTTTTGACTGGTTCTGCTTCTCGTCCCCTGGGGGTCCATGGCTCGGACGTGCAGACTCAGTCTTCAGGCGTGATCAACGCTGATGGTTCTGATACTGAGTGGGATGAGGATTGGTATAATTATCTTCATTCGGAGGAGTTCGCTCATCGGGAAGAATAACGTGTTTTTATTTTGTTTGATGTGTATTTTGTAACGCTCGTCGGGCAGAATAACGTGTTTTTGTTTTGTTTGACGTGTTTTGTTTTGTTTTGTTCTGATTTCGGATTGTATCGCACAGTGTTTTTGTATTGGATTTATCATCTTAGTTTTTGGATTGTTCTGATTTCAATATGTAGATTCTTGGATTTCATCGCCGCGAACACTATCCATCTTCTGGATTATAAACATAGAACTTTGACTTTCCCAGCGCACCCCTTTGTTTGATTTTTTTGTAATGACGTCCCCTGATCAGGTAAGAAATGTGGACACATGTGCCTACGTAAGCCTTCTAAGACGGTTACCTTCTAAGAAATGTGGTAACACTTTCCTACTTAAAAGCCTACGTAACAAAAATTGGGAAGCTCCACAGCCACGCCCTATTTAAAAGAATAAAAAACCTTTTGAAATTTCGAAGTTCCCTTTTCCTTCTCCCCACCACTCTCAGACGGTTAACTTCTAAAACACTTTCCTATTTAAAAGCTTCTCACCCATTTTTCTTTCAAAATATCCCAAATCATTTTCGATCCTAAGTCTTCTTCTTTGCTTTAACGTTTTTTATCTCTTGTTACTGCTTTCATCACAATGTCTCGCCGCGGTGGAGGAAATCATCCCGAAAATCGCCGGAGTCAACCATCTCCTGCACATTCTCAACAATCATCCATCAATGCTGCAGGATCATGCCGTGGTGGTGGTGGTCGTGGCTCTCGCGGTGGACGTACCTCCAATCCTTCTTCCTCCGGACATCCACCTCCTCCGTCATATGCTCCGGCCTCGGTTACCTCTCCTCCGTCTGTTGTTGCAGCTCCGGTTGTTCGTCCATCTGTTTCAGCGCCGTTTGTTCCATCTGTCGCAACGCCGGTTGCTTCCTTGAGTTCGGCTCTGATCTCCATCGAGAGTCTGACTGCCGAAGTTAAACAGAAGGCTACTCTAGAGTCGGCTCCGTCGTCTCAGAAGGAAAATTGGGAAGGAAAATTCAAGTTCGTGCTAATCATTTTCAGTTGCGAGTGGCTGATAAGGATCTACACCACTATGATGTAAGTATAGTTTGTTCATAAGTTTTTTGTTGTTGTTTATTATGTTGGTAAGTTACAATGTGGTATGGATTTCTAGAGGATCGGGACTTTCTAACCTGTTGAAGCGTCTCCTCCATTGTCTTCATCAGATTAAATAAAGCGAATCGTTCTTGTTTGTTATTTTTCTTCTGTCCAGACCTTTTTTCGGAAGTGCATTTCCGAATTCCTCCAAGGGGGTGAGTTCGGAGATGAACTTCCGAAACACCACATTTTCTGAAAATGTAACTTTATTTCGGAGATGCATCTCCGAAATCAATATTTTATATTAAAAAAAACACGTTTTCGGAAGTTCATTTCCGAAAACACATTTTTTTCAAAAAAAAGTACCTTTTCGGAAATGAACTTCTGAAACAAGGGGTAGTGTTGTAAATTCATCAGGGGTGAGCAAAAAGGTTAGGAGGTGGGTGAAGAAATTCTCTTAAATCAATATTCAATGTCTTTGGGGAATAGCTACTTTTGTAATCTATGGAATATAAGAACAATTGTTGGAGTGTTTGCTTGTGAATTCCTATTTGTCCCGAGGAAGAGATGAGAACTCATCCGCCTATTTGTCAAAATAAGATGCGTTAGACATCGTACAAAACTGCATATATGACTGAAAAAACTTATGTCATTTTTTTAACTGGGATTATGTTTTTGACCACCAAGTAATTGTTTAATGATAAAAAATGATCAAAATGTTATTAAAGCAAAACATACATGAGAATGATACATTTTGCCTATACTAATTGCATCACATTTTCTACCAATTTAAGAACCCACTAAATCAATTTTTATACAATTAAAAGATCATGTTTTCTACTACTTTTAAAGTGAAAAACTATCTAAAACAAACTATTGCTTTTTTACTTTCCTTTTCTTAAATTTTATATAGATTCATTGTGTTAGAAGTAGTCATATTCGAAACTTGTCTATATTGTCTTTAGGTATGGAACTTGACTATAAACAACTTTATCACTTCCTATAAAAGTAAAGTTTGAAAGAGAAAGGAGAGCCAAAAGGGACTTGTTGCCTCTAAACAAACAAAGCACATCCAATAGTTAAGTATTTAAGATGATTGTGTAAGCACTTACTTCTATCTACATCTATCCTCCATTGGAGTCATCTCATTACCCTCTTTTGATTTTAGAAGATTCCAACATTCCTCTATTGAACTCAACCACCTATACATGGTTATACTTTAGTATATATGAAAAGAAATTGAGGCCAAAGAAAAGTAGTAGATGTAGTTGTTGAAGATAATTTGTTTTTTTTATTAAAAATTGATACTTTGAATATCTATCATTTTGAAAATGTTGCGGAAAGTGAGAAGCAAATAGCATCTACTTTTTTACAAGTGGCCTTTATTATTCTCTTTTCTTTTTTTTTTCAAAGACCAATAATGTTATTTAGATAATCCACTATCAAAATCTATATTCCTTTTTTCACATACTTTTAATTGGACCACTCAATTTGAATGAAGCAATGGCACAACTCATGATCAATAATATCCATTGAAGAACAACTAGCTATTATTGTGGATATATTGGTCCACAAAATTTTCAACCCTAAGAATAATTGTGGTAATGTGTTAAATTGTATATATATGATTATTGAATCCTATCATAAATTCAACGGATGTATAATAACATTATAAACATATGAAAAGAGTGTCATCAAGTATAGTCAAGAAAAATCAAATCAATACTATTCTTACCTATAATTTCAAGACTCTTTTTTTTAGGAGTTTTCAATATAATATTATATATTTTATCAATCTCAAAATATATATTATATTTAAAAAAAATTATTTGTTTTTAATTTTCAATACAATTTTAATTTTCATCTTTTATTTATATAATTTAACTAATATTATCCCGGTTTTTTATTATATCCTATTTTACAAACAAATAAATTATAAGTTATTTTACAAAAAGAGAAATATTTAAACTTTCACATATATTAATATTTTTTTACAAAATTATTCTATTAAATATATAAGTTAAAACATAAATACATTAGGAGTTTTTAAATATAATAGTTTATATTTTTTTTGGTCTCAAAATAAATATTATACTTAAAATTTTTATTTTGATATTCAATACGGTTTTAATTTTTTTCTCTATTTTTTATTATATCCTATTTTATAAAAAAAATATTTAATGAAATACACCGACAGTGTAAAGCAATTTTATACTGTCTTGAAATCATAACCGTTAATTTTTATAGAAATTTGACTTTTTCTTTAAATCACATATAAAATATTTCTTTTTTAAGGATTGTGATGTACTGACCGTATAAAATACTTTGCACTGACATAGTGCAGTATCTTTAAGCTAAAAAAAACTATAAGTCATTTTATAAAAGGAGGAATATTTAAACTTTCACATCTATTAACATTTTCTTACACAATTGCTCTATTAAATACATAATTTAAATATATTAATTAATATTTTTCTTCCATTACTATTTGTTGTTACAATTTAGTGGTTCGACTCTGAACTTTGAAGACATTTTATCTAACAAATATGATAAAACCATCACATCATTAATTATAACAATAATTATGTAAAATAAACATGTTTTTTACTATCATAACATTGCTTTTCCAAGTTGACGGCTGAATTTTTTTTTTCCTTTTTTGCACTTTGCGGGGAAACTAGTGCCAAAACTAAAAAGACTAGAAGAATGAGGTATTTTAAAAAAAAGTATATTTCTTGGTAGTTGAATAAAAAAATATTACTAGGAGGAATTCAGAAAATATTAGGTGAGAGTGGTGAGAGAAAGAAATGGGAAAAGGTTAAGCTGAAGAAGATGACATGATAGTTTGATTATTTGGATTTTTATGCCAAGAAAGTTCAACATTTTGACCTGTGTTAGTTGAGTTGTGCAATTTCAAATTTCAAGTCATTTCACACATTTTACCGTAACAAAAAACATTACTATTTTCATTGTTGTTGTCATCATGATTAGGGTATAAATTGAATAATAAAAAAAAGTCAAAACAGTTTTGTCATTATGAAGTGATTTTCCATGAGCTTGTCATATAAATAATGGTGGCTGGCTAGCTTGCAACGTATGAATGGAACTCGTGTCGAAGGGTTTCTAGCTAGTTTAAGACACATTATTTGACCAAACATTATTATATAATTATATAAATTGGGTCTTGGTGGCTCATATAATATTACTTTAAGTCAATAGAAAAAACTCAAAATTCAATTACTTATTTGAGAAATTTTCAATCAATCTTATGAAAAAAAAACTCAAAATTCAATTACTTATTTGAGAAATTTTCAATCAATCTTATGAAAAAAAAATTTAGGAATGTGTTCACTACAAGAAAACAGCTCCCTAGCGACGTGAATTTGTGACGTGTTATTCACGTAGGAAAAAAGGGTTGTTCCGACGTGAAAACCACGTCAGTATATTATTTTAATGATTAATAATAAGAATCACGTAATCACATGGGGAGTCAGTAAATAATAATTTTAAAAAAAAAAACTTGTGAAATGCTTTCCACGTCGCAACATATAAAATAAAATTTTCAAAAATTGAAATATGTAAAGTCATATGGTGGGAAAATAAAAAAAATTCAAATTTTGAATTGTGAAGTGGTTATCACGTCGGAAGTTAGAAATTCTGACTTTGAATGGACATGTGCAGGCTTTGGCAGGTGAGGACAGATGAGAAAGTTAAAGCATATGACCGTTAGGTAGGTAGCGACGTGAATGTAACGTGGGTAAATAGCGACGTGGCTGACACGTCGGAACTTCATTTAATTTTTGACCGTTAACTGCTAGCGACATGTAAACCACTTCAGAAAATACTGACGTGCTGTACACGTCGCTAAATGCTCCTTATATTTCGTTTCAGCAAAGCCTCTTCCCTTCCTCACTTTAACATTTCTCATTTTCTCTCCTCTCTCAGCATCCATTTTTACTCTTCCTCTTCTCTTCCAGTGCCCCTCTCATTTATTCTCTTCTCTGTTTTGGATCAATTTTTTCCCATTTCAGATTCACCACACCACTAAGTTTTACTTTCTCTTTCATTTTTTAAGGTATATTTTTTATAATTGTATTTTATATTTAGTTTATTTATTATTTGTATTGATTTATGATTCTAATTTATGTTAATTTTTTTATTTAAGATTTTGAAGTATATTTTGAAGATTGAGGAGATTTAAGAATTGAACTAGAAGATTGGAGGAGATTGAAGAAGAGGTATTTTTATAATTTTAAATTTGATATATTAATTAGATTATTGGTAGATTTAAATTAGATTGTTTTTCTGTAATATTTGTGTTAATAGATAAATATTATATTTTTTCTGTAATATTTGTGATATACTAGTATTAATTAGATTATTGAATATTATTAGGTTAATGTAGTATGTAATATTTGTGATAATAGATAAATATATTTGTTTATAATAAATAAATATATATATTTTTAATAAAACAGACTAGGGCTGGCAATGAACCAAACTAACTCGAAAATAGTTCGATACTCGATTCAAAAATTAAATCGTTGAACTAGGTTCATGAACCAGATGAGTTGAGTATGAGCCAAAAACTAAGTTCGTTAACTAAATGAGCTGAACCTGAACTATACATAGTTCGACTCGTTAGGTTAATGAGTCAACTCGATTATATATGAGATAGATTATATTGTTTTTAAGAGTAGGTTTAAATATTTGCTCTAAATATTAGTATCATATTTTATTTTAATCTAACAATTTTAATAATAATTTATATTCTCTAGTGGACAAAATATTTTTACAAATAATTATACAAATAAAATTAACATCGTATCAATTCCAATCTTATAACTTTTATTTTTTTTCTATATTTTTTATTTAAAATATATTAATTTAAAATGTCAAATATATATATATATATATATATATATATATATATATATATATATATATATATATATATATATATATACTTTAAAAAATTACTTTTAAGTCCGTGAAATAAGTGTGTTGAACCTAATAAGATAAACCTAACGAGTTGAATCGAGATGTTCGTGAACTTCTAACAAGTCGAGTTTAAACTGAAAAAAAAGTTCGAGAAATGAGTTCTATATATTATAAATTGATTACATTTTAAAAAGTTAATTAAAAAACTAAGTTCTATATATTATAATTGAACAAACTGTATATATTAATATGTACTTTTAAACTGTAAGTTACTTTTATAAATTCAATTTTTTTAACTGCAAAATATTAATATATTGAACAAAGTTAGTTAAAAAACTAAACGAAGTTACTTTTAATGTATTGAACAAACTGTATATATTAATATTTACAGTTTATAAAAATTGAAAAATGAAGTTTTTAAAAAAATGAAGTTTATAAAAAGATGAAGTTTAATATGTACAAAATAAAGTGTTAAAAAAGCTGTACATATAAAATGAATAATTCAAAAAAAACGGTACATATTAATATATATACTTTTATATTAATATATATACTTTTATATATAAACTTTATTTTTTTATTAACTTTATTTTTTATTAACTTTATTTTTTTATAAACTTCATTTATTGTATATATTAACTAAATAAAATAAATATAGATAATACAATAATTATAAAACTAATTATATTTTTCAATTATAAAACTGAGCAATAATTAATAATAAAAAACTGAATAAAAACGTTAATTAAAAACGTTTATTAAAATTATTAAAAAAATGTTTATATAAATTATTAAATAATACATTTATATAATTATAAAAAAAACGTTAATTAAAAAAATTATTAAAAAAACATTTAAATAAAATTATTAAAAAAAACGTTTATATAAATTATTAAAACTGAATAAAAACGTTAATTAAAAACATTTATTAAAATTATTAAAAAAAATTATATAAATTATTAAATAATACATTTATATAATTATAAAAAAAATGTTAATTAAAAAAATTATTAAAAAAACATTTAAATAAAATTATTAAAAAATGTTTATATAAATTATTAAAACTGAATAAAAACGTTAATTAAAAACATTTATTAAAATTATTAAAAAAAATGTTTATATAAATTATTAAATAATAAATTTATATAATTATAAAAAAAACGTTAATTAAAAAAATTATTAAAAAAGCTTTTAAATAAAATTATTAAAAAAATGTTTATATAAATTAAAATAATTAAAAACGTTAATTATTAAACTTTATTCAACTTTAAAAAAATTATTCAACTTTATAAAATTAAAAACGTTAATTATTAAACTTTTTAAAATTATTAAAAAAATATTATATGTACAGCTTTTTTATATTTATATAATTATATAAAGTTTTTTTTAAAAATTATTCAACTTTTTAAAATTATGTACAGCTTTTTTAAAATTATTCATTTTATATGTGCAGCTTTGTTATACAAATTATTTCCTAAACTTATTAATTTGAAATTATATACAACATTTTAGTAACTTATTAATATATAAAATTCCTTTGCAATTATATACAACAAATTATGAATGGTTTGGTGGTAAGCTTGCAACGTTGTTTGCTTTGTGACTTGTGTTCGAATCCTGGGTGTGACAATATGTTTAATAGTGTCTTGCTTAAGCGAGGATTGTGTGTTTTATTCTCAATAAATAGGTAAAATGTCCCGCACTCCATATCCCACACAGGTGCCCTTCTACCCCGCATCCCTGCGCAAGATGGAGATGATGTTCAGTCTAATGGTGACGATGTTCAGGGGGAGGGGGGAGGATGAGGATTGTCCCGCACTCCATATCCCACACAGGTGCCCTTCTACCCCGCATCCCTGCGCAAGATGGAGATGATGTTCAGTTCAGGGGGAGGATGAGGATTGTCCCGCATCCCTGCGCAAGATCAACGCAAGATGGAGATGATGTTCAGTTCAGGGGGAGGATGAGGATTGTCCCGCATCCCTGCGCAAGATCAAGATGGAGATGATGTTCAGTTCAGGGGGAGGATGAGGATTGTCCCGCATCCCTGCGCAAGATGGAGATGCAAATAAAGATGCTTGGTTTAATTGTTTTAAGGTTTCTAACAGTTTATTTTAATGTCTTCAGGTTAAGAAAAATTATTTCAGCAGAACATCAAAAAGACTTTCTGACACGTTGCGAAATATTAGAAAGCGTTGGCAACGTGATGGTAGTCGTCCTGGGTGGTTGGGCCAAGAAGTTCTTGAGCAACTTCTTGCATATTGGAATACAGAGGAATTTAAAGCTAAATCTGAAAATGCAAAAAAAATGAGGGCATCTGAAAAAGGAGGTCACCTTAATGCAGTTGGAAGTATAAGCACTTACGAACATTCTCGACGCATGGTAATTATTGCCGCTTTTTAAAGTTATTCTTTGATTAATTATTTGTTTTTAATTAAAGTTAATTTTATTATTTAGGCAAAAAGGTTGGGGAGACAACCACTCATGGTCGAGTTGGTTAAAGAAACTAGGACAAAAAAATCGGGTGATTTTATTGACGAGCGTACGCGAAAAGCTTTGGTAAGTTATTCAATTTTTATTATTTTTTTTATATTTAATGGCAATTTTGTGATGTTATTTTCACGTGGCAACTAAAAAGTTCCGACGTGATTTTCATGTGGCAACTCTGATGTTGTGTCATGTAAATCACGTGGTAACTAATTTTCAATTTATTATTTAATATAATTTGATTTAAGTTATATATACATAATTTTTTATTTTATTTTATGTGTAGGAGGATTATCAAACATTGCTTGTACAATTTTTGGTCAATAATCCCCAATATTCTCCTAGAGAAGGAGAGCCGCTTCATCCAGATGTTGATTTTTATATTTGGAATGAAGCCGTTGGCGGAAAAGGGCCTAATGGATGTTTTTTTGGTGGTGGAAATTTGGCGGGAAGCTTGAGAAGTGGAGATAGAAATTTATTTCAAAGAGTTAGAGATGGGGAAGGATCGTCACGTCCAACACAATTGACACCGCAAGTAATGGAAACAATAAGACAGTTGGCCCTAACTGAGGTGAGACGCGAGTTAGCGCAACGTGAGGCGGAGCTAAAGGCCCAAATGGATGAACGTGAGGCGGCGCTAAAAGCAGAAGTGGAGGGGCAACAACGGCAAATAGAGACAATGGCAAAGATGCAAGCAGAGATGCAACAGCAAATGCGGTTATTTATGCAGTCTCAACAAAGAAGTGGTAGTCAACCGTCGGGAGGAAACGTGGGACTGGCTGACACTGAGCGAGAGAATGATGATGATTTCAACCTTGATAATTATCCCAATCCAGATGATTTTTAGGATGAATTTTATTTTTATTTTAATTTGAAATTGTTTGGGATAATAAAATTTTACTTATTATATTTTAGTATTTTGATTATTATATTATAAATTTAATATACTTTTGTATTTTGTTTATTATTATTAATTTAATTAAATAAATATTTTTATTAATATTTATTAATTTCCAACAAATAATATTAATAATAAAACTTTTTTTATAATAATAATAATCATATTTTTTTAAAAAAAAAAAAATTTAACGTTTGTGGCGTGTTTTACATGTCAGTGATTTGTGAAATGTAAAGCACGTCGCAACTTCAAAATTAAATTTGAAAATTAGCGACGTGATATCCACGTCGGAATGATGTGTCATGATAATCACGCCACAATTATTCTCCGTGTCTTGTGCCATGCAGTTTTTTGCAGTCCTTGTCTGTTCCAACAGCAAATGGAGACTTGGTTATTGTGCAACACTAGCGACGTGTTTTCCATGTCAAAAAGTTGTGACATGATAAACACTACACAATAAAGTTCCCACACACTCCCCGGCGACGTATACGATCATGTCGCTAATTTTATGCTGCGACGTGATTTTCCAGGTTGTGTCATGGAATTCACGTCGCTACAGACCTTATTTTTTGTAGTGGTTGATCTTCAGTCCTTTGGTGAAAATTTCGGCCAGTTGTGCTACACTTGAACAATGACTCACTTCAAGCTCACATCGATTTATCTTATCTCTTAAGAAGTGAAATCTAGCTTCGATATGCTTACTTCTTCCATGCATAACTGGATTTTTTGTGAGATTTATGGCGGACTTGTTGATATGCAGCACCATAGGTTTCTTTCTTTCGATCTTCATCTCTTCTAGCACATATCTGATCCAAATCACTTGACACGCAACATAGGACTCTAGTATATATTCAGCTTCACGTGATGATAATGCCACCACAAGTTGCTTTCTCAAGCATCATGAGATTGGGGCACCAAATACTTGAAAGAAGTAACCAGTTGTGCTTCTTTGATATTCATTATCTCTGCACCAATCAGCATCTGAATAGCAAGTAATTGTGGTTTCTTTTCTTTTAGAATTCGTGGTGTAGCAACCTGCCTAAAAATTTATAACTTAGAGAGTCGCCACCTATTCTGAAGGGCGAATAGGAAACCCTACGCAGTATAGAGATCATGGTAAGATACTATATTCAGGTCGAGGGAAAGTGTTAGGCACCCTCAACCCTTTCCTATGGCTTTGAATCTAAGGTCAACAGTTTTATGGCTAAGAGTATTAAGGTAAGGTTTATGCTTTCGAGGGTTAAATAATTAAGAAAAATGAAACGGGAAAAAATGAGATTTAGAGGGAAGGGGACTCGCCTTGGTTATCCAAGTGCCTACGTATCTCCTTATGGAGAATCAGAGTCAACGTAGTTCGAGGAAGGGTTGTACGCCCTTAGAGTTGAAATTTGACTTGAGATGGTTTGAAGGCTTTTTGAATGGCCTATCATAGTTTTGAGTGAGGATGGAAATCCGTAGTTTGAAATTTGTGGTTTTGAAAGGTTTGAAAAGTGTTTTTTTGAGATTTGGGCGTACAACCCTAATTTTGATTTGTACTATTAACCGCGATTATCGATTGATTCAATTACCATAGTTAACAGATTAATAGTTGTATCATTACCGATTCTAATCGATCGATTCGATTATCACTAATAATGAGTTATAATATTTTTTAATAATTTTATGAATTGATTTGCATTGTTACCCCTCGCAATCGATTGATTCGATTAAAAAGAATAACAAATTTGAAGTTAGAGAAAAAAAGAAAGGATTAATCATCACAACTAATAAGATAGTTGCAACCATTTAATCGAATATAATTTAATTTGTATTTTAATTAAATAGCATTTTAATTAAAATTATTGTTGACCATAGCGATTAATTGATTTAATCGGAATGAACAACAAATTGTAATTTAATATAAATATTACATATTAATTTATTTATGGAAAATAATTATTATTAAATAAATAAATATATTAAAAGAATTAATTAAAATAAATATGTTAATTAAAATTTATTTAGTTATTTAGGGTTTTGATTCAATGAGGTTGTGGTTAGGGTTCATGTTATAGGGACTTGATCAGGGGCGCTAGATCTGGCAAAGTGGAGGATTAAGAGTGAGATCTTGAGGGTTTACGGTAGAAGCCATGATGAGAAACGCATAGGATCATAGAGAAATACTCAGAAAAATAAATAGGCGGAGGGGAGGCTCGAACCTATGACCTCCCCCCCCAAAGACACGCCTCTTAACCACCCCAACCAAGTTGCCTTGTTGTTTAACATACGCTTCCAGAATATTATATATAAAACACAAGCTATTAGTGAAAAACAGTCGCGAAATTTAAAACAAGCCAGTAACGAGAAGACACGTCGTCGTCTTCCTCAACAAACCTGCGATCTCCTGAAACAATTAGCTACGAATCTGCTACAGATTCATTCGTAGCGATTCAACCTGGATAATAGCGATTAGCCCATACCTAACCAAAAATATTTCGCACCTGTTCCAAAAGCTTCGTCCAGACTAGACGAATTCAAACATGCATTCAATTCAATCCAATTTTAATCCTAACGAAAAGCCCTAATTGAAAACCAGAAAAGCTTCATACGGCCTCTAATGGTGACTCACATGAAACGCGCCCAGAAACCAAATTAACTATGCACAAACGTTCATAGCATCAAAACAAAGTCAAACATACAATCAAAACATCATGATCATGTGTGTATTATGCTAATCGATCAAGTTTGTGAAACCACATACCTCGGCTAATCGGAGGAGAATCTGGGGGTGTTGTTGCAGCGTGATGATCCTCACACGTTCAGAAACTCTTGGGGAAGCTTTTGCAATCTTCAATCCTCGTTAGAAACCTCTCAATTGCCAAAACCGAATTTCGATTATTGAAGCTTTTTTTCTTTCTTGAACCCTTGCCTCTGATCAGAATCCTCCTCCCCTATTCGTGTGCCCAACTTCAACTACTTATAGGCAATGGATTAGGTTAAGAAAAATAGCCCAAATGCTTCTTGAATCCAATCTTGCCATTTGAGAAAAATTGATTTTATTTCTTGAATAGAAACTTTCTCTTTTTGCCAAAGTTTGTGTTGATCTTTCTCCAATCAATATGCACGAAAATCATATTGTATTTGTCATTAATATTGATTGGAATCAATCTATATGTACTTATTTAACAAAATATTTGATTTTCCACTTGACTTAAATCATTAAAAATGAGATAAAAATCATATTAAATCAAATATAATGCTAAATTTCATGGAAAATGATTTTAGGCATGCTAATGACTTGTGGACCAAGATTGCATCAAAAAACCATAGGCCCATTTGCAAAATTTCTCCATTTGAACCTTCCTTTTTCATATTTGGTCCTCCAAAATCACCCAACTTTGATCAAGCATATCTCACTCAATTTTTAAGCTATGAGGGAGTTCTAATACTCTTTGGAAACCTCAAAGTGTCCTCTATAAGCCACTTTGGAACATATTTTTCATTTGGAGCTTTTATCTTGATCATATCCTCTTTGCCAGAAAACTGCTTTTGAAGGATGCTTGAAAATGACCTGTAATCTTTTGCACCATACCTCTCAAATGAAGCATTTCTAGCCCTGGCTTGTGAGAGGCAAAGTTGTAGATAATCCAATTTCCTTCAAAATAGGCTTTGAGTGGGGCATTTTTGATGTTCCATGTGAAAGTTATGCCCAGTCAAAGTTGGGTTGACTTTCTCCTAAGAAACCCTAATTTGAACCTTTTTGTATTTGTTCATCTCTGAGTTTCTATTAATGGAATCATGATCAATCTTTGATCAAATGATGGTTATGCACCTCTATACTTGATGTTTGACCAATGATCATAGGTTTGAATCATGCTTTGATTGTAGTTGACCTTCAGGTTTGAATCAGTTGACTGTGGATCTTGGGATTGTTTGAGCAAGGCTTTGGAATTGAATCTTGAACTTTGAATTATTGTAAATGGAATATGGAAGGCAAATTTTGGGGTATGACAGCTGCCCCTATTCAATCTTCTTGAATCTGAAGAGGTAGAAGATGATTGGACACTGAAATGCCCTGAAATTTGCTTGCGCAGGGAAGGAGTTATGCGGGAGATGGGCTTATAGATGCCACCTATTTGCCTGGCAGGGTACTTGTCTAAAACATATGCTTTTCAGACCTGGATCATTTGATTGTATCTGAGGAGAGAGGAAGTAATGTCTTACATAAGACTACCTGAAGAGGTTCCTGAATAGGGTATATCGACGGTTGATGCGAAGAAGCTTAGGCTTTGAACAATGCTTAGGGAGAATGTCTTGGAGAAGACTAACTGAGGAGTTCTTTAAAAGAACTAAGTGTGTCTTAGAAAAGATTGGATAAGCATTTTAAGAAGGCTACCTATAAAGGCATGATATGTCTTAAATAAGACTCACCTAGAAAGGCTCCTAAAGAGATATGAAACGTCTTAAACAGGACTACCTAGACAGGTTATGGTACGCCTTAAACAGGACTCACCTGGAAAGGCTCTTAGATAGGATACGGGATATCTTAAACAAGACTTACCTAGAGA
This sequence comes from Vicia villosa, assembly GCF_029867415.1. Taxonomy (NCBI): domain Eukaryota; kingdom Viridiplantae; phylum Streptophyta; class Magnoliopsida; order Fabales; family Fabaceae; genus Vicia; species Vicia villosa. The sequence goes on from NW_026705189.1 coordinate 27,179, forward strand.
GGTTCCTATAAAGGGAACGATACGTTTTTAAACAAAACTAGAAAGATTCCTATAAAGGACACGATACGTTTTTTAAACAAAACTACCTAGAAAGGTTCCTATAAAGGACATAAGACGTTTTAAACAAAACTACCTAGAAAGGTTCCTATAGAGGACATGAAACGTTTTAAACAAAACTACCTAGAAAGGTTCCTATAAAGGGAACGATATGTTTTAAACAAAACTACCTAGAAAGATTCCTATAAAGGACACGATATGTTTTAAACAAAACTACCTAGAAAGGTTCCTATAAAGGACACGATATGTTTTAAACAAAACTACCTAGAAAGGTTCCTATAAAGGACATAAGACGTTTTAAACAAAACTACCTAGAAAGGTTCCTATAAAGGACATAAGATGTTTTAAACAGAACTACCTAGAAAGGTTCCTATAAAGGTCGTGGGACGTTTTAAACAAAACTACCTAGAAAAGGTCAGGATACGTCTTACACAAGACTGCTTGGAAAGATTAGGATAATTGTCTAGGACAAGACTACCTGGAGAGGTAAGAAGTTCTTAGATTGCTTCAGGATTGTCTTTGAAGAAAGGCTTGGAATGAGGTATTAGAATTGTATCTGTTAAGATTGAATCGTTGATACGATCGTGTTTGCACTGTAATTGGATAATAACATCCTTTTGATTATGAAGTGACCTGAAAAGGCAACGTTATTTTTATGCAATGTCATGATGCATGTGTCGTGTAATGAGATTCTCAAAATAAATGAGAATTATGCATGTATGCCGATCCCACACTGTGGGATGTAAATAGCACAGGCGTGGGAAGATCCATTACGCAACAATGCTCTTTGTGTGATACTAGTGTGACTTCCCAAATATCAGAATTTTGGAGACGTGCCCTTTAACCTGAAGGAAGGACCTTTAGAGGGAACTCGAGTTTCACCATGTCTTGCCTGATATGCCTTGCCCCAGTGTTTGAATTCTTGAAAGATATGCCCTTAGTCAATAGGATTCTTGATTGTCAGTATTGATTTGAATGTGAAGCGGATGCTTTTCAGAGTGAGTCCTGCGTTTCGGTTGCGCCTGACGGACAGTGATTTGCTGAGTACTTAGAATGAGATGATGTCTTCTATAAGATTACCTGAAGAGGTCCTTGGAAAGAATGGGAAATTGTCTTAAACAAGACTGTGCTTTAAACAAAGCTCAAAGGGATATGTTTGTGCAGAGGGTCAAAAATATTCCTATAGAGGATAAAGACTGTTTTAAGGAATGTGGGGTTTTAAACAAAACTTAGGAAAAACATCTTGAAGAAGATCACCCTAGAAAGGATGGTGAATTGTCTTAGAGAAGACTCTGTACTTTAAACAAAGTTTGACAAGGTTCTTGGAAACATAAGAGAAGTTTGAATATGTCTTAAAAGACTATCTGGAAAAAAGTTAAGAGATGTCTTACAGAAGACTACCTAGAAAAGATTCTTGGAAAGGAATATGTCTTAGAGAAGACTGTCTGAAAGGGTTTGAAAGTAGAAAGGATAAGAAGGTGGGTCTTTAAAAGACTACCTGAAAAAAGGCTCCTAGAAAGGGTAAGAAGTATCTGAGCATGTCTTAAAGAAGACTATATGGACAGATTGAGAAATATCCTATAAAGGTTCCTGGAAAGAATGTGAGAGTGGTATTGACCCCATCTGATACTGAGTGATCTTTGCAACGTGCCCCCCAGGTAATGGCCTTGCCCCATGGGCTATTCAGCGTCCTTGAGAGATTCCAATGGATCTTGATTAGATTGCCCCATGTAAATGGGATAATGACGAGTCATGCCATGTGTACACATTAGCCATCCCAGTCATGCGTAAGATATGTTTCCTTTTTTTTTTGACAAGCTTTTAAAAGCTACTTCGTCAGTCAATAGGATTTTTAGCCATTTAGCCATGCCCCATGCAACTTCTCCCTGATGTTTAAACATCTGAATCCACATAGACAAGTGTACTTTATAATGAAATTCATAAGGTGCGAATGCATATGTCTGTCTTGAAAGTTTAAAAACATTTTTTTAATAAAACGAAGTTTTTTTTTTGTAAGAAAGTGATATCAACTCAAGAGTTATAGTAGACCTTAAGGAGTCGGGATACCTTTTGGTAACGGTACGCTTTCGAACTAACCATGCTTCAGTTAGGACTTTTAAGGGTTGTAACGTGGCCTGGTTCACGCTTTTAAGAAACAAAGGATAGTGGCTCAAAGTTTATTTGTACCCATTCCCCTCTTCGTGATGTTCTCCAGTCCTATGCTCAGTTAGCTATGTGTTTAAGCTCCAAAAGACTTTGGGAATATTGATATTTTTGATGGTTTAAAAACCAGAAGTTTATTTTGCAAAGGCAGTCCTCCTTTCTTGTAATATTTTCTCTTGTGAGGGTATGTAATGACCTCTTTTCGACTTTGTTATCCCTAACTTTTGCCTGAACTGTTCGTTTTAAGACTACAGTCAGCGGGATGCCCCAATTTTATCTAAGTCTCCTTAATAGGTTTTGACTTAGCAGGCCTTTGCATTGCTTTCTTTTTCTTTGCGGACATTGACTGCCGAACTTAATGATGACGGGGAACCATCGGTGATTATATTCAAAGGAACAACTTGGAATAATTAAGTTAACTGAGCAGCTACCCTACCCCAGGTTATGTATTAAGGGTTTTATTTTATATGAAGGAAAACTCCTACTTCTTTAGGCTCAAAAGGGTTGACAAGGGATTAACATCCTTATATCTCCATTATTTGGGAATTGAAGCAATGCCTGTACATCGTCAACACGGTCTGTTCGAAAGCGTAGTGTATGAAATTGTGGTATCGTTTTCGTCATTCTCCCTCTAAAGGTGTACGGTTTTAACGAGAGTTGAATATCACAAAGACGAAAACCAAGTAAAAACACAGTTTTAAATATAGTGAGAACACTAGGAATAAATCAAGACAAACGTAAGCAATGCATTAATGATTACTGTAAAGTACACAGCATATGTCGTAAGACTAATGTTTAAACAAACGGAAAGAAATTGCGAATGAAAACAAAAACTAATGGTCTAAGAAATCCTCCTTCTAGCCACCTATGGCATTAGACTTGTGAGGATCTTCGAACTCAATGAGCCCTTTTTCGATCAAATCTTGGATCTTGTGCTTTAACGGCCCACAATCCTCTGTATCATAGCCAGGACTATCTGAATGATAAGCGCACCTAGCATGATGCTTGTACCCAGGAGCGGGGTTAGCTGGAGCTGAGTATGGAGGTAGCAGAGTTACCAAGTTCTGACTGAGCAAACGTTGCAAAGCTTGAGACAGTGGCATGTACAACGGGGTGAACGATCGTTTTGGCTTGGGCCTCCAGGTACGTTGGCCACCCTGTTGCTTTTGTTGATCCCTTTGCTGTGATATTGGGGTCTGATTACCCATGATTGCCCCACAGTGTTGGATTACTTTTTTTCGTCATATGACTTCTTTGTGTGATAGGAACTTGAGGGTGCTCCTTTTGCCCCTTGGTGGGGAGTTAACATATGTCGCCTTCCCTCCATCGTAGTTGTGCATCTTCGTTTAGGGTATTGCCCCAGTTAGACTGACCCTTGCCCCCGAGTTATCGTAGAGCGTCCTTGTAAGTTGGCTATGTTCTAAGATGAACCCCTTAATGACTAGACACATCTTGAGTGTATCTATGAGGGAACTCTTTTGTTGAACCAATCCTTGCTCGATGATAACCTTTGTTGTATTTATAATCCTATTATGACAGGGCGTGGTGAAAGACATCCTCTTTACCTTAAGATCATTCTTAATAGTTTATCCTCTTTTCTCCATAGTCTAGGATCCTTTTGATTTTCTTCGGGAATTTCGGGAAACCGGCTAGTGTGGTAAGTAAGGATGCGGGCGAAGATGGATATGCAAATGTAAATGTATGAATGCATGAAAATGTGAATGCATGCGTATGCAAAAGACTCCTTCATATTATAACTCCTTGCATGCAATGCAGACATGTGACGTATAGTCCTAGGGATAGCCTTAGAGGCGAAATTAGACCCTATTGAAATCCTTGCAAGATAGATGTTATGACACGCCAATGGGAATCCCTTAGACTAGGGAGTTCGTAGGAGCAAGCACGAGGTGACCGTTCTAGACAGTCACTGAATCACATGGCCATCGAGAGGCCAATTGACGTGCATAAACGAAGATGTCCTTCGAACGAAGGATGTGATTTTAGAAATAGGATCCCTACAGGCTAGGGAATGCATAGATATAAGCACATGGTGACCGTTCAAGACAGTTACCAGCTCTCATGGCCATCGTGAAGCCAATCGACGTGCGTTATTAAGGACGTCCCTCAGGAGAAGGACACATTATTGTAGAAACACACGAACGTAAAAGAAAATCCCTATTGGCTAGGGGGTTCGTAGAAGCAAGCGCAGAGTGACCGTTCGAGACAGTCACTATATCTCATGGCCATCGAGAGGCCAATCGATGTGCGTTAATGGAAATGTCCTTTGTGGGAAGGACACGTAGCTACAGAAATTCACGGATATAAAAGTAAAATCCCTACAAGCTAGGGAATGCATAGGCGGTGATATCCTTCGTGGGAAAGACGTGGTCTTTAGAAATTAGAGTCCCTACAGGCTAGGGACCACGTAGGGATACCTGCAAAATCGAAACGCATAGATATTCGAAACATATAAATTGCAAACATATAAAGAGCACAGAAGCACAAAAGTCCTAGGTTCATAGGTTCGACGTAGCGGCTCTAGGGAGCCTACCTTTTTATGGGGGGTTCTAGAAGGTCTCATGGGGTCGTTCGTAGCCTCCGAGACTTTTTGTCTCTTTGGATTTTTGAACAACTCATTTTATCCATGAGGTTCGAATTTTTGGGGTAGGTTCTCGGAGAGATCAGCCAAGTATCCAGTCTTGCCCTCAACAAAGTCAAGCCTCGTTTTGGACATTTCCGAATACTCAACTAATTCCGAGTGGAGTTATCAATGAGACTCGTAGGCGATTCATGTCCCCTATTGATCTCAAAGTTAACTCCCACACTTAGGGTTTTAACACGACATAATATCCAGCAGTGCATATAAAAATATAACAGGCAATAAAATATAAGTATATTCACATAAGCGATTAGACATAAACATATCCTAAATAATTAAATATTTTTAGATAAAAATAAATAAATAAACAAAATTTAAAAAATAAAAAAATAAAAATAATTACAAACCCTAAAAAAACACGTTAGCCAAACCCTAAAAAAGTTGCCAAGCCAAAACCTAAAACCTATAGGAGCATAGTATTCACCATTTAAGTTTTCCCCAGCAGAGTCGCCAGCTGTAGCAACCTGCCTAAAAATTTATAACTTAGAGAGTCGCCACCTATTCTGAAGGGCGAATAGGAAACCCTATGCAGTATAGAGATCAGGGTAAGATACTATATTCAGGTCGAGGGAAGGTGTTAGGCATCCTCAACCCTTTCCTATGGCTTTGAATCTAAGGTCAACAGTTTTATGGCTAAGAGTATTAAGGTAAGGTTTATGCTTTCGAGGGTTAAATAATTAAGAAAAATGAAACGGGAAAAAATGAGATTTAGAGGGAAGGGGACTCGCCTTGGTTATCCAAGTGCCTACGTATCTCCTTATGGAGAATCAGAGTCAACGTAGTTCGGGGAAGGGTTGTACGCCCTTAGAGTTGAAATTTGACTTGAGATGGTTTGAAGGCTTTTTGAATGGCCTATCATAGTTTTGAGTGAGGATGGAAATCCGTAGTTTGAAATTTGTGGTTTTGAAAGGTTTGAAAAGTGTTTTTTTGAGATTTGGGCGTACAACCCTGATTTTGATTTGTACTATTAACCGCGATAATCGATTGATTCAATTACCATAGTTAACAGATTAATAGTTGTATCATTACCGATTCTAATCGATCGATTCGATTATCACTAATAATGAATTATAATATTTTTTAATAATTTTATGAATTGATTTGCATTGTTACCCCTCGCAATCGATTGATTCGATTAAAAAGAATAACAAATTTGAAGTTAGAGAAAAAAAGAAAGGATTAATCATCACAACTAATAAGATAGTTGCAACCATTTAATCGAATATAATTTAATTTGTATTTTAATTAAATAGCATTTTAATTAAAATTATTGTTGACCGTAGCGATTAATTGATTTAATCGAAACGAACAACAAATTGTAATTTAATATAAATATTACATATTAATTTATTTATGGAAAATAATTATTATTAAATAAATAAATATATTAAAAGAATTAATTAAAATAAATATGTTAATTAAAATTTATTTAGTTATTTAGGGTTTTGATTCAATGAGGTTGTGGTTAGGGTTCATGTTATAGGGACTTGATCAGGGGCGCTAGATCTGGCAGAGTGGAGGATTAAGAGTGAGATCTTGAGGGTTTACGGTAGAAGCCATGATGAGAAACGCATAGGATCATAGAGAAATATTCAGAAAAATAAATAGGCGGAGGGGAGGCTCGAATCTATGACCTCCCCCCCAAAGACACGCCTCTTAACCACCCCAACCAAGTTGCCTTGTTGTTTAACATACGCTTCCAGAATATTATATATAAAACACAAGCTATTAGTGAAAAACAGGCGCAAAATTTAAAACAAGCCAGTAACGAGAAGACACGTCGTCGTCTTCCTCAACAAACCTGCGATCTCCTGAAACAATTAGCTACGAATCTGCTACAGATTCATTCGTAGCGATTCAACCTGGATAATAGCGATTAGCCCATACCTAACCAAAAATATTTCGCACCTGTTCCAAAAGCTTCGTCCAGACTAGACGAATTCAAACATGCATTCAATTCAATCCAATTTTAATCCTAACGAAAAGCCCTAATTGAAAACCCTAAAAGCTTCATACGGCCTCTAATGGTGACTCACATGAAACGCACCCAGAAACCAAATTAACTATGCACAAACGTTCATAGCATCAAAACAAAGTCAAACATACAATCAAAACATCATGATCATGTGTGTATTATGTTAATCGATCAAGTTTATGAAACCACATACCTCGGCTAATCGGAGGAGAATCTGGGGGTGTTGTTGCAGCGTGATGATCCTCACACGTTCAGAAACTCTTGGAGAAGCTTTTGCAATCTTCAATCCTCGTTAGAAACCTCTCAATTGCCAAAACCGAATTTCGATTATTGAAGCTTTTTTTCTTTCTTGAACCCTTGCCTCTGATCAGAATCCTCCTCCCATATTCGTGTGCCCAACTTCAACTACTTATAGGCAATGGATTAGGTTAAGAAAAATAGCCCAAATGCTTCTTGAATCCAATCTTGCCATTTGAGAAAAATTGATTTTATTTCTTGAATAGAAACTTTCTCTTTTTGCAAAAGTTTGTGTTGATCTTTCTCCAATCAATATGCACGAAAATCATATTGTATTTTTCATTAATATTGATTGGAATCAATCTATATGTACTTATTTAACAAAATATTTGATTTTCCACTTGACTTAAATCATTAAAAATGAGATAAAAATCATATTAAATCAAATATAATGCTAAATTTCGTGGCAAATGATTTTAGGCATGCTAATGACTTGTGGACCAAGATTGCATCAAAAAACCATAGGCCCATTTGCAAAATTTCTCCATTTGAACCTTCCTTTTTCACATTTGGTCCTCCAAAATCACCCAACTTTGATCAAGCATATCTCACTCAATTTTTAAGCTATGAGGGAGTTCTAATACTTTTTGGAAACCTCAAAGTGTCCTCTATAATCCACTTTGTAACATATTTTTCATTTGGAGCTTTTATCTTGATCATATCCTCTTTGCCAGAAAACTGCTTTTGAAGGATGCTTGAAAATGACCTGTAATCTTTTGCACCATACCTCTCAAATGAAGCATTTCTAGCCCTGGCTTGTGAGAGGAAAAGTTGTAGATAATCCAATTTCCTTCAAAATAGGCTTTGAGTGGGGCATTTTTGATGTTCCATGTGAAAGTTATGCCCAGTCAAAGTTGGGTTGACTTTCTCCTAAGAAACCCTAATTTGAACCTTTTTGTATTTGTTCATCTCTGAGTTTCTATTAATGGAATCATGATCAATCTTTGATCAAATGATGGTTATGCACCTCTATACTTGATGTTTGACCAATGATCATAGGTTTGAATCATGCTTTGATTGTAGTTGACCTTCAGGTTTGAATCAGTTGACTGTGGATCTTGGGATTGTTTGAGCAAGGCTTTGGAATTGAATCTTGAACTTTGAATTATTGTAAATGGAATATGGAAGGAAAATTTTGGGGTATGACACGTGGAAACATAATTTCACAGTTTATTGATCCTTTTAAGTATCTCACGATTCTTCTTGCAGCCTTCTTGTGTGACATCCTTGTTTCACTCATGTATCTACTCCCCAATCCAACTAAGAAATCTATATTAGGTCGACTGTTGCACACATATCTCAAAGATTTGTCAATTTATTTGAACGAAATTACATTGACTGTCCTACTCTCCATGCTTTTCCATTTTCAAATTTGGTTCGACAGGTGAGGATACAAGATCCGAATCATCCATCCTGAATCTCTTGAATATCTCTTTGACATACTTCCTTTGGTGCAACACCATACCTTACTTAGTAATTTGAAATTCCATCCCTATAGATAGGGTTATTTTAACATCCCTAAGTATATTGATAAATGATATTTGTATTCATAGTTGAAATTTAGTAGAGTAAGAGATCATTTATCAGGTAATACAACTCATCTCACGTCGTTGAGATTAGAGATGAGCTGTGATGAAAGCAACGGGTGGGCATATTAATTGCTGAGTAGTAGAGAAATTGTTTTGAAAAACGATGTCAAGAACAAAGTATAATAGATAATTAGGGAAAACAAGAAGAACAGCGAGGATTGTTTATAACTGCTATTCTTTCCTTTCTCTTTAAACAATATTACAAGTTACAAGAATAACAAATAACCCTCTCACCCTAAATTAGGATTTGCAGTATACAATGATGAGAGACTAGTATGCTATTTAAAATAAAACCTAACATACTAAACTAACGGGTTTTTTCACAAATACTCATTACAAGCAAACTTAGAGTACAAGCTAACTTAAACAATTGGACATAACAAACAGACCCAATTCGAAATACTAACAACCCTAGCATTTCAACACCCACATACTAGAATATACTTTGAATACAATATGTAGGTCTTCGACACAATCTCTGTTGAACCAAAAGCTACCCTTCGACACACTAGAGTTCGATCCAATTCTCACTAAAATATATTGACCGATGATTATACATGAGAATAAGAATGATGAAATCTAAACCCTACAAGTTTTCTCACTATTTACACTCAAATATCAATTTCTTTTTTGTCATTTCATCTTCTGCACCCAAATAACTATATATAACCATTTCTTAGAATCATAAAAATTGTTGAATCAGTCTTCAAAACACAATGAATATATGTGGATATGATCATTTGCACTCCAACACAAATTACATTAATATTACATGAACGAGACAATTATTTGCTTCGTTCAGTTGATCGTACAAGTATGACAGGCATGTAACTCCCTAGTTGTACTCATGAATATTTTGTATATCTAAGAATTATTTGAGATATATAACATCAACATACGTTGCACTTTTATCCATAAAAAGTGGTGTGTCAACCAAGAACAAAAAATATATCCTGATGGCAGACAACCTATTATTCTCCATGAGCGTATCATCATCGTGATGAGAAATAACATCATTCAAAGAGCAGTCTAAAATGTGCATGGCATCCTCGTACAAATTATCTTTGTTTGAACCTCATCAGAATAAACTCCTGAGTGTTAAACCATCAACTCTAATCCTTCAAATCCATGAGTTATATAATGATCCAATATTCGACCTTTGATAAGAAGATAGAGTAAACAAGAAACATCTTCCTGGGTAAAGCTAATCTCACCAATGAGCAGATGAAATGACGATGTCTTCGAATGTAATATCTCAACAAATATCAACAACACTTCATGGACTATGTAGGTATATTTGGTCCTCGTAACATTCTTTAGGCCATATGTTATTAATACACGATAAAACCATGCCTTTTGAGGATACATCATTATCAATATCTTTCTATCATGACTATTACACTTCAGTTTCTCATGATACTACCAAAATGAATTTGCGAATGTAATTACCTATATGTACAATATGTGAAGAGCCATAAGGTCCAGATAGAACAGAAGCAATGATAATATATGATAGGGGCCCGGATATCCTTCTGGTACAAAAGTCAGGGCATGAGTATGTGTTTGTGGCTAATTGTAACGCTCTAAATTCAATTAATTTATTTTATTTAATTTTGTTGCATTATTTAAGTATTTAAAATAATTTGATATGTTTTTTACCATTTATTTGGTGATAATATGTGTTATGTGGTGCTTCGGGGTTATTTGAATTTTAATTAGTTTATTTTAATTAAAATAGTAGGATATTAATTAAAATAAATAGAAAATAACAAAATAGTGAGACATGGAGTAGAAATTGGTATAATGAGATCAGTGGTGGGACAAGGTGAGAGAAATCAAAAATTGATGGGCAAAAGTGAAATAATTATAGAGCTGAAAAATAGGTTAAGATAAATATAGATTAGTGTGATTCGGGGAGTTGTCAGGATGTGATATTTAGGATATTAGGAGAAAGAGACAAGAACAAGAGTTTTATGAGAAAAAAGAAACCATAACCAACACTTTGAACTTGTGCTTGCTAGAAATTCAAGTAAGAGGGAGAAAATACTTGAATATGGATGTATTGCATGAAGAGGTAGAGAGAGATCCTTACCCTCCTCTAGGTTCTTCTACCATTGTTATGTTTTATGAGCTTTGTAAGTGTGCAATTTCGTGTTCTATTATGTATTGATTTTTATACATGATGAGTTAGTGTAAATTATTAATTTGGTTGTTGCCATTGATGTGGTTTCGTGATATGAACATAATCTTGAATTCATGATTAATTGATGTATTTGAATGATAATCGATGCATAAGTGTTGTATAACTGATGAAAAATGACTCTGTTAATTTTCTAGTGCGATTTGGGGTGCTAGGGGTCAAAATTGGAGCTTTGAATGAGCTCCCATGGCCAAAATTCCAGATTTTGGTTTCTGCAACAGGGTGACGGTCGTCATAAACGTGACGGGTTAACTGTCACGCATCTGAAGTTGCAGACGGTCGTCAATGGGGTGACGGGGAGACCGTCATGGTCTCCTGGCAGGATTTCTCCTGCCGGTCGTCACATGAGTAACGAGTTGAAGGTGAATGGGTATCATCCAGATCGCCACGGGCACCAGAGGCCATTTTTGAATGACTGGTTTAGTTTTCGATGTTGCTTTTCCGTGCAGTCGATGTTTTAGCTATTATTCTAGGGTAGTTATTGAGATTTAATTAATGTGTGATGTTATGTTGAATAAATGTATGATATTAAAAATGTTTGTATAATTTTTAATTCGTGAATTATGATTATATATGTGTGGTGATGTGTTGTGGAGATAATGGTATGATTTATGTATTATTGAATGTGTGCATATCATACTTGTTGTGTTGAGGTGGCCTTGTTGGCAATGTACACGGTCATAAGAGGGGCCGGTTGTGCATGTTCATAATTGCAAGTTATTGTTGAGTTCATGCATAATGGTGTACGGACATAGGTTTGGTTTGGTGTGCTTTGGTCCAGAGGAGAGGATTGGGAGCGAGTAGCTAATTTCAATGAGGAATCGGTGAGGCATTGCTAAAAGGAGATTATTGGTGATATCTCGTGTGTTGTGGTTGTGATGAGGGGATCGGGAGCGAGTATGGACTTGTGATGTCCATAACGGTACCACATGCATATAAAGTCGAGGTGTTGAGTACATTTGCATTCATTTCTGCTTATGCAATTGAATAATCATGATGTTTTTGGATGGTTGAGAATACTTTATGTGATTAATGATGGTTGTGAATATCGTGTGTAATTGAAGATTATGTGATTATGCTACCATTGCTTTGTATTGCACCGCTACCATATTTTGAGTGTATTCTCACTAAGGGTGTTCGCGGGCCGGTTTGGTTCAGTTTTGGGAGAATTCGATATCCAAACTGATTAAAATTATATGGAATGGTTTAAATTGGATTTGCAAATTTTTGTGATAAAAGTCAAACCAAACCGGGCCGAGAAACAACTAATTGGTTTGAATTTGATTGATCAGATAGATTAAACAAAATGCAAAAAAAATATTTGAAAAAATGACTTATTTACGGATATTAAATTTTCACAATAATATAAAAATATATATATATAGTATTAATGGTATTCAATTATATATACTAGACTAATAATTTTTCATAATATATTCAAAAATATCTAACAACAAAAACATCTAACATAAAGAGTTTAGAATCTATAATTAGTCACTTGAGTCAATATGATAATGAATGTGTTTCATAGTTCTATGCCCAGTTAGCACAATACACTAACAATTTTCTATTATCAAATTAAAATAGCATAACTCGTCCACATACGACATTTCACTTTTTTCTTCTTGAAGTTAAATGCTTGGTAGTAATTTGCATGATAATTAATTATGGTTGGTTCGGGTAGACGGGTTTGCGGGTAGAAAATTGAAAACTCGATGCCCGAACCAATTGTCATCGGATTTCATTAGTTTGGTCCAGCTCTTGCCTGAACTGAAAAAATGTCTAATCCAAACTCTATGGTTTGATTTGGTTCGGATTAGTCTGAACCAATGAACACCCCTAATTCTCACTCTTTTTTGTTTGTTGTGGTGTTTGTGCCGCTTTAGGGTACACTCAGGTTAAGAAGTAGACGTTTGCTTGAGGTAAAGGATGGTGTCGATGTCTCCTTAGTTACTTATTCATTGGGTCTTAGTGGAGTCGCTATGATATGTAACACTGGAGACGAGTTGTTCTTTTGTTGTTTTTATTGTATGTTTTATATTATTTTGAAGTTGTTAAATTAATTATGACTAGTTTGTGATTGATGAGACTTCTATGTCAAACTTATCTGTTATTCCGTTGTGCATTATCAAAAGAATGTTTTGTTTTGATTTTTATGATTGGTGGATAATGCATGACACTCTAATTGATTGAATTTATTTTCTGAATTTTCTTATTTATGTCGATTCAAAAATTAGGGTGTTACACTAATAATCATGACTCTGAGATAAAGGTCCCTATTTATTGAGAACCCTCTATGCGAGATGTTTTCCTTGCTCTAAACTCCGTATGTTTGGCCCGCGATGCCTGTCATGTCCCTTTGCGCATTGATGCATATTATGATATTCTATCGTGTCTTAATCGTTTTTGTTCATTTGTCATTTCTCTCTAATTTAAACAATGCAATACATGTTAAGATTCATAACTAGATTGGCTATGTTGGGATACTCTATGGTTGGAGTACCCAAATAAGGATTTGTGTCCATAAAATTTTGAAAGTTTTATATAACTACAATTGTACACAGTCTAACTAGTATTGACATAATAGGTCTGGGTGAAGTGTCGATGTATCTATAATATAAGAAAGTTAATGGCTGTGGAAAAGTCTAAAATACCCTAAGTTGATTTTTTGCCACCACATTAAAATTGCCTTTATTTGGTCTTTGCACACTAAAGTTCTTAATTGTATTATTAAAATAATACAACTCTCATATTTTATCAAACTTACCAAATCTCTCTTCATTCTCTTTTTTTCATCACTTTCTCACTTCTTTCTTCCACAAAAAAAATCTATTATTGGTCTATATATTTTTCTATACGAAAAATAGTATTTATAATCCAAATATTTTTTATTCAAAAATGGTATACGGGAAAAATTTATTTAAAAAATTTATTATTGATCAAAATATTTTTATATACGAAAACTGAATATTGATCCAAATATTTGTATAAATGATACCTAAAATAAAATAATATTTGTATACAGAAAAAAATCTATTATTTACGAAAATGGTATTAATGATCCAAATATTTTTTATTTAAAAATGGTATACGGGAAAAATTTTACTATTTATCTAAATATTTTTATATACGAAATTTACTATTGATCCAAATATTTTTGTAAATGATACCTAAACAAAAATGAAATCTGTATACGGAAAAAAAAATCTATTATTAAACTAAATATTTTTATATACGAGAAATGGTATTTATGATCAAATATTTTTGATCCAAAAATGGTATACGGAAAAAGAATCTATTACTCATCTAAATATTTTTATACAAAAATTTAATATTGATCCAAATGTTTTTATAAATGATATCTAAACAAAAATAATATTTGTATACGGAAAAAATCTATTATTTACGAAAAATAGTATTTATGATCCAAATATTTTTTATTAAAAAATGGTATACGGGAAAAAATTTACTATCTATCTAAATATTTTAATATATGAAATTTATTACTGATCCAATTTTTTTTTATAAATGATACCTAAAAAAAAATGAAGTCTGTATACGGCAAAAAAACTATAATTGATAAAAAAAATTTAAATACGAGAAATGATATTTATGATCAAATATTTTTTATCCAAAAATTGTATACAGGAAAAAATCTATTATTGATCTATATATTTTTATATACAAAAATTTAATATTGATCCAAATATTTTGTAAATGATAACTAAACAAAAATAATATTTGTATACGGAAAAAAGTCTATTATTTACGAAAAAATGGTATTTATGATCCAAATATTTTTTATTAAAAAATGGTATACGGGAAAAAATCTACTAATGATCTAAATATTTTTATATACGAAATTTACTATTGATCCAAATGTTTTTGTAAATGATACCTAAACAAAAATGAAATTTGTATACGGGAAAAAATCTATTATTGATCTAAATATTTTTATATACGAGAAATTGTATTTATGATCAAATATTTTTTATTAAAAAATGGTATACGGGAAAATATCTATTATTAATCTAAATATTTTTATATACGAAAATTTAATATTGATCCAAATATTTTTGTAAATGATACATAAACAAAAATAATATTTGTATACATATATAAAATCTATTATTTTCGGAAAATAGTATTTATGATTCAAATATTTTTATTCAAAAATGGTATACGGGAAAAAATCTACTATTGATCTAAATATTTTTATATACGAAATTTACTATTGATCCAAATATTTTGGTAAATGATACCTAAACAAAAATGAAGTATGTATACGGGAAAAAAATCTATTATTGATTCAAATATTACGAGAAATGATATTTATGATTAAAGTTATTGATCCAAAAATGGTATACGGGAAAAAATCTATTATTGATATAAATATTTTTATATACGAAATAATCAATTAGTTATTTAAATATTTTTTCTTTTTTAATATTTTATTTAAAATAAATGATATATCCAAATGCGTGTAACGAACCCGTGCGTATGCACGGGTTTGTTACTAGTTACTTTTAAAAACATATCATATGAGATTAACGGGCCACATATTAAATTAATCTGTCATATTATAAACTCTAGCTATAAAAGTTGATGAAAGGACCATTTAATGCCCCATAATTTTAAGAATCAATATGTCTATCTATTCAACAAAATTGCTAGCAAATATTGCACCAACCACAAATTACAATTATTATTTAAAAAAAGTATATATAGACCAAAACAAAGAGAGACCATTGACTGGACCAGATGTGAGGGTAAGGAAGAACATTGTTTCTATTATTTACATGAATACCCTCCTTAGTTGTGAGTTTACATTATGAATGACTTCAAAAGTTGTTGGCTCAAAAACTTTTGAAGGTTTCCTCTTTAGTTGAGAATTTTCACATTTTGGAACATAAAGTTGTTGGCTCAAAAAAGCAGCAGCCTAGAATCTCTAGAGAAAAAATAAATAAATGAAAAGATGCAAAGAACAATATTTTTACAAGATGCATGTATAGAACAATAGAAGACTTGAACTTTAACAACAGAACCGTTACTCTGTCAGTGGAAGTACTGATACAGTATGCGCCTACAAAATATATAGATACTCTTATATATTTCTAGAGTATTACTAAAGGATTTAATTTATATGTATGGATAGCGTAAAGTTTTTTTAATCACACTTGTTATATTAATAAAACTATTTCATTTTGTTATTAATAGATGTAAATGTTAATAAAAGAATTTCAAATACAATCCAAAAAAAAAAAAAAATTCAAATACTTCTATTTCTATGACACTTTCAACTTTCAAATAGTTAATTTTTGGTTCGGAAATGATTTATGTGTAAGTCTCAAGAGAATTCTCAGCACTTTAATGAATTGACTATGGAATCAATCTATTTGTAGAAATAGTTTTATTTTTGGTTTAGCAAGGATGTTTTTAGAAATGTCTTTCTATTTTAGAATAAATTGATCACTCAGACACACACGATCAGACGAGCTTTTTTATGACATTTGAGATATCTCTATGTTAATTACTGTCAAATGAGAGATTGAAAGTTTAAATCTCCGGTGATCATAAACCCTAAGTCTTCACTTGAGAGTCGTTCGACTACAATATTGACTTTAAAACAAATGTCTATCTTGATTTAGGAGAATAGTTTGATCAATCATCTTGTGCATCTTTGACCGCTTGAGCTATCTTCAGCAGTTGTTTGACTTCTAGTATTGTCATCATCAATGTGGATGCAAGTGTGAGTTGGAAGTCTCACATTACTTGAGTGAATATATAATGTCTCTTTCACTTATGACTTGTTCTTGACCGAATGTGGATGCTTATCCTCGTGACTCATCACACGGTACTACAAAAATGGATTTATGCATGTAATTACCGATGTGTACCATATGTAAAAAGAAACATGGTCCAGATAAAATATCCGTCCAGTGGAGATGTTTAGGTATGAGCAAGTGTTTATGGTCGATAACCATGACTCTAAGATGAAGGTCTCACTCATTAAGAACCCTCTGCACGAGAAGTTTATCTTGCCTCAAAATGCATATGTCAGGCCTGTGACGTTGGCCATTTCCCTTTGTGCACATATGCATGTTAAGATATTATATATTACCTTAATCATTCTTCTAATTTAAAACAATGCAAATTTAAGATATTATATCTTACCTTAATCATTCTTCTTCTAATTTAAAACAATGCAATGCATATTAAGAATGAGAAGTAGAGTGGCAATAATGCTCTATGGGTGTGTAGCTTGATAAGGAGGTTTTAACTTGTCAAAAATGCTCCTGGTCAAAATGAAATAAATTGTCCGAAGAAAATTTGACTATTTCTTTGCCAACCTCCCAACTCTCTAGCCCACCTCTGGTGAAAAACCCAAACTACCCCTGACATCGGAAGTTCATCTCCGAAATGCAAGAAAAAGGTGTTTTCGGAGATGCATCTCCGAAAGCGCCTTTTTTTTGAAAAAATTGTCTTGTTTCGGAAGTTCATTTCCGAAAACAGCATTTCGGAAATGAACTTCCGAAATAATGCGCGTTTTGCAGATTAAGCAAAACAGCCCCCTCCCCCAAATCATTTACCCTAATCTTCTTCTAAACTCATACTCATTGCAAAAATTCTGCAAAAGCAAGTGTGAAGTATCAGAGGTTGCCAAACTCTTCTTCCAAACTCAACCAAACTCATCATCAAACACTAATTGGTAAGTTTATCATTGTTTTTTCAAGTTTTAGATCTATTTGAATAAACTCTATTAGGGTGTTTAGAAACTGAAAAAATCACATTAAGATAGGTTAGTACTGATATTAGGATGTTTAGTAGGCATAAAAATAGTTTTGGTTTAGGTTTTTGGGGTCTGCCATTGGAGGTTGCAGAGAAGCTCTGCGCAGGGGTGTTTCGGAAGTTCATTTCCGAAAACACCTCCATCCCAGTTTTCGGAAATGAACTTCCGAACTGTATCAGAAGTGTATTTTTTTTTTGTTTTTTCATTTGTCTCGCATATTAATCGATTTCGATTGTTTACAGGAACATGTCAGGCAACCAACCAGCACGCATCAGACAGGGTAGGGAGACCCAAACTGCGTCGGCTAGACACGAGCGGGCGGCGGCGCAGCTGGCGTCGACCCAGGGACGGGGGCAGGGTCGGGGACGCCGTGTGCTAGTTCCCGTAGGCGAGGGAGAGGGTTCATCTGCTTCAGGATCTAGGAGTCGGCTAGCTCGGGCATCTTCTTCCCGCCAGCGAGAGGAGGAGGAGGTGGCGGCAGTGCCCTACCACGAGCCGGAGGGGGTACCGGATGTTGACCCTCCAGCCGGGGAGGA
The DNA here is from genome assembly GCF_029867415.1 of Vicia villosa. NCBI lineage: Eukaryota > Viridiplantae > Streptophyta > Magnoliopsida > Fabales > Fabaceae > Vicia > Vicia villosa. The sequence continues at coordinate 45,445 of NW_026705189.1, forward strand.
TGATGAGCAGGAGGACGGCTATCCGGGAGGGCCCTTTGACACCTCTGTGCTGATTAGCTACCACGATCACGTCGCTCGACGTATCAGGGAGGGAGAGGTATTTTTTATAATTTAACCGTTTAATTGTCACCATTTTTTATAATTTAACCGTTTATTTGTCGCTTATTTAATATATGTTGCTTATTTGTTTTTTTGTAACAGGAGCGAGAGCCGTTGAAAATGGTGAACCACGCCTGGAAGATTTTCAGTCTATTTAAACCAACAGCTGAGTGGTTTAACGACCATGTGCGAGGTTCAGGGCTTAGCGGGCTCTGCATGACGGGGTACACCATCATCAGCACCGGCATGCAGGGGGCATTTGTGGAGCGCTGGCACAAGGAGACGTCCTCTTTCCACTTGCCAGTTGGGGAGATGACGATCACCTTGCATGACGTGCAGTGTCTTCTCCACCTGCCGATTAGGGGGTCGCTGTTGACCCACTCCAAGATCCAGAGGGTCGAGGCCATTGAGTGGATGACGCTCTATTTGGGCATGGAGCACGAGGTTGCCCACTTTGAGTGCGCCACAACATCTGGGCCTCATGTCTGGTTCACCACACTGAGCTGCTATTTTGAGCACCACCTGGACGCGGCTGCCAAGGCTGAGGGTGAGGGTGACGAGCTATTCACACAGTATCACCGCGGCTGCGCTCTCCGGTGCTGGTACATGCATGTGGTAGGCGTTGCATGCTTTATGGACAAGAGTGTCAGGTACGTCGACGTGACCTACCTCCGCTACTTCATGGACCTGGATACCGTTCACCAGTGGAACTGGGGGGCAGCTACTCTGGCATACCTCTACCAGAAGCTGAATGAGGCCTCCAACTGGAGGACGAGGCAGTTGGTCGGATCCTGCACACTACTTACGGTACGTCTTATTTTAATACATTATCGTATTTATTTATTTATTTATGTTTCGTATTTATTTTTAATACATTATCGTGTTTGTGTTTCAGAGCTGGATCATCTCCTACTTCTCCCGCATCCACAGCTTCCGCTACGATCCTGCATACGTGGACGCCATGCCCAGGGCCGCCAGATACGCTCTCCAGAGGGGGAACGATGTGGTGGGACCATACCGTTTGTACTTGGACCGCACGATGCACGACGACGTCACCTGGAGGTCGTTCGTCGACTACGCTCAGATTGTCCCCTTTGACGGCATTGCTTTATATTCAGGCCGGTTGGCATGCGGGACCGGCATCATGGTCTGGTATCTCCCTGAGCGGTGCATGCGTCAGTTCGGATTCGTGCAGCGGATACCTAGGTCACCCTTTGAGGCTGCTCCCGACACAGTGACCCGAGTGCAGCTCACTGCCATATGGGCAGACTGGCAGCATCATGTGGTACCGCAGGAGTACCGTCTCACTCGGGTCACACAGGACTGGCACAGTGAGGAGGGGTACGTCACATGGTTCTACCGGGTGTCCCATCCTCTGGTGAGACCCGACGTTCCCGGCGCTCCTAGGCCAGCACACGAGGAGATCCTGGAGAACCAGCAGGCCGAAGATGACCACGCCATTGATCTCATGCCGATCTGCTAGCGGATAGAGATGCTTGGGCGGGACGCGTTGGATTGAGGTATCGTTGATCAGGGCGGTCCAGAGGCAGTCGCCGTGATGGAGATGATCGTCACTGATGCGGGCCGTGCGGCGGGGTACAGGCGACAGAGGAGGGCCCAGGGTGAGAGGGTTAGGCATACCCAGTAGGGGTCGAGTTTATTTATTTTTTGATTTCGGATTGTATCTTTCGAACAGTATTATTATTATTTTCGGCTTGTATATATTATTTGGATTTGATTTATCATATTAGTATTTTCAGTTTATCTGTTGCTTATTTTATTTGGCGTTTGCGTTTAATTAAAATGTGAGACTGTTAAGAAAAAACATTAAAAAAAAACACAGTTTCTGCATAATTCGGAAGTTCATTTCCGAAGACACCCCCCATGAGGTGTTTTCGGAAGTTCATCTCCGAAGACACCCCCCATGAGGTGTTTTCGGAGATGCACTTCCGAATTGTGGAAATTTTTTTTAAAAAAAAAAGCGCTTCGGAAGTTCATTTCCGAAGCAGGGGTATTTTGGGATTTTCGCTGGGGGTGACCCCTATAGGAAGGTGACTAAAGAAATTTTCGAAAATTTTTGCAAGTCATTTGAAATTTGGCATCCCCAATTGAACTTTCCACCATTTTCAAAAAAAAAAAAAGAATTGGCCTACGAAAAATTTAAAATTTTTGGTACAAATTAACTCAATAAAATTCGGAAATTTTAAAATTATTGATAACAAATTCCGGTAGGATTTTGCAGAAATTTTAAAATTTCGGAAAAAAATTTCCGGCAATTTCAACTTTTTTCGATATTTCATTACTTTTTTGAAGAATTTCTAATAGCTACTTGAAATTTTAAGTATTGTCTGAGAGATTCTAAAATTTTCTATTGGTTTAAGTGAATTTTAAAAATGGCAGATACTTTAAGCAAGTATATTATGGATTTTTCATTAAATTTGGGCAGTGGCGGCCCCAGAAATTTTATGGAGCCTGGGCAAAAAGTTTACACCTTGTTTTTACTAATTTTATATCATGTCTCTATTAATTTTGCTCTTGATTTTATCTAAAAAAAAATCTCTTGATTTTGTCCAAAAATTTCACGCCATGTTTTTACTGATTTTGTCCTTAATTTTGTCTAAAAATTACTAATTTTGCCCTTGGTATTGTCTAAAAATCAACTATTAAGTGGGGAGTATACAACGAAAGGAGTGGTTGAGCGCGGACATTCGCTGAGCTGTAACTCCGCCCATGATTTCGAGTACCTTGCCTTTTTTAACTTGTACTCTAAAAAAAAGATGATAAGGAAATAAAGAGTATTCCAATTGTCTTTAGTTTTTGTTAAATCTATTTATAGTGAACAATAGTAAATGTTCAATTGTAAACGTGTACATTAATTTATAGTGCCCTTGAGAAAACTAAAAAACTCTAAAAATTCAAATAGTTTTTTTTCACTTTAGTTTTTATATTGGTTTATTATAGTATCTATAATTGAGTTGAAATTTCAAATTATTATGCATTTATTTTATTTTATAACTATAAATTTACTTATACATTAATTTTAATATTATTTTTATTAAAGATAATTTATTCAATAAAAAAGAAAATAAAAAATGAGGGACATAAAATATAATCCCTCAAAAGTTAACAAAATAATAGTTGAACATTTTCAACTTATTTCTTAAAAAAACCCAAAAATTTTAATGTTATTTATTATGTGGAAAACTTAGATAATTTCTCATATTGACAAATTAATTTTGCTTGAACTCTCTAATTTGACAACATTGTAAAACTCATCATTTTTATACATTTCAATTTGTATTACTCTTACCTTTTAATTAAATTTAAACGCCCATGATTTCTTGTTTGATTTTATAATATGTGAAAAATTATAATGTCGCTATAAGGTCTAATCAATTATAAATTTTTGAAAGCATAAATTGCAAGAATATAAAACTCTTATTATTATAATATTTAATAATAATGATTAAATATATATCTTGAAGTACCAACCGTTAAAGACAAAGAGGGGAAAGATGAAACATCATCCGGTCTATAACACTATAGCATAATTAATTTTTAAAATTTTTTTTATTATAATTCATATAAAATTAATTGGGTTGGGTCTGTCTGAACTATTGGATACTCATCTATTTTAATTTTCACACCCTTATTTTTTATTAATTTTGCCCCTAATTTCGTCTAGAATTTGACTATTAAATTGGAGGAAATACAAAGAAAATAGGAGTTGGGGTGTCAGATTCAACTTGGGGGTAGCAAGTTAAATCCGCTTAAATAACGACTTGTCTATGAATTTGAAGATTTTTTTTATAACTAAAATTATATATAGGGCCCATTTTATTCAGCTCTTTTTTAAAATGAATTTTATATTATTACATATCTTATTTTTAAAAAAATTTAAATTTTTTATATAAAAAATTGATTTAAATAATTAATCTTGAAATGTTATTTTAAATATTTTATCATTTTATTATATTTTTATATCAAAATTTCAAAAAATACTTAAATTTCAAAAAAAAATCAAATTTTTTTATAAAAAAATATTTTTAAAATATATCTTTTCGAAAAAAATTATTTTTTAATTGTTTTTTATCTTCAATAATATATATACATTTTAATTTGTAATAAATAAATTTTTAAAAAATTATTGTAAATTAAAGATTATTTTAAAATATTAAAAGTTTTTTATACTCGTTTTTTCTAAATTGAAACACTAATTTTGACATCATACAACATAAAGAAAAATTATTGAAGATCAAAACAGTCAAAATCACAATTTTTTTAAAAGTTGTATTTCAAAAATTTTTATGAAAACCTATTTGAAATAGCTTCAAAATTAAGTGATTTTTAAAATTTTAATATCCAAAAAAAAGTTTCAATAAAATAGCTAAAATAAATTTTAATAATAACTATTCATACTAAATTTTTATTTGAAGCTTTTATAAAAAAAAAATTATAACTCTTTTTAAACAAAATTATATAATACTATAAAAATCATTTTTTAAAAAACAAAACAAACGGGTCTTTAATTCCTCTAATTTTAATAATCAATTTGCCTATCTATTCAATATAAATTGTTAGCAGGGTAATATTGCACCAACCTCAAATTACAATTATAATATTTAGAAAGATATATAGTCCCAAAAGATGGGAGACCGTTGACTTGACCTGATAAGAGGGTAACAAACGAAAATTGTTATGGTTTCCATTCTTTACATAAGTAACCCTCCCTAGTTGTGAGTTTACATTATGAATGCATTTATTTGTAAATTTCCTCCTTAGGTGAGAATTAACAGATTTTGGAACATAAAGTTGTTGGCTAAAAAAAGAAGCAAGCAGCCTTCTAGGATCTCTAGAGAAAAAATAAATGAATGAGCAATATATAAAACTCTTTAATGTAGAAAATTGACCAGTTTGGGTCAAAAAAGAAATACTGACCCGTGGTTTGTTTAAAGGAATAATTAATTGTAAGAAATGAATGAATGCACTAAGAAAATAAATTGAACCAAGGGCACCACCCTATTGACTATACTAGCATCAACAAATTCACATCATAGTAAATTGGTAATTAAAAAAGAGCAACTAGGTACTTGAAGTCGTACGATATGATTTCATAACCGAGTGCAATAATAAAAGATTTCATGGTTCCAAAAATATTTCTTTACGGTTTGGTCTTCTGATCTTTAATTTTTTTTAAATGGGTGTTTGTTTCATGAATTTAAATAGGATTTTTGGGAGTGTGAAGTTGAGAATCTCATATTCTCATGTTTGTTTAAATAGGATTTTAGGTACTTTTATTCCTTAGAATAAAATTTACTCATAAAATTTTAAGGATTTATTCTCATGTTAATGGGTAGGAATCTAACATTCCCATAGGAATAAAAAGTAACCACCTATAACTACTCACATTTTGAAATATACTTAGAAACCTAGATAATTTGTCAAACAAATTGATGGAAACTATTTTCTAAGGATTAGCATTCCTAAGAATAACTTTCTTAGGATTGTAAATTTAATCCATCAAACAACACACTGATAGGCTACTCTAACTATAACTAGATCTAGAATGCATAAAAGGATACAAATTAAAAACAACTTTTCATTTCTGCCTTCTAACAGCACATACAGCAGCTTTAAATACTGCTAGGGTTAAGACAATATGGGCCGTGGGCCTCTTTTGAAAGAAAATAAAAGATACATCACTATTACTACTAACACTCCTATATTATAAAGTCATTAAGCCAAACAGATTTCTTTTTGTTTCTATTGGGCCTAACAATACTCCCGGCCCCATGAGGAACCTTGTCCTCAAGGTTCAGTCTGCAATCCATAACTTTGGGCTGAATGTGGGGACTGCCCGAAATTTGATCCAAAAGTGAAGTAGCCGTTGGAGAACCTAAGGGAAGCGTGGCAGCTTGTGGTTGGACCGCAGAGGGGTAAGTGGAAGAAGTGTGGGGAAGAGATAAGGGAATCCGGATGTGTGGCTGGGATTGAGACTCAGAAGATAAGGATGGAGAAAATCTGTCTTGAGCAGTGAGATTTCCTTGTTTCCATGCGGTCACGTGGGTTGGCGTGTAAGACTTTCCAAAAGCTGATGGAATACAGCTGTTGGGACGCGTGTTCGGTGGAGATGAAAAGGTTGTGAGACGCGTGGCTTTGATCGCATGGGCCACCGAAACGGGACTTTGGATACCCTGAAGTACAAGTGGGGAAGTACTTAGGTCTTTGGTTTCCTTTTCACTTTCATTTTGAAGTTGTCTTCTGTCGTACCAAGTTCTCCTAAACTCTTCCTCTCCCATTTGCTCATTTTCTGTTTTACCTATATCCATTTCAACTCTAGAGTCTCCTTGTTTCTCTTGTTCACACCAAAACTTTCCACCGATCTCTTCATGTAATCTTTGTTTGTTAGTTGGTCCCTCATGATAAGGGATGGAGAACGGAAACGATGGGTGTCTAAGTGTCGTAGCCATTTCATCTTTGTAGTATGGTCTCAACAAAGAAACGTGCACCACTGGGTGGATCCGGGAGGACGAAGGCAGATCCAGCATATACGCGACTTGGCCGATGCGTTTTATCACTCTGTAAGGGCCAAAGAATCGTTGAGAAAGCTTCTGCGAACTCCGGGAGGAAACTATTGTCTGGCGATACGGTTGCAGCTTCAGCAAAACCAAGTCACCAACGTTAAAGGTAAACTCCACGCGCGAAGTGTTGGCTTGCTTTTCCATCTTCACTCTACTCTTTATTAAGTTTGCCTTTAGATCTGAAATAATCTGATCTCTTTGTTGTAGTGACAGATCTACGGTGTTATCGGATGTGGTGCCATTGACATAGTCCGGAATAGGCGGTGGATCTCGACCATAAAGTGCTTTGAACGGGGTCATTTGGATGGCTGTATGGAAGGAGGTGTTAAACCAGTACTCCGCAAGGTGTAGGAATTTATACCAGTGACGAGGGTGATCGTTGGCAAAACACCGAAGGTATGTTTCCAGTGACCTATTTACTACTTCTGTCTGTCCATCGGTTTCTGGATGATAAGACGAGCTGTATTTTAATGTAGTACCTTGGAGCTTGAAAAATTCTTTCCAGAAGTTGCTAAGGAATAACGAATCACGGTCGGAGATGATGGATTTTGGTATTCCATGAAGACGAAACACTTCGACAGTAAAACGGGAAGCCAAATCTTTTGCGGAGAATTTTGAGGGTAAAGCAATGAAGTGTACAAACTTTGTCAAGCGGTCACAAATGACCCAAACAGTGGTGTGGCCGAAAGAGTTGGGAAGATGCGTGATGAAATCCATTGAGAGGTCCTCCCAGACTTTGTTTGGAATAGGTAAAGGTTGTAAAAGCCCTTTTTTCTTTTGAGTCACGTATTTATTATGCTGGCAAATGTCACAATGTTTAATCATCTGTTTCACTGCGAGGTGAACCCCTGGCCAACGAAATGCTGCAACCAGACGTGCTAGAGTGGCCCTTACACCCGAGTGTCCAGCTGAGGGAGTCGCGTGGTATTCATGAAGTAGGTTCTTGCGGAGTTGGTTGATATCAGGTATGAAAATTCTATCTTTGTAGTACAGAAGCCCGTTTGAAAACTTGTAATGATTTCTCTCTGCCGTATTGACTGTATTCTGTTGAATCAGATCCTTACCCAGACTATCACTTTTGTAGAAATGGCGAAGAGTTTGAAGTAGATCCAAAACTGGAGAGGACATGGACAAAAGTTGCGGTCAGTCAGCTTCAAATTTTCTACTCAAGGCGTCAGCGACCACATTCGACTTCCCAGGTTTGTAAAAGATCTCGAAATTAAATCCCTGTAGTTTTGTTGCCCATTTCTGTTGTTCTGGGGTTTGGATCTTTTGTAACAACAAGTTTCTTAAACTTTTCTGATCAGTATAGATGTGAAACTTCTGACCAATGATATATTGCCTCCACTTTTTGACAGCCTCGGTGATAGCAAACATTTCGCGAACATAGACTGATGCTGACTGCATGCGGCCACACATTTTTCTGCTGAAGAACGCTATTGGATGAGAGTCTTGAGATAACACTGCTCCGATGGCTACTCCAGATGCATCCGTTTCGATCACAAAAGTTTTTGTAAAATCTGGTAGAACCAAGACCGGCATGTCGGTCATTTTCTTTTTCAATTCTGTAAAGGCTAATTCAGCCTCTGTACTCCATTTCAATTTAGTGGAACGCAACAGGTCGGTGAGCGGAGCGGCGAGTGTGGCATAATTCTTAACAAATCTTCTATAAAATCTGGTGAGGCCTAAAAATCCACGGAGTGTCGTGAGTGAACGCGGTGGAGGCCAATCGCAAATGGCTTTCACCTTTTCAGGATCAGGAGCAACTCCTTCTTTAGATATGACATGGCCAAGATAATCAATTTTATTAGCTGCAAAAACACACTTGGACACTTTGACAAAAAAAGAATGAGTTTAAAGTAAATCAAAAACAATCTGTAAGTGAGTTAAGTGATCGTTGAAATTATTGCTGTAAACAAGAATGTCATCAAAGAAAACTAAAACAAACCGCCGTAGGTATGGTCGTAATAGGTCGTTCATTGCTGATTGAAAAGTAGAGGGTGCGTTTGTGAGATCGAAGGGCATTACTAGGAATTCATAATGCCCGTCGAAAGTGCGAAAAGCTGTTTTGTATGTATCCTCCGATGCAAGCCGGATCTGGTGATAGCCAGAACGTAGGTCTATCTTAGTGAAAATTGTGGCTGAACCAAGTTCATCCAAGAGTTCATCTATGGTGGGTATTGGGAATTTATCTTTTATGGTGACAGCGTTGAGGGCACGGTAATCCACACAAAATCGCCAAGTGCCGTCCTTCTTTTTTACTAAAATAACGGGTGAGGAAAAGGGGCTGTTGCTGGGTATAATTGTTCCATTTGCTAACATTTCTTGTATTAGGTTAGTCATAGCCTCCTTTTGAGAGTGAGGGTAACGGTAAGGTTTGACGTTGATTGGGGGAGTGTTTGGGAGAAGGGTGATACGGTGGTCATGTGGTCTAATTGGTGGTAAGGATGTTGGGATCTGAAAAATGGTTTCATACCGATGAATGAGCTTAGTTATAAGGGGATGGATATTAGGAGGCAGGCTGTCTAAGGTGGATGAGGGAGGAATTTTGGGTGTGGGTGAAGGTGAGATTGGCTGGCAGATCATTAAATGGAAAGAGGCGATGGAGTTGGTATGGATAAGGTGACAGAATTGGTGAAAGCTGGAAATTGTTGGTTGTTGGGATGGATCGCCAGTTAAGGTAATAGGTTTAGTTTGGTGGGTAAAGGTTATGGAGGGTATAGAAAAGTCAGCTTGGATGGGGCCCAAAGTTCTCAACCAAGCCATTCCTAGAACAACATCCGCCCCTTCTATGGGAAGTAAGTAAAAAGGCAAGGTGAAAGGTTTGTTTTGTAAGACAATTTGGACCTCTTCACAAATTCCTTCACCTTGGATATGTGATCCATTCCCTACCATCACTGAGAATTGGTTTATAGGTGTTGTGGGAAGATTGAGATGATGGGCAATTCTAGGTTGTAAGATGTTGTGGGTACTGCCCGTGTCAACCAGAACCATGACGGGAAGCCCTCCAATATGCCCTTTGAATTTGAGTGTTTGTGGAGAAAACTGCCCTGTGGCAGCAAGTGTAGATAGTTGAAAGTATGTGTCACCCAGATTTTGTTCTTGTTGTTGGACAGGCTGTTCGCATTCGTCATTAGTGTCTTCTATATCCTCATCCCCTAAAAGTAGGAGAAACTTGTTGGTTGAACACTTATGACCAACAACAAATTTTTCATCACAATTAAAACATAGGCCTTGAGCTCTGCGTTCTTGTAGTTGAGAAGGTGAGAGGCGCTTGATAGGTAAACGGGTGGAAGGGTTAGGGGTTTGTTTCGGTAAAAGGGTGTTTGCTGTATTGATGGTTGGGAATGTTTTGTTTTGTGGGTAAAATGTGGTGCTGTTGTTGGGTTTTGTGAATGGGCCAGCAAAGGGTTTAGGTAGTTTGGGTTTCGTTTCTTTCAACTTAGACTCGATGAGCTTTGCAAGGCCAATGGCCTGAGATATGTTCACTGGTTTTAGAATTGCTAATTCATGACGAATATCCGAAGATAACCCAGAAATAAAACAATTTAAAATTGCTTCGAGTGGTAAACCTACAACTTGATTACCCAACTTTTCAAACTTAGTTTGATACTCCACAACAGTCCCATCCTGTTTTAATTTAAACAATTCCGCTTGATGGTTTTCAAACGTAGAAGGACCAAAACGTAATTCAAGGGCTTTTGTAAACGAAAACCAATCAGTCAATAAGCGATTCTGGTGCATCCATTTAAACCAGCCCAAAGCATCTCCCTTCATATAAAAGGAAATCATAGACAATCTATTTTCAGGTGGTAAGTTATAAAATCCAAAGAATTGATCAGCTTGGAATAGCCATTCTAGTGGATTTGTGCCATCAAAAAGGGCCAGCTCAAGTTTCGGGGAACGAAAAGTAGGCAAGGGTGGGATATTTGATAGCTGTTGGTATTGTATATGAGGTGGTAGTTGGGTATGTGGGGTTTGGTTTAAGGAAAAAGATGGAGCTGGCTGTGTAAAAGGGGAATACGGGGGAAAGGGTGGTGGGGGAGGAGCGGTGGTGAGGTAAGGTGGTTGATATGGGATAGAGGTCGGGGTAGCAGCAAAGGTGTGGGTTGGTGTGGGGTGGAGGGGTGTATGAATAGGTGTAGTCAGAATAGAATTTGGGGCTGATGTAACAGTTGGTGGAGAAGGGGTTGAATGGGTAATACCTGAAGAAAGAACCGTAGATTGGCCTGAAGCAGAAAGCTGCTCCCGCTGTATTGGCAGCGACTGCAACAGTGCCACCAGAGCATCATACCGCTGAGTCTCCAACTGAGATTCGCTGTCCATGTGTGCTCGGAGCTGCTGGATGACTTCGTGTGTGCTGTGAAAGCGCTCGTCCATTTGCTGTTGTGTTTCTAACAGCGCCGCATTCAAATGTTGCTGCGAGGTCTGCACCGCAACCGCGATAGCATCATCAATAATGTCTTTGTGTGGTGGAATGGGTGGTTTAGAAGGTGCCATGAGGGAGGTTAAGATGATCAAGGATGAAAGCACCAATGATAGGCTACTCTAACTATAACTAGATCTAGAATGCATAAAAGGATACAAATTAAAAACAACTTTTCATTTCTGCCTTCTAACAGCACATACAGCAGCTTTAAATACTGCTAGGGTTAAGACAATATGGGCCGTGGGCCTCTTTTGAAAGAAAATAAAAGATACATCACTATTACTACTAACACTCCTATATTATAAAGTCCTTAAGCCAAACAGATTTCTTTTTGTTTCTATTGGGCCTAACACACACCCTAAGTTCCGAAAATAAGTGTAGGGAAAAAATAATAAGAGAAAGGAAAAATAGATTGTATTAATGTGGCATAGTCCTTTTTTAATATGGTTGAATACATTGTTAACATTAGAGTTGGTACCCTCACGTTTAAGTATTTTGGTTTGTGATGGAGAGGTAGCAATAGTAGAATTAATGCTCTATGACTACGATGAAACATGACATTTTTACCCAAAATTTTAAAATATTAGGCAAATGAAATTACTTATTTTTTATATCTCTAATGTTTTATCTATTCATAGATAATGTGTGACTTGAACCCAACAATCTGCCTTTAAGAATCAATTCCAAAAAAAGAACATTTACTTTTGTCTCTAATCATATTTATTTCTAATAGACTTGCCTCGTGGAGTACTAGGTTTGTCAACCAAGGTCGTTGAGTTAGATTATCTAGATATTTATTATCTTTCTTTTATGAAAATGTTGGCTAAAGTATGGAGGTTATGTATAGAGCTGTCAATATGGACAATCTGGTCTTAATCGGATCGATTTAGGCAGGTCATAAATTTTTTAGAGTTAGGCTAAAAAGGTCTTATAAAATATGGACTCGAGATTTACTATCCGAGTCCGGCTCTAGATGGGTTTCGGACTACTCGACTTTAAAAAAACTTTTTTATTTAAAAAAATTAAAATAAAAACTCCATAATATTTATTATAAATGAAATTAAAAATTATATATTATTTTAAACATAATAAAAATACTATATTATCTCTTATAAATATTATAATGTGTTTCTAAATACAATATATGTCTAAATTGTATAAAATAATACTTGAATATTTATTATAAGAAAAAATGTTGGTTATATTAATGTATAATATTAAAAGAGAAAGAGTGAATAAAATAGAGATGAAATTTAGTGAAGTGAGAAAATTAATATGCTATTTTGGAGTAAGATAATATAAATATTAATATTTTTTTAAAATTTATAATTATGCGGGTCTAATGGGCTACCCACGGTCCATATCGGCTAGCGCTAATGGGTAGCAGACTTTTTAGAGCTGGGCTAAAAAAGTCCTGAAAAAAGGGCTCTAATTTTAAGGTCCAAACCCTATGATTTTTTTAGTCTGGCGGACCAGCCCAAAAATAATAGGGTGAAATGAAGTTGACATAGTTGATGAGATAGGAACCTCTCCATTTTCTCTCTCAATTTGGTAATCATGGTTGAGAGTAGGGGTGTACATGGTTGGTTATTATTAAAAAACCAATTTATAACCATTTTCAGACCATTTAAATAGTGTGGATTTATAACTATAACCACATTTCAATCAAAATTGATCATAAAACAGATTATAAATTTGGTTATGAATATATAACCAGTTTTTTTAAAAATCCAAATTTAAATAATCTTTCTATAAAAAATCAATTTTAAACTAATTATTTAAATTTGGTTATGAATAATTATCAGATTATAACCAAATCCAAAAATAATTTAATCGGATAATAACCATTTAATTATATCTGGATTATTTGAACGGATAACCAACCGTTAATAACTAAACCGGTTAATAATCATTTAATTATATCCAGATATTTAAAACGAATATGAATTTGGTTATAGATTTGGATCACACAACCGGATATTTTGCACACCCCTAATTGAGAGTTGAGGGTGTGGCTTTAAAATCTTGTTCGTCACGCAAAAAAACTAAAGAGCGGGGAGGATCCACAACTACTTTATTTTTAATATCTAAAATTGAAAATTTTATGTTATGTTTGTAATTAAAAAAATGAGACAAGACATGACAGTCATATTAGAGTATGTGGGTTTAAAATTTTAACCCACCCTAAAAAAGTATGTTTAATTACACTTTTGGTCCTCGTGTTTTAACCAACTCACGAAAATGGTCCTACCTTTTTTTAATCCACGAAATTGGTCCTAACCTCCACTCCCCCATTAAAAAATACTGATGTGTCAATAAAAAGGCTTATGTGGCATGGTTGACATGGATTTTCACAATTTAAATATATTTTCATTATTTGTCAAAAGTCTGAAAAAAATTTAAAGATTAAATTAACTAATCACTAAGCCCTAATCCCTAACTCATTTCACCATTTCATTTCACCTCTTATTATCGTTCTCTTACTCCAACCAAGAACCCGGAACATCTTCTTCTTCACTCCAAAAGCGTTGAAAGGGGAACCATTGTAGAACATGGTAAGCAACTGGAGAGAGGAGCATAACCCGTAATATACATTCAGGTATGTATTACGACTAGGGTTTCTATTTCTATTCATGCTTATTGTTTCAATTAGGGTTTTAAGAAAGCAGCACACTAGAAATTAGGGTTTCTATTTCTATGATGTATTTCGTATGGATGGTTATTTTGTTGTCTTGATATTCTCAGGCCAAGTGAAGTACAAAGGTTGAAGCTACATATTAATGGTTATTTCCCGTCAAATATTACATGGAGGGTTTAGTTTATGAAATGGATTTTAGTGTTGATGTTGATTTTGTGAACTATAAGGACATTGAAAGCCTGGTCCTTAGTGTTGGGTATACGAAGTTTAAGTGTTTGTGGTACCAACATCCAAAACTCTCATTTCAGCGTGGACTCAAGCCATTAAACTCAGACGGTGACTTGTTGCAGCTTATTGCAGATTCAAAAGGGCATAACTTAGTAGATGTCTTTGTTGAACATGAAGTGGATATACCAGAAGTAGTTGAGTTTGGTGATGAAGGCCCTTTAGATGATAATGTCATCAATGAAGTCCCTTTATTTGAAGATGTTAGCAATGCTGAGAAAGAAGGAACTAATGGAGTCAACACTGAAGTTCCTATGGATAGTAGTGTCAACACTGAAGTTCCTAAAGATGGTAGTGTCAACAATGAAGTTCCTATGGATGGTGGTGTCAACACTGAAGTTCCTATGGATGGTGGTGTCAGTACTGAAGTTCCTATGGGTAATGAAGTTCATTTGGATGATGATGTTCCTTTGGATAATAATGATGCTGAAGATGTCAATATGGAAGTTCCTAATGGAGTAAGAATTGATGAAGAAGTTAATAGTAATTCTGATAGTGAAAAAGATTGGGATTATGTTCCAAGTGAAGTTGAAAGTGAAACTGACTTAGATATTCCTATTGAAGGAGAAGAATGAAATTGGACACATGAGTTACTTAGTGAGACATTTGCTGACAATAATCAGGAGGGTGGTAATCTGAATCACAAGCTGCTGCATATGAAGAGTCAGACCAAGATGAAAGTGGTCTGCATACTCTAGTTGAAAGTGATGATGAAGTTGTTCACAAAAGGAAATTTTCAACTTTCAAAGTGTTTGAGAATGGTGTTCCAGTTAGGTCTGAGTTAGGTATGCAGGTTGTCTCAAAGGAAGTCATCATAGATGCTGTGAAGGATAATGTTATGGAAACAAGACTAACATATGGTTAAAGAAAAATGATGCAATTAAGGTTTTTGTGAAATATCAATTAGGTTGCCCATTTCATATGTTAGTTGCTAAAAGGAGTGGAAGTCAGTATTAGCAAGTGAAAATTTTGAAACCAAAACATGAGTGTGTTAGGTCTGCTGGCAATAAACAGGCTAAAACTAAATGGCTAGAAAAGAATTTTATTCCATTGATTATGAACACTCCTCACAGCAAACCAAGTGGATTGGCACAAGAAGCATTTATAAGGTGGAATGTTAAGCTCAATAATTTTCAAGCATATAGAGCAAAGAAGAGAGCTTTGGAGCTGATAAAGGGTGCTGCTAGGGAGAAATATGCACACTTAAGAAATTATGCTGAAGAGATTAGAAGGTTAAATCCTAATATCACAGTGATTATCAAATGTGGACAGTCTGCAATAGGACCTATTTTTTAAAGGATTTACATTTGCTTGGAAGCTTGCAAGATTGCATTTGCCAGCACATGTATACCATTAATTGGATTGGATGCTTGTTTCTTGAAAGGTGAACATGGTGGTCAACTTATATCAGCTATAGGAAAGGATGGAAACAACCAGATAATGCTTATAGCATATGTTGTGGTTGAAGCTGAAACAAGGGATTCTTGGAAGTTGTTTGTTGACCTACTGTTGGAAGATCTTAATCAAATTATACCTAGACAGTATGCATTTATTTCTGACCAGCAAAAGGTATGTATTTAATTATGTATAATATTGATTTGTATAATACTGATTTGTATAATACTGATTTGTATAAGTATGTAAAACCTTGGTTTCTATAATGTGGCAGGGACTTGTGGAGGTGATTAAAGGACTTGGTGAGAATGTGGAACACAAGTTATGTGTCAAACATCTGTATGGAAATTGGAAGAAGAGATTCCCAAGAGCACACATAAAGGAACTGTTGTGGAAAGCTGCTAGAGCTACTACTGTTCCAGATTGGAACTCTACAATGCAGAAAATGAAGGACATAAACGAAGATGCATACAATGAAATTTCCAAGGTCCAACCTACACAATGGACTAGATCAGCATTTAGCACTAACACAACATGTGATTTGCATGTCAATAACATGTGTGAAGCTTTCAATAGGGCAATACTCAGCATAAGGGAGAAACCAATCATCACTTTGCTTGAGGGTGTCAAGCTTCACTGTATTGACAATTGGTTCAACACAATTAAGTACACAATTGGTTGAAATTGGTTCAACACAACTTCATTTTCATTCAAACAATATTA
Organism: Vicia villosa; assembly: GCF_029867415.1. NCBI lineage: Eukaryota > Viridiplantae > Streptophyta > Magnoliopsida > Fabales > Fabaceae > Vicia > Vicia villosa. The sequence continues at coordinate 61,595 of NW_026705189.1, forward strand.
AGTACACCACAACATATAAAATATCTCCACACAATTCCTAACAACAGACAAAGTAACCTCATTCAATTCCAAACATAACAGCTAAACATCACACCCTTACATAAAACATAACAAAGCAGACAAAATAACCTCCTTCAATTCTAAACATAACAACTAAGTATCACATCCTTCAATTCTTCAAGCTGACAAAACAGATCAATCATATTATGACCACAACAGATGCAGCAAACAATCCTTGCCAAAACTTTAGCTTCTTCCTCAAATCCTCATCTTGTTTCAACTTTATATTGTCCTTCTGCTTAAGTTCATCAATTCTCTTCATTAGTGACAAAATAACCTTCTTTGCACGAACGGACATTTCGTCATCATACCAACTAAAGAAATTGCATCCCTTTCTTCCCTGCAACTGCATTGACAAATAATGTTAGCATCCTTCCCTGCAACCAGATAACCAGACTCCCTACAACAGATTCAAACAGAAAGAGAACTTCACTTACCTTGAATAACCCACACCAATTAAACCTCCTCCCAGGATTCCCATTCGTCCATGAAGTAGTGAGAGGTGAGTCAAGGTCACAGAAGCAACGAACTTCTCTTCTTCGTGACGCACAGCTAGAGGTCGACATGTAACTCGCTTGTGACATTGATGATTATGGACAATTCCTTGAAGACGGAGATGTTGGAGAAACAGAGATTAGAGAAAAACAGGAAAAACGAAGATGAGTATGTCATGGAAACTCTGGGGAATTTGAACAATGACGTGAAAATGAATTAGGGATTTGACCATTTAATCATTTAAAAAAAAAAATTCAGAATTTTTACAAATAATGAAAAAGGATTTAAATTGTGAAAATCCATGTCAGTCATGCCACATAAGCCTTTTTATTGACACATCAGCGTTTTGGAAGGGGGGAGTGGAGGTTAGGACCAATTTCGTATATTTAAAAAAGGTAAGACCATTTTCGTGAATTGGTTAAAACACGAGGACCAAAAATGTATTTAAGCCAAAAAGTATTGGTAAAAAAGCATGTGGGTTTTAAACTTTAACCCATCATAAAAAAAAAAAAAAAAATATATATATATATATATATATATATATATATATATATATATATATATATATATATATATATATATATATATATATATATATATATTGCCAAAATAAACATATCCGACGGATTGATCCTGTTGTTTTTAAGCATAAAAGAAGGATGGCTTTGATAAGCGGAATGTGAGATCGGTGAACCTTGCTCTTTTAGGTAAATGACAACTACTGAACATTAAAGATTTTTGTTAGGTATGACTCTCATACTGAAGAATAAATATCTTTGTAAAAGATAAATTGCAAAGGTGGAAGAAGCATTGCAACAAGAAAATATTTTTAGTGGATGTGACTTGAATAAAATAAGTACAATTAAGAAGGTGTAGATACTAGATGGAACTTATATTTAGTATAGTTTTGTCATTCTCTTTTATTACGGATGTGGCAGAAATGATTGAGAAAGATGGAAAAAATTTAGGACAACAAATTTAGTGGAGACCATAAAACATATTGTGTTTCCACTCGTTGATATATTTGTTTCTAGAATTATATCAGGCAATTTATCTGTGTCAACTGCAGCAAAATTAAGGATTAAAATATCAAAATTTGATTAGTTAAAATGCTTCTACAGTAAAATCAACTGTCGGAATTTAACATAATTCAATCAACATCTACATTTACACTGTCTACTTTATGAACAATAGTTTGTAGCAACTAGCAAGTGTTTGTTCATAAACAATTTCTCCAGGTATGAACTAATAGCATACAACTGTCCAGTTTGTATGCATGCAGAAGATAATGAAGAGAAACAAGACATTTTATTAATAGGCTAAAAAACTACTAGAGAAACCACTGATAGTTAAAAACTAAGAGCCGCCCTAACAGATGTAACCCTTCATTTACAATTGCAGTTATAAAAACTTAAAACCAATTATAAACTCAAAGCTAGCCTGTGACTAAAGCAGCACCATTAACTAGTACTCAAATCAACGACGCCGCTGCATTCTCATCTAACTAAAGGTATGAGTAAGTACTCTGCGTAAAATAGCTGCAATGAGAAACAAGATATCAATACAAGTTTGTGTTTAAGTTTATACATGAAAAAGACAGTAGGTGATTGATTACCTTCCAGATGAACATGTAGAAGGATGTTATGGAAGCTTTGCTTTTCAAATCTACGGATTTGGCATGATAGTAAAGAAGTGAACCAAGTACAGCATGTCCAAGACCCTAATACATTGGCAAAGAATAAAGTTCAGAATTGATGGAAAGTTGAAACAAGTTTGCACTCACTTAACGTCAATATGTAAAATAATAGACCTAAGCTTTCTACTGAAAGAATGCCCGCCTTTAAAGATTGATTTTCTACCTTTGAATTGAATGTCATTTGAATTGATTAATTGGACTCAAAAACATAAGTGAATGGATAGTGATCAATCCATATTATGAAATGGATGGATTGGATCAAATCCAATAATAGTTACTTTATAAAGTGGATGGCTATAGATTTATAGATCTAATTTGCCACCCCTAATAGTTGGAATATTCTGTGAAACAAAAACAGCTTGCCAAGAAAGATGTTTCCTTAGTAGAACAGTAAAGATATCTTATGTATTGCAAGCTGATAATGTTTATTAAAGAAATATGAAGACTAGGATGAAGGTTGTTCATCATGAACCATCAATTTTGATCATTAGCTATATTGTTTCATAAAACGGTTCATATCACAATTCAACAACAACAACAACCAAATCTTATCTCACTAACTGGAGTCTGCTACATGGATCAAATTCTACCATAATGTTCTATCCAAGACTATGTTCCTATCCAATTCATTGATCTCGAGATTTTTTTTTATAATTACTCTTATAATATTTCTAGATCTTCCTCTATCTCTAGCAATTTGACTTCTCTTCATCTGATCTACTTTCCTTACAACATAATTTACAAGTCTTCTCTCTCCATTCTCAAACCACCCAAGTCTATTTTCCACCATCTTTTTTAATATAGGTGCTACCCCAACACACTCTCTAATATTGTCATTTGTCATTTCTAATCTTATCTCGTCTAGTCTTACCACACATCCAAACACAATATCCTCATCTGCGCTACACTTACTTTATTCTCCATTTCAGTCATCCAACTTGAATTTGATGGTTTACGTCACCTTTTATTTCTCCATCGTTTTGTATTACAGACCCAAGTTATTATCATTTTGTATTACGGACCCAAGATATTTAAACCGCGTGACTTGTGAGATGATATGGTCTCCATCTTTCATGTCTATGTTAGATACACTTCTCCTTTTACAAAACTTCCATTCCATATAATTCTCTTACTTTTACTTCGAAAACCATGCATTTTTAAGGTACGTCTCCAAGTCTACAACCTCTAATTTAAATCCACCTCTGACTCTCCAAATAAGACTATATTATCTGTAAAAAGCATACATTTCGGTGCTACCTCTTGGATATGTTACGTGATTAGTTCCAAAATTAAAGTAAAAAGATAGGGACTTAGGATTGACATTGGTGCAATCCTTTTGTAATGAAGAAAATGCATATAAGGCCCTTTAAGAGCTTCTAAAGAATATCTGCTTCTTCTTCCGTATTAATGGAGATGGTATAACGTTGAAACTAAAGTAATTTTGTACCCGAATGGGCACGTAAGGGTTTTGAGGTTTGTGACTGACCCCTACAATTGCAAATTGCAATATCGATACCCTCACAGAAAAGAGAGGTTTTGAGCAATATGAGAAGGATATCTTCTTTGAAAACATGTCCATCTTGCAAGACCAGGCCCTCTTTCATCTTTTCTTTGATCCTGGATAGACTAGTTTTCTTGTGTTTTAGGTTTAAAAGTGGGTAAAACAGCCATTAATGGTGGAACTTGTGCCTTCTTCAATGAAACTCTTGATACGCATTTCAAGTTTGGCATGAAAAATTATAAATTTGAAAGAATCAATGGAGTTAAAGAGGCGGGGTGGAGTTGATTTTGTAGGAGAATTTTCCAAGAAAATTTTACAAGGGACAGGGAATGGATTGGAGTGAATATCGCCGGATTAGGGGAATCAAACTAAAGGGATGGTGAAAAGTGGTAATTTATAAAGAAACAAATCATGACATAAGGAATAGAAAAATCAATGCAAAGATATAATCTAAGTTATTCTAAAAGATACACCACACCTGTAAATGCAATATATTTGTGTAAGTAACAAGCATATTACCGTGACAATTTTACTCCATAAGGAAGAAGATGTTGCTCCCACTACAAGGGCGACTCCATAAGCCAATTCCAGAAGGCAAACACAAATCCAGAATACCTGTCAGAGAATTGTTAGAGAATACAGTGGGATTAAGGATGGCACAGTCAACTATGATGAGATGTTGCATTTGAAGAACATACCCGCTTCTGACCTAAACGTACGGAAAAAGATTGGATACCAAATATTTTATCTCCTTCGATGTCTGGTATATCCTATATAAATTCAATACAAATATTTATATTAGGTACACATTGAACCAAAAGTTTGATATTGAGAACAATTGCATACATAAAGAAACTAGAAGCCTTTTACCTTAAACAGTGCTATAACTACAGAAAAGAAGCTCATGAATGCCGTTGCAAAGATCAATGGTCTTGAAAAGACAACTGGCCTCTTGTACACAAATGTCTGGACAATGTTACATGAATTAGCAACCGAAAATATCAGACTTTGCAGATATATTTGATGGATTAAAAGTTATGCCATGCTAGTCAGACAACATGCTGCCTACAATGCCATTGTTAAAATGCATTTGTTCCTTTAAGAAAAAATCCCTTTAATCTCTCTCAATTAGGTCAATACGGTTGAAAGCTTATTAGAGAATATGAGCCTTTCCAGGCCTATATGGTGAAAGTGTATTAATGCATACAGATAGAGATTTCAAATAGTTGGTCATGAATTTAAAGAAACCAGTTCTAAAAACTTGGGATAAAGATTTGTCATTGTTACAAGTATACAAGTTAATGCATGTGTGTCTAGAACTAGAAGTTTCCAAAAGGCATAAAAATCTATTGTATAAAACCTGCATGTGAAGGAAAAATGCTAGTTGAACTATAACTGCACGAACAGAAAGAATGCACATCGCAGCGAGCACTGCAAATCTCTTCCATCTCAACAAGGGCACCTAAAAAAATTTCAAAAAACAAAAAGTTGACTGTCAAATAACTCTTCAAAATGAGGCTTCCTTTGTGAATGTCTTTTTATAGATTATTTCAAAACCATTCTTGTCTCCACCTAATAAATTAAGCTTTTGGGATAGTTGGTTTATGGCACAATATAAGAGTTTTTATGACCAGGTGATCTAGAGCGTAACTCTTGCCGGGTTGCCGCTGCTTCAGATAAAAAAGTTTAATTGCATTATAATATAAGTGGGATGCATGTATTGTCCGTGCTACAAGCCCAGAGGGCGTTCACCTGTGAAAGAGCATATTAGAGTAATATAAAACTATTCTTGTGTCTTCACCTAATAACTTAAACATTTGGGATAATTAGTTCCCAACAGTCACTAAAAACAAGCTATTTGTCTTCCAGCAAGCTCAAACATGGGTAGAGTAAAAACCTGTATCAACAGTACATGTGGCAATAATTTGAAAAGTAATCAATAACCATTAAAACTGCAATGGAATTTTTTAGTTGAACAAAATCTATGTCCTATTAATCCATTAAGAATTTACTACTCGAAATAACGGTACTATTACTAAAATATGAACCTCATTTTATTTTACAATTAACATTCTATTTCTACACAATATCAACTCTTGCATCCCACATTTAACTAAAACAGTTTTCTTCATACGAGGAAAAGTAAAAGAAATGGATGTTATTGGCATTTGTCACCATGAAATTTTGCAGTGCAAGTACCATGCTGAAACTGAATTTGTATGATACTGTTCATGTAGATTTTAAAAATGAAGACATTGTATCATAAATCTTAACATAATTATGCCTTAAAAGTATGAAAGGAGAAAGTATGTTTCGACACATTCAAAAGAACTCACATTGATTGAATAAGCCGTCCCTAGCACAAAACTGATGAAAAGAGCACAAAGCAATGGTCCTGAACCTACAATCCAGCCAAGCCAGAAACTCTGTAAAAGAGAATAAAATAGTAAGTCGCCTTCTACTCCGTCAGTGAAGCTTATTTTGAATGAAAAAATGGGATGAATCTATATGGCACCAAAATTGCAGAAGATGCAACAATAATAGCACCAGTTGCAACGGAATATTCTCCAGATGCCAATGGAAGATAGGGTTTATTTATCTGCATTAAAACATGCAGCACAGATCAATAGTGAGACACCATATGGTAGTTACTCAGATAAAGTTGTAAGCTTTAAAAGGATGCATGTTTTCAGGACCACATAATCAGAGGCTAAAATAACTGGAGAAGCTTGATAAATCAATATATAAACCAGAATCTAGTTGTAAACATCCTATAAACTGCCCAAACTGTTGCTTATGAAAATACTCTTGCATGAACATAATCTGTATATATCAAACTTTGATAAACTAGACAGCATCTCTGCCTGCATAGTATATTTCTTATACTGGAAAAACTCGGAAACCCAAAAGACAGAAAATCAAGTTATTGGAGATTTATAGTTTCATACCTTGTCTATTTCAACATCGGACAATTGATTCAAACCAACAATGTAAATATTCATAAACAGGGCAGCTACTACAGCCTGAAACATAAATAATAAATCAATGGAGTCAGGGGCAAGAGAGTAATAAGATAGTATAACTTTAAAGAGAAATAACAGATTTGGGGTCTCACCTCCCACACACCTGTAAAAAATAGTGGGGATATATCTGATACTTTCTCCACTGCAAGGAGAGACACAGAAAGTATGCTTAATGCCTGCCAAAACAAGAAACTGTTAGCCCTTTAAAACATTCAGAATATTACAATTATTAAAATAAATGGTTCATACAAATGAATTGTATTAAGTATTGACAATAACATTTGAGGATTAGTTTCTGAGATTAAATCAGAGAAAAAAAATTAAACTTAACTGTGCCAATAACTGTGTGTGGCCTAGAAAACCTGTAGAAAGCATCAATGGAATTTTTGACAGCATCCAAAAAGTTTTTTGAATCAAAATCAGGCTGTTCAGATTCAAAAGATTGTTCAGGAGCCGCTTTCACAATAAATTTTCTATTGCATTCTCGATGTGTAGACCCTCCTTCAGTGCCTTTGCAATAAAGACTTAAACTTGGCTTCCAGAATTGCAAAATATTATATTCTTTTTGAATATTCCATTTGTGCCTTGAAGCTTTTGGTGCACAAGAACCTAGAGCATCAAATTTCAAATGTTAGTATCAGCGATCATGTTAAAGAAATAGAAAAATCTTGTCTTAAATGAATCATCTGAGTTAAAGAAAAATCTACAGAGGAAGAACTTTACTATCATCGTCTAAACTTAAGGAAAGTGAGACCCAAAGAGACTTTGGCATGCCGCGAAGGGAAGTGAAGCAAAATAGAAACTCAAACGTGAGAGGAAGAGAAATTGCCAATCTAAGTGAGAGTCTACTATTGACTAGATGTGTACTGATGTTGTCAATCACGGAAAATAACAGTCTGTTTGAATTCCACGATGCTATAACGCCGCTTTTTACAAAACTATGTACTAAATAGTGTATCACAAAACATTAGCTGTATAACGCCGCTTTTTGACAAAACTATGTACTAAATAGTGTATCACAAAACATTAGTTGTTTGTTCAAATTCCGCTACGCGGTAGTGCTATAGTGCTGCTATAACCACTGTTTGACAACACTGATATGGATTGAATGAAAACAACATATAAAAAAACTAACTGAAGTCTGGAGGTTTTGTGTGAAGACATAATACAGTGTTCAGTCCTTATGGTCTATTGCTTTGACCAATACCCCAGACCCCAACAAATGACATCATGGTTTCCTCTCCAAGTATTTGGAGATAGTCATGTTTATGGAACCAGATTGGGGAGCACACTATAGTGACCTGCACCGAAATGATGCCTTAAAGTTTTAGATGGAAATGTCATGTCATATTCAACTCTTTGCAATATGTTGCTTTGTTCTATTATCATGTTCCACCAGAAACCCAACAAAGTGCATATGCTGTACCCATGGTTAACACCAACCGATAAACATAATGCTTTGAATCGTCACAAAAATAACAACGGCAAAGTTAGGTTATACATTCAGATATGGTCTTCACATAACATGTCATTTCTCCAATAAATGGATTTTAAAAATGGTCCGCAGCCGCGACAAAACCGTATCGGCAGGTGATACCGTTATCACCGTTTTATGTTAAAGAAAAAACTGTGGTTAATTCACACCGCAACAACCACAATCAATGTCGTGACACTTATACCGACCAAAATCGAAAAAGCCTTTATGGGACCACGACGCGGCCGTACTGTCAACATAATTATAAAATGAAAGTACTAGATTAATCATAAGGATTATCAATGGTAAAATAGTTAACTAACATATCAATCTAACCCTAAATAAGCCCTTTCTGACAAATTCAACAGGTTAATGAATAAAAAAACATTTGAAGTAGCTTGAATAATCAATTGAAAACGGTAAACATACTTGGAATTGAACAGTAATTATTAGCACAAGCTTTACTCCGCCACAGATTCCGACCTGAAACTTGAAGCGTTAATCACTAGATAACTTTATTCATCATACAATAACAATAAAAAGAGGAAAAATAGATGAAATGAAACAAGAACAAGAAGAAGAAGAAGAAGAAGAAGGATTCATACTAGTGTTGGTGGTTGAATAGGAGTATGAGTTAGGAAAAGAACTAACAAGCAACGAATCCATAGAGCGCAATGGCGTGTGCAAAGAAGCACGGTTTGGATTGGTATTACCTGCGAAATACCAAATCGAAAAAGATATATGTAGTTGTTATAATTTCAGCGCATTGAGAAGAGTAAACAGTGTCGCTTTCGATTGATTTTAAGTAAAAGCCAAAAAATACCAAAAATGACATATGAATTAGAAACAGATTCGTTTTTCCACTAAGTAATTATTGCAGTATTATATTTGCTGATAATGGCAATGCTATACTATACCTGCTTCTGCTGCCTGCACGTGTTCCTTGCTTGCTACAATCCTCGAATGCTCTCCGCTCCCATTTTATATCCATGTTTAAATTTTATCTAATTTGAACGGTTTACTTCAGCGGTGGAGGCTTGGGTCTTGACACATTTTATTAACATTTTTTTAATTTAATTTTTTTCTATTTTTAAATTGTAATTAAAGTATCATATATATTATTTATGCTATATGTATTATTATTAGAGTTTGACCTAACTCATTCTTACAAAATTTGTTGGTAAGGTGAGGAGTGTACCTTTATATATACTATTTTAGTGTTCTATCTCCAACCAATGTGAGACTTTAGGATCTTCCTAATAATTATTAATAAAAAGTAAGAGAGATCTCTATCGTCAATGTTCTCTTCAGTATCAACATTCCTAAGTCATCTTATTTTGCACCTCAATTGTGTTGAAACCCTAGACGATGACTTTTTTCTCCGATGATGATGATAATGGTCGTATTCTCTTCGGCTCAAATTCCAAAGTTTTTGTTAATTGTAGACTTGTTGTTGCTTTCGAACCATTCACTCTTGATTTCAAATTCTTAGATCTTGTTGTTGATAATAGAGACTAATATAACTTAGTTAAATTTTACAAAGGATTAAATATGAATTTGTTTTCTCATAAATTAATCTAGACTTTGCAATTGTTGTGGAAATTAAAATAGGTCTTCACTCTTTAAATTTTAATTTTTTTAAAATAATTAATTTTAAAAATGAACATTATTTAATTAGATGAGGATATTAATACCCATCAAAATTTAAGGCTTATTGAAGTGTTCACCTAATTTTAAACTTTTTGAAAAGAGGATGCATAAATTAATTAACAAATTATCTAAAACGTTAGTCAACTCGAACTAATATAAAAAGTTTTATTTTATAATTTAATTTTGTAATTTATAACTTTTCTTTTATTAATTTATGATTTTTTTTATTAATTTATGATTTTTTTTCTCGAAAATGATATAAAGTAGGCTTTTATCTTCTTATTTTTTTTCCTTTTATTACTATTTTTATCATTTTAGAAAAAACTCATTCTTACATTTTATATTTTATTATAATGTAAAATAAAATAAATATGTAATAGCATTGTAACTTTATTATAAAATTTTCTATTTTTATTATTATTTTAAATTATTTTAACAGAACTCAAAATTATAATTTTAATATTTTATATATCTTATTAAATTTTATCATAATATATATATATATATATATATATATATATATATATATATATATATATATATATATATATATTAAAATGGATAAACATGTTGTGGATCAAGTGATAAATAATATTAGTTTCATGGCTAATGTAAGTTGAGTTTATGTTTTTCCAAGTTGATAAGATCCCCAAAACAAAATGGTTTATGAAGATGGCTAGGACTATTATTTTTAAGCCAAACGTTGTCATCATGAGTAGTACAAAAATATGCATTAAAATATTCAATATTCAGCCAATTTCATTTTTTTTAATCACTACAATCTCAAACACAATAAATAAAATATTCATCTTCTAGATCGCACCGAAAGCACAAAATCAAAGTGCGAAGCAAGACAATGAAGAAAACATATATAACAAAATTTCCAAATTCAATAGAAAATTAAAATTAAAATAATTTTTATTAAATTATATAAATCTCGCATAAATTTAATGGGACCTATAAAGTTTAGGTCATTTGTTCCACAATATAGACATTTAAATCAATTGTCTAATTTTATTGTAACTAAAAAAATTGTTTCATTTTGCATATCAATTTATAAAAAAAATGAATGGTTAATTTTATTTTTTCTATTATACTCATTTATTTACAATATTTATTATTTGAATTAAAAAAATAACATTTATTTTTTTCAGCTATTGTAATGCATTATGTCATCTACTTTATTATATTAGAAGTAGATTTATTTTACACTATCATCCAATAGAATTATAGTCATGACATATCAGTATTTTAAAATTAAAAGTGTGATTTATCCTAATAAATGTTTGTGATTGGTTGACAGTGCAAAAATACTTTACACTGTCAGTGCATACTCTTTTTTCTTTTAATAAAAACCGATTATAAATTTATAAAAAAATTCATACAAAATTAATCAATTTTTTAATTTGTGTAAGAAGCTTATATTTTGGAGCACTCATGACATACTAGTCTAGGGTATGTTTGGATTGATGGAATATGATGGAATGGAATGGAGTGGAGTGGTATTTAATCAGATTCCATTGTTTGGATTTATAAATAATGGATGGAGTGGAATGGAATATGATGGAATATATTCTATCATATTCTTCAATTTTCATTCCACCCAATTTGGGGTGTACGCAATTGAATGAACTGAACTATTCTATTCCGCTCCGTCAAATTATAAAATATACACAAATAATGGAATGAAATCTCAATACCATTCCGCTCCGCTCCCCTCCATTCCATCATGTTCCACTCCGCTCCGTTCTGTTCTAGTCCATCAATCCAAACATAAGGGTAGAAGTAAAAAAAAATAAGTCCATTAAATAATAGATATATCTCTGATATATGATAATAATCGGATATATTATTCATTCATTGAATTTAAAAAAAAAATTACAATTTAAAAAGTATTTTGTTACTTATAATAGTGACCGGATTCAGTTTAAATAAATTTTGAATCATTCATTCAATAAATGAATCTTATGCAATTTTATGTTTTTTTCTTAATTGGTTGTAGCTAAAAGCCGTTAAATTAACCATCATGGAGAAGTGATGATCTGATAGAAGATTTGACAGTGATATTAAGAGCTGAGAAGGAAGAGTTTGTAGTTGTTATGATAATGATTAATAGGTGCAAGTGCAAGTGTTTGACTTAATTACGAAACTTTGAACAATTATAGCTTTATATTTTTCATTCTCTTGTTCTTATTTGAAAATAAATGAACCACGTAATTTTCATTTGGAATTTTTATGGAGTACTATTTGTTTTCAATTAATTGTCTTGTGTATAACCAGTTGCGTAAGAAACAAATCTAAGTTAAACATAGCGTCTATTGTTAAAATATTTAAACATATTATCCCTCCGTCTCATAATAATTGTATCATTTGCACTTTTTTCATGTCTCAAAATAAATGTCTCTTTAGAAAATCAATGCAACATTTATTAATTTTTTCCACTATTATACTCCTATTTATTAACTTTCACGTTTTTCAACTACTCTACTACCTATAAAAAATAATGGTACTTTAGTAAATGATATTAACTTTATCATTAAAACCAACACATCCAATCATTTTTTTAAGAACCGTGCAAAACTCAAATAGGACATTTATTATGAGACGGAGGGAGTAGTATTTAAGTCATGATAACCCCAAAATTTTTAAGATATTGTTTAGCAAATAAATATAATATATAATTTTTTTATTAAAACTTATAATTATATAATTATCATAAATAATAAAGTAATTGTGGTATCTGAACTAGGATGGCAAAAAAAATCTGTATTTTCAGACATATGTTTGAAAATATCAGTTTTAATCGAATGAATCGAGGCTGGAATCGTGAATGGAATCACTTTCCTTATAGTATTTCAAGCACTCTCGAATGTCTTAGAGTTTCGATGCAGGAATATCCAGGATAATTCAGCCTTATCGAGTTTGCGTAAGACCGGCAAAAACTCGAAATGCAGCGAAGAATGCTCTGGAATTTTAGAGGAATTACGGTTTTTGTGATGTGACATTCTGAATCCGGAATCATGTTTTTATAGGCCAAAATAATATTGTTTCATAAGGTTGCGACCCTTGGTGAAACAATATAATTTTCAAAAGTTATGATTGTTGACACTTATATTGGTTCATGCACCATTTGCATCGTTTCACTTCTGCATTGTTTCGTGAATAGTTGTCAACTTTCCGAATTCAAAATTCAAATCACGCACACTTCGGCCGGCCATCGCCCGCCGGAGCCGCCTCATTAACGCCTAAGTGCTCAAGTGTCGTCCACAAGCCGCCACTAGCGCCTCTACGCCCCCGGAGTCAGAGCCGGTGTCGACGGTGGCGACACCGGCGAGTGGTTGTAGGATTGGGACAAGTGGCATAATGCTTGGGACCACCACATTTGTCAATGTGTCACTTTATCCTCTTTTGTCCTTTTGTTGAGTTAATGGTATTAACTATTTATAAAGACTTTCAAAGTGAGTGAATCTTCCAATGTGGGACTTTATTACATGCATTTATTAGCATTTACTCACTTTCACCATTTTGTCATTTTAGAACATAACTTGTAAGTTGTAATTTCCATTGAATTAATTACAACAATCCCCAACTTGTTCTAATAATGAAAAATCCAATTCCAGAATATAGAAGATAAAAGTGTTAATACAGTTAGGTATCTTTCGATTTGAACTTAACCTTAGTAAAGACAACGCAAAGTCTAATCGGAATGTTAGGTAGCTATGCTTTGAACCATTATCCCATGTGATTAGACCGACATTGTTATACACACACTTTTAGAGTTTCTTCGCCTACATATCTCGCCTAACACTATTTATGGCCATGTGTTTTTCCTGTTTTCATGAATTTTTCACAAGAGAAACTCCAACCCTCACTTTGAGACGGCACCATCTCGAAATTCATATAGGTGAAGTTTCATTAGTATCTCTTTAGATACATATCCTCGATATAGAACTTCATTAAGAGTTTCTTTAAAACTCAACCCTCAATTATGTAATAGTCAACATTATCGTGAAATGTTGCACCAACTTCCAAATCAACGACTTGTTGTTACCCATTGAATCTTAGGTTAAGATGTATTAACTTCAGATTGGGTTGCTATCATTGTCGGAACCCTCATTCAAGGAGTTTTAATCTCATACCTTTCGAGGTAGACTTTACTAAATCTCTGGCCAGTGGTTTAGTAAAAGAATCAGTCAAATTGTAGCTTGTTTGTATATATGTCAGTGAAATGATCCCATCCTTTATCATTTTTCTCACGAGAGAGTGTCTAAGACCTATGTGTCTAGACTTTCCATTGTATATTTCACTGAATGCTCTAGCCAGGGTGGCTTGACTATCACAATGTATCAATACTTTTGAAACATTGTCTTTAGCCAATGGAACCTCTAATAAGAGATCCCTCAACCATTCTGCTTCTTGTCCAGCAGATGCAAGAGCCACAAACTCTGATTCCATGGTTGAGAGAGTAATGCATGTTTGTTTCTTGCTCTTCCAAGAAATCGCACCTCCAGCTAATGTGAATATCCACCCAGTATGAAATGACGAACTCTCTGGATGCCACCTCTCTGGATGCCACCTCTCTGCAAATGCCATCAGCATCCCATTATGTATCATCTAGAAGTCGACCTAACAGAAGTCCCTTAGCCCAGAAGCTGTTACATCCTGGAACCACGGCTCGCCAAGCTGCGCGAGAGCGGCAATCTTCTAGTCGTGGTTGTAGAACCTCTGGGGATCCCTATCCTGAAATTTTCCAAAAAAAACACTGTTATTAATAAGCAAAGTCCAAAACTAAAGAAAAATAATAATTAGTAATAACCAAAGAAAATTTACCTACCTATCTTAGATATGTCTGAGTGAATGATCTGCATACCTTGTCAACAGGGATGCATCTATAGGACCCCCGGGTACCAGACAAGCTCCGACACTGGATCATCCTCGTGCAGCTCAGGAGGTGGCACCGAAGATCATGCATCAGCCGTCACTGGCACAGGCACATAAGTAGAAAAACCGCCCTGTCGATGTCTGCGGGCGGAGGGCATATGTGAGGAACCCTCAGCATCATCCTGAAACCTTCGTGATGAAGTAGTAGATGGAGAAGGCCCCTTAACTAGAACAGATGGAGAAGGCTCGACTGAAACGGGTGTAGCAGGTACATCTGCTGGAACAACAACTCTACCAGTCACATGTGATACTACATGTGATCACGACTTTATGTGTCTATTAGTCGGAAGACTGCAAATGCACAGTTGTGTCATGTAGTTTTAAAAGATATCGAATCCATAGGGACCAATGTCAACCTACTCTATTCTATCGTTGCTTTGTAAAGTTAAGGCTAGCGGTATTTTAATTATGTTTTAGGGGGGAAATAATACTAAATCTAGATAAAATATTAATAAATGGATACCGGTATGTAATTCGTCTGACTTAGGAAATCCGAAGTTCCACTGACCAAGTTCTTTATCAAATCAAAAATCTTTATTAAATACGTCAGTTTAAAAGCCCTCCTCTCAAACTGTCGCTCTATTGACTTAGACTGCGATCCTAACTCATAATGTACGCTCTCGCTGTCCCATCAGATTTAGAAACGCTTTTTGAAAACAACAGAATTAATAAAATGCCTTTTTCATATAAATATTATTTACTTAAAAACCCTTGTCTCAAACTCTCGCTCTATTGACTTAGATTATGCTAATACCCTAACGTACGCTCTTGCTGTCCCGTCGAGTTTAAAAACACTTTTTGAAAATAAATAAATATCTAATTAGTTTTAATACGCTCTCGCTGTCCTTAAAACTAGTGTCTAATGTCTACTATCCGGTTAAATATCTCAAACTCTCGCTCTGTTGGTTTCTAACCTTAGTCCAGTTTTAAAACCTCAAACTTTCGCTCTGTTGATTTTATAAACTTTAATACATTCAATTAGACACTAAAACCAGAAAAAGGTAATTTTCAATAAAATGTTATTTATGCCAATTTATTTCGGCCCCTTTGGTTAGATTAATTTACATACCGATATCAGATTGATTTAACTAAACATACTCATTAAATTAAACATGCATAAACAATCGTAATTAATATATTCAGGCATATTCAATAACATCCAGACATATAGCATGCAATAATATTAAATAAATCAAAGCTATTATAAATATGAAACCTGGAATTAAATGATATTGGAATTAAACTTCAACTTCAAAATACTTGAATGCAGATGCTCGAACGGAGAAAATAGAACAAGGAAAATAAAAACTAGAATCTAACGTAAGGTTAGATATAGTGTAAAGTACATAATAGTCTCCGGTGTAGAGGCTATTGTGAGAAAAGAACCGGAAAAGAAGTAAGACTGGAAAAATAAAGCTGGAAAAATAAATTGCTGGAATGTAGAAAATAATGCTAAAAAACTATGGCTGGGACAGAGCATGGTCCAACCCCCTTTTACATGAATACTCCCCTCCTTATATAGTGAGAATTGTTGGAAGTTATCATGGGAGAGGTAGTGGAGATAGTGGAGTTCATGGTGGGAGAAGTTGAGAAAATATAGGACATGAATGAAGACTTGGAATTTGTCCACGAAAATATTGGAGAAAATGGGTAAGTGGCGGGGGCCACAATCCTTTGGAGACGGGCGTCTCCCATTGCTTGAGACGTGGGACCCAAGTCCCCTTGAGGCGGGCGTCTCACCATGGGTGGTGGAGACGTGGGCCTTCGTAGCCTTGGAGGCGGGCGCCTCCCTTGTGAGGTGGGCTCGGCCTTTTCAATTTATTTCTTTTCTTCTTCACCCCCCTCTTGCTATATAACCTCCCTTCCATTTCTTTGGCTTTTTGAACGGTTTCTTCTCGATTTCTTTCCTTTCCTCAACTAGTCTTCGAATATCCTAAATATCTAAAACAATAAAAATACTGGCATAATAATAAAATAAAATGAGATAATTAAAAGAAAATACAAATATTACTTATGTAAATCAAATCAAATATACTATATAATTTCGTGTTATCAACATGCATCCGTTCACGCCGCACGGATGCATGATGTGCAGTCCTCCCATGTATAATGCGGTCTGGATGGTCGGCCATAATGTCTGCATTGTGATACAAATAAAATCGAGTTAGATAGAAAAGAAAGAAAAAATTTTGCTCTTCTGTAGATGCATCTACGGAAGTACCTTACGTTTCAAAAAACTAGGTTGCTTCCGTAGGTGCATCTACGGAATGACCCAACGTTCCATTCTTCCGTAGATGAATATACTAAAGATTTTGAAAACCTCAAAAACGCAATGCTGGCGTCTGGTCACTATGTCAGAGGATTAAAAACCCCATTTTGGTGGATTGATCGTCTATTTTACACATCAAACAGTACCTACTTTGTCTCTAAACTATATTTCCAAAACTATCCAATCATTTCTACACCTAAAAATTGAATTCTAACTTTATTACAAATACTCTAAAATAACTGGAAATGTCGAAAACTTACCGATTAAATTAAATTTGGAAGTTGTTGGAATTTGTTGATAGTTCATGTTGACGTTATCGCCCGAACTCGAGTGAAAGAAAACAAGTTTTGTGGAAGTTTGATATTTGAGGTTTGGAGAGTTTGAGTGTTTGGAAATGAGAAAAGTGAAGAATAGGGGAGAGGAAGAGTCTGGCGTGAATATAACATCAAATGCTTCCGTAGATGCAGCTACGAAAGCTTTCGTATATATCTACGGAACAAAACAATGTTAAAAAAAAATAGTGTTTTCGAAAATACATCTACAAAAACAAAAACATTTTAGACAACTCGCATGGTAGGTGAGAGTTCCAATGGGTGAGTTAGAGATTCTCAAGAAAATTGAGATGATATATAGAAAGATAAAGAAAAAAGTAATGTAATACAATTGAAAAAGAATATAAAAATTATATTTGAATGAATACAAAATTGACAAATTTAACCTTAAAAAAACATGTAAAATTTAAAGAGAGAGTATTCATTCTTAATTTCAATTCTTACATTGATAGATTGAGTAAATAAAAACACTCACTAAAATCAGAAATTAATAGGTGAATTTTATTGAAGTTTTGAAATGCCTTTATTAGATACACATAGAAAAGCAAAAAGTAAAAAGCTTTAATAAAAGGGAGTAAATAAAAGTATAGTTGAGTTAAGAGAAAGAAAAGAATGCGAAACAACTAGCAAAGTACACTACACTTCACAAAAACAAAACATTCCAACCACATCTACTCTTCTTCACACTTCAACTCCGTTTCTTTGTCTTTCTCATTCTCCGACCAATTTTCTCATTCTCCGGCAATGTCTACCAACGCCGAATCTTCGCCGCCGCCGCCGGTCATCGGAAAAATTGGACCGTACACCGTTTTCATGACGCCGCCTTCAACCCCTAAACCCTCTTCTTCCGAACCAGTTACTCCTACTACTCTTCATTCACCAAACATCAACAATGGTAACCATCACGCTAAGATCCTTCCTCCTCCACCTCAGATTCATAACCCTGTACCGTCTTCCAAAACCCTATCATATGATTCTTCTTCGTTTGTTGGATTTTTCAAGAACGCTGTTAACAAGGTTCAAACTGGTAATCTTCACTTTACCAGTCAAAGTAGTTGAATTTTGGAATGAGTTGTTGAAACTTGAAAAGTTTGGTTTTGATTGTGATTGTGATTGTGATTGTGTGAAGAGTGAGTGAGTCATGTTTTCTATTTTTAGAATTTTTTTTAATTATTATTTGTTTGATTTGATGATTAACTAAATACAGAATATTTAGGTTCATAAGTATTTTAATGCATGATTTTGTTTGTTGAGGTTTTTGATTAATTATTAATTATTATCTTTGTTTATTTTTGCTAATTAAGTGGTTTGTTTCACAGCTCATTCAAGTTTGGATGAGCATTTGGCTCGTTGGTTTGGGTTGAATCAGTCGAAGTATCAATGGGCTCTTGATGATTATTATGAGACCAACGGAACGGTGAGCGAGCTATTCATTTGATATTAAACTAGTACTCATTAACACTTGAATATTGCTTAATATGCTTTTGGAATTGGATAATCTTCTACCTGTTTTCATGAGATTTCTTCTGATTTCAAGATATATGTGATGATGTCTCTTGTGCTAGATTATTAGCTTAGTCTTTCAAATGAACTTTTGTTTCAATTCAATCCATTCATTTTCTTCATGTAGTCCTGAAATCACAAATGTATGTTTCACTATGCTGCAATGCTCGACGAGTTGTACAATAAGCTCAGAATTAATATCACAACTCCATATGCCATACAGTCTAATACTCACTTTCAGGGCCGTCTTTGAGCGTGTGCAAGGTATGCTACCGGACAGAGCCCAAAAATTTGACATATAGGGCTTCTATTTGTTTTACCATAGTTAAACTGTTGTTAACCAACACAGGGTCTCCGAAAATTTAAGACAATTATACTCACTTCCTCGAGAAGGGGGAGACAAAATCTCTTGTTTTTTTTAAAAACAAGTTCCATTGAGCTTAATCTAAGGGGTTTATAATGATATAAGTAAGCCTTTTAAGTTAAGACTTCCTTTGGGCCACATGCTTTATATGTAAGTTACCCTAAAAACTATGACTTAAAGCTAAAGAACATGTTAAATAAGGGCATTTCCACCTCTTCTTGAAAATGAAGTTAGTGATTATTATCATTATTATTTTTAATCGGTTAAGTGATTCTCGAGTGTGCCGAATTTGAGTCTTATCAAGCCAGATAGGACATGCTCAATTTCAGTTTTAACAACAAGAGATGATGAGGATTAGCAAAGAACAATTTGGAGTCTGATAAAAGTTACAAGAGTGAAAAATGAATATGTATGAATTCTCATATACATATGGTGTATATTAATGTGTCTCTTTTTGATTATTATCAATGTGATTTCATTGTAGGCGAAAGGAGATGTAAAAGTGAAAGAAGTATCAAGCAAAGTACAGAATGTTTGACTTGCCTAGTGCTGATGGTAATATTTATTACCTTTGCTTTGCAATACTTAGTCCTTGTTTGGATAAAAGTCCAATTAAGCACTTTTAGTTTAAGTACTTATATCACATAAGTGCAATTGATATCTTTATGTAGGATTTAATCAAAAGTGAGACGCGAAGACTCTTGCTTTGAGTATATTTATACCTTCGTACTTACATGTGGAGTAGACAAACAAAAATTCTTGTGATATGTTCAAGAGTTATTTGATCTACAACCATTGATCTTCTGATTCAATGCTTTTGTTTTGTTCCTGTATTGTATCGTATTTGTATTCGATTGTAGTTTAAGTAAGTAGTGTTTCAATTTTCCTTGCCTAGGAGCTGTTTTTGTATTTGCATTTGGTTAAGGAAAAACATTGTTACTTGCATTCTTATGGCGACAATGTTATTATCTCCAAAAACATTTTGTATGCCTTATGAAATGACAGGGTTTGATTTGGATCATCTGATAATTTTATTATTTTTTGTCAAATTTGATAAGATTTAAACAGTAGTATATATATTCTGTCAAGAGAAAACTATAGTGTATATGATAATTAAGTATTTTAATAATGTGATTATAAATAGATTTTATTCCATGTCAATGTCTATGTGACAATGCATATTACTAAGTATGGCCTAATATATGTCTTAAATATTCTAAAAAAATTAAATCAATTTCAAATGATAATGCTTACCTTTAATAATATATTTTGATTTTATGGAGCAAGAGAGATATTTTTAAAATGTTTAAAAAAAAAGAGAAGAAGTATATATTACTGGTTAAACTTTAATTTGATCATCAAATACAACTTGTTATTTAATTTGTTGATTAGTATTTTTATTTAATTGTATTTAGTATATGAAAATCATGTCATGTATCTTTATAAGATATATCAATGAGAATCAAGATTGTTGAATTGTCTAGAGCAAGTAAAAACTATTGATCCATTATTGACAAAATAAATCCATCAGATGTTCTTATTAATACATCTTTGGATAACAAGAATTATCATACTTGGTCACGTTCCATGCGAGTTGCCTTAATTTCCAAGAACAAATTGAAATTTGTTGATGTCATTCTAAATCTTCCTACTATTCTTATTAATACATCTTTGGATAACAAGAATTATCATACTTGGTCACGTTCCATGCGAGTTGCCTTAATTTCCAAGAACAAATTGAAATTTGTTGACGTCATTCTAAATCTTCCTACTATTTCAGATTCCCTTCATGAGCCCTAGTTAGGATGTAACAACACGTGCCTCTCTTGGCTTCAACGATGCATTTCTGAAACCATTGTGAAATCAATTATTTGGTATGATTGAGTCTCCTTGATTTGGAAGCGATTAGAGAAACAATTAACACAAGGTGATGTTTGTAGAGTTGTTGATCTCCTTAAGGAATTGGCTAAATTTCAACAAGGTAATCATGTTATCTCGTCCTTTTTACTCATTTAACCACTTTGTGGGAGATATTATAATTTTTTGACCAATTCGTAATTGCACGTATGTCATTCCTCTTACTTGTGTCGTTCCCGGTCAATTTGGTTATCTCATTTCTTGTAGCTTTTACTTCTACATTCACTTTCATAATGGGTAAAAATATCCACTCTTTGGGTCATAGACTCAGGAGCAACATACCATATCACTCATAGTTTACAAACATTTTCTTCATTATATATAACATTCCATTTATCTCCATGTCACTGCCAGATGGTGATAAAATAGTGACTCTCATAGCAGACACAATATTCTTGTCCAATTCAATTATCCTTCATAATGCTTACTACATTCCCAATCAATGTAGTCAAGATCGAGATATGGGTCGTAGGATCGTAAGATCTTACGATCTTTTATTGCCTTTTAGTGCTAAGATCTTGCAAAGATCTTTTTTGTATGCTTTTGTAGTCAAGATCGAGATCTTTTTAGTAAGATCGTAAAAATCATAGATTCGGGTCTGTTTTGTTGGGCTTTCTAACCGGGTCATATTTTTTAAGTGAACCCAAATTTTTGTCTTACTTAAAGTTGTGTCTTCCTAACCCTAATATTAAGAAACACAAAACGGCTGCAGCTTTCTTCCTCACGATACTTTCATCCTTTCACCAAAAACAGAAACTTTTCACCATCTTCATTCTTCTCACCTTGCTATCAACTAATCTTCTCCCTCTTTTCATCATCTTCTTCCTCCCACGATTCTTCCCTCTGTAATGACTTCAAATAAAGGATCACAAAATTTTTCATCAACTGCTGAAAGTGGTGCTTTTGCTCCTTGTAACACCCTCAATCCTATACTAAACAAATAAGGCATACATTTGCATAGATCAGAGTAAAGAAGCATGCATCTCACGAGGGCATTACACATATTTCAAAATAAAACTACATTTTATCTTTAAACATGCAATGGTCATTTCCAAATAACACGGGATTTAAACAACATGCAAAACCACAGTGGAATAATCATCTCATCAAATAAATGGTAAAATCGGATGATTCCCATACATTATCCACCACGTCTTAACATCTCGGCTCAAGGCCACTCATCAACAAAATAACATAATCAAATACGGAATACAATATGAGTAAACAAATATCTCATAACATCGAGTCATAAAAATATAAACCCAAATCCCATGTGTTACATATGACCATAGCACAAATGACTACTTAGTCACGACACTCTACAAGAGATCTAAATCTCTAAGTTAAGCCTCATTCGAAGCACCACTATCCTCGAAAACCTGCGCGTTACCAACAAAGGATAACATTCAAACAGAAGGGTGAGAATTCAAATTATTATAGAAAACATAATAATGGGAAATGCAAACATAAACGAGCATACATTTCACAATTTATCACTCTCCTCAAAATAACAATCCATATATAATATATTAAGATTCCCATGTTCATGGCATACTACTTAGCTCATTCAATTATAAGCGATCAAACATTATTCACATATCCACATATATACATATATCATTAGTACATATAAATTCACATCTACATCACATATGTTCCAATCACGTATATCAAATTCATAACCCAACAACCATTCATATCAAATGAATCACCAAATCCACATATATGCATATCCAACAACATCATTCCACACAATTCATATCACATAAATCACACTCTACAAGAGATCTAAATCTCTAAGTTAAGCCTCATTCGAAGCACCACTATCCTCGAAAACCTGCGCGTTACCAACAAAGGATAACATTCAAACAGAAGGGTGAGAATTCAAATTATTATAGAAAACATAATAATGGGAAATGCAAACATAAACGAGCATACATTTCACAATTTATCACTCTCCTCAAAATAACAATCCATATATAATATATTAAGATTCCCATGTTCATGGCATACTACTTAGCTCATTCAATTATAAGCGATCAAACATTATTCACATATCCACATATATACATATATCATTAGTACATATAAATTCACATCTACATCACATATGTTCCAATCACGTATATCAAATTCATAACCCAACAACCATTCATATCAAATGAATCACCAAATCCACATATATGCATATCCAACAACATCATTCCACACAATTCATATCACATAAATCACACCAACAATAATATTTCACACCGACACGTGCGACTCAAGTGTGACTCAATGCGATATGCATGTGGATCCCATCTGTTATCATTTTCGGTCACGCCGATTGTCTTTCCTCTATAGACTAGATAACCACCTCAAAAAGCCTCATTCCGCGTTAAGATTTCAAATCTCATTCGGCGCTAGATTTGGGACAAGTAAATAACCTTCGCGAGATTACCCAACATTGCCACTTTCAAAGACTCATGCTTGTGTACGTGTGCAACAAAACAAGACTCGTGCATTTAAGACGATCTCTCTATCTCTTAAACTACACAACCACATCTTTACAACTTTGCATAACATTACACAACATGATTTCACTTCCAAACAATGCATCACTTAACATACATCAATCAATCACATATTCAAGTCTAGCATTAACATTTATTCAATCCACATCTCGATACATACACATTTAAATAATCATTATCAACAAGACACATTCAAATAGTATATATATATATATATATATATATATATATTCGTTCCAACATATCATGGATATCACATCACTTAACACATCTATGAATATTAGTCATAAGTCATTAATTCATAATGCACACATAAGTAATCACGTGTTATCCATATATTAACATCAAATTTAAACTATTCCACATCAACTAGTATTTAGCAAATCAATTACATAATTCATTACATTAACATCTGATAATGCATCCATGAACATTGATCATACACAATTCATCCATAGCACACACACACACACACACACATATTTACATGTTATTCTCAATTAACATCATAATTAAATTAAACAATTGCCAACCAATCCTACTCTATCATATAGACAATTATTTAAGCTTCAATATGTTTCAAACGACACATAAAAAGGAGTTGCGAATCAAAAGATACAACATTTCAAAGTTTGGAAAAAGCTCCATACAGCAGTGTCCGCTTAGCGGCCTTCAAGCGGGCTTATGGAAATAAAAATTCAACAACCCTGCTTCAAGTGGCGATAGGCATAAGCGAAATACAAACCGAGCTCCACTTAGCGGGATGGGTCCGCCTAGCGAGCCTTCTTTATTTTTCAAAAACAAACAGCATCCGCTTAGCGGACATGCGATTATGCAGAAAAATAATAGCGAACACAGAACTGCGAAATCACACACCCACCATTCCAAATCACTTCCAAACATCAATAAACATCAAATACAACCAGTATTAATCATTATTAAACAACATTCATCATCAAAGTCATGTTTAATCATACAAATTCATAGAAATTAGCATAAACCCTAATTTTTCTATGTTTTCATGAAATGGCAAAGATGAAGAGAATACATACACAAACACATTAACCAATCATATAATCTATAAGAACTTGGATTCTAACCCTTACCTCTAGTTCAAATCCACTCTCTTGATGAAAATCTACAAACCCCCTATTCTCTTCTCTCTTCTATTCTTTTCTCTTTCTCTTTTGCCTCTTTCTCCAAAATGAATGTTATGAAACAACTCTCTAAAACCCTAACTCTCTTACTATCCCTCTTTTCTTATTTGGGATTAACCCACAATCTTTCTAGTATCATAATTATAACACTTAGGCCCAATTAGTTATATCATTCTAATAACTCAATTAACCTAAATAGCACAATTACATACATAATCAAATATTCAAATGATTATTATATCACATAATAACTAAATAAATAAATAAATATTAAAAACATCAAATAATATAATTACTAATATAATTAATAAAAATACTAATAAAATCGGGTTGTTACACTCCTACTCCCGCAAAAAATGCTGTTGGAATGAAAATTGACCCGACATGGGAATACTGCGTTTTACTTGACCCAATTACCAAAAGAGTGAAGTGTAAATTCTGTGAGAGTGAAGTTACAGGAGGTATTTATCGTTTTAAACATCATTTGGCTGGAACCCATAATAATGCTAAGATGTGTTTAGCCGTTCCAGATGACATTGTTGTGGCGGTAAAGCGGCAAGCAACAAAAGTTTTGGAAATATTTATCCGGGAATTTATCGTGTCCACAGAGATCGGTGCTACTGAATTGCCGTTCGACGGATTCTTAGTTCTTGAGTTCAGGTTAAAATGGGTTTAGACGGTAAATGCGGAAATTTAACTTATGAACACAAAATAATTTCATTAGTCGGACAATAGAGACTCTCGAGATTTGAAACTCATATACCCGTTAAATACTTAAACTTACTACTCAGTTGAAATCAACCTAAACTACAAATCAACATCATCACGTATCGCTCACACGGAGGTTATGTCTAACGCAAAGTGAGACAACGACCGTATTACTCGCGTCGACGATCTCTCAGCACAATACGAGCAACACTGAAGCATTAAGAACCGACACTAAAGTGAATACCAAGTTCTAACCTATATCTAGAGTTAAAACCCAATAAATGTTCTTCCTAATCCCGGATTCAAATCATCCATGTCTGAAACAATCCAAACCCACATAGAGAAAGCAATCACTAATGAAGATTTGTAATGAAAGCATTAAACAACACCATGAGCAACAAATATACATATAGACAAAGCATACTTACAACAAAACCCCATCATAAATGGTTACAAAGAGAAGAGGAAGAGAAGAAAACCCAATTTCTCGCGGTGTCAAACACGATCCACTAAGCTCCCGACTCCGAATCATCAATGAGCAAGCCATAAATGTTGTTTTCTAAGCTATAATGGCCAAAAATTGAAGGTTGATGAGTTGGGGTTCAAAAATACCCAAAACATAACCTAAAAAAAATATGATTTTCGCCTATTTATGCAATTTTGGATCTGGTACAGCGCGCGTCGCGCGCAGGAGCGCGCATCGCGCCCAACCTGCCGAATTGAAAAAACAGCTTTTAGTAAAAATGGCGCAACTTGAGAACCGTAACTCCGATTTACGCCCGGTTCGAAGCGTTGGAAAGCTTATTCAATTTCCTATCTAACAATGACAACATATCAACCAAATTGGTGATTTATTATTCTTTGGTTTTGAGCTTTATTCGTTGACGAGTTGGTTTCGATGCTCAAAGACGCGCGTTTGAAGCCGTGTCTTCGACACGTTATTGCTCATGCTCCAAATGTGCCTCAATACCTAGAAAATGAATAGAAAACTATCAAAAAGTATAAAAGTGTATGAAAATATATCTATTCACAAAGTATACGTATTTATGCACAAAACGGGGTATTATTCGAACGGTATTAACAAAAAGTATCGATAAGTGCAACAAAACATATATACAAAATAACTACAATTTTGCACTTATCAGACATCAAGATTAAAATGGTGGATAGGGTTTACAAATTACAAACAAAGTTGCTGCAAAAGTCACAAGAAGTTAGCATTGAAGATGATAATTCTACTGCCAATAGTTGTTTAAGTGGAAAAAGGAAAAGTCAGGTGGAGATAACACCTAAGGATATGTTTAAAAGAGGAATCACCAGTACACAAGAAACAGACCACTATCAATGATAAATTTAAGCAGAATTTGCGGGAGGATGCATGTAAGGATATTGCTCTTTTTTTCTACAATAATTCTATTCCATTTAATGTTGCAGGGTCTGAAGAGTTTCAAAAAATGTTTGAATCTCCTATAAAACATGGTATAGGATTTAAGCCACCAACCTATCATGAAATTATAGTGAAGTATTTAGATTATTATTATGGTCAGATTAACAAAGATTTATAGGAGCATAGGGCTGTTTGGAGGAAGTTAGGATGCACTATAATGATGGATGGTTGAACCGATAGGAGGAGAAGGACTATACTGAATTTTTTGGTGAATAGTCCTAAAGGAACTGTTTTTTTGAAGTCTATTGATGCATGTGATATAACTAAGACAACTGGTAAGATTTTTAAGATGATAGATGATATTGTTGAAGAGGTTGGGGAAGAAAACGTTGTCCAAGTTATTACCGACAATGCTGCCAATTATAAAGCAGCAGGGGAATTGTTGATGGAAAAGAGAACAAAGTTGTATTGGACACCTTGTGCTTCCCAATGCATTGACTTGATGTTGGAAGATTTTGAGAATAAAATACCTCTCCATAAAGATACAATTGTTAAGGGTAAAAAGATCATAACTTATATTTATGCAAGAACAAGTCTTATTTCTTTGTTGCATAAGTTTACTAACAATACTGATTTGATTCGACCTGCAATGACTCGTTTTGCCACTTTTTATTTGACATTGGGATGTTTGAATGACCATCGAGGTGAACTAATTAATATGTTCAATTCGAAAGAATGGAAGACTAGCAAAATTGCAAAGAGTAAAGATGGAATCATTGTGGAAGAGATTGTGTTGGATAAGTTGTTTTGGAAGAATGTTTTGAATTGTATGAGGAGCGCTTTCCCACTTATTAGAATGTTGCGTATGGTGGACTCCGATGAGAAGTCGACCATGGGATTTATTTATGAAGAAATGGATCGGGCGAAAGAGAAGATTCGGTTAAGCTTTAATGGGATTGCTAAGAGGTAACTATATTCCCCTTTAATTTTTGTTTTATAATCATACATCTAGTTTGAGTAGTAATTAAATTATTCTCTCTCTCTTTTAGCTACAATCCCCTTTGGAAGATAATTGATCAAAGGTGGGATAAGCAACTTCACAGGTCATTACATGCTGCAGGCCTTTATTTGAACCCCATCTTGCGTTATGCTCCGGGATTCACTATTGATAATGAAGTTACAAATGGCATGTAAGAATGTTTGGCTAGAATGTTGGAAGATCCCGAATGAAAAGGCTTGATTGATCTTCAACTTGAGGATTTCAAAGGAAAAGCTGGATCTTTTGGTAGTGATTTTGCTACATTTGCACTTCAAACTAAAATACCAACACAATGGTGGGATTCTTATAGAGGCGGTCATCCTGAATTGCAGTGGTTTGATTTCAGAGTTCTTAGTTTGACATGTAACTCATCTAGATGTGAAAGGAACTTGAGTACTTTTGAAAGGGTAAGTTTTCAAATATAGTGAACAATTGTATTCTAAATATCTATTGTGTTTTAATCATTTATGTTATATAATCATCTAGGTTCATACTAAGAAGAGGAATCACTTAAAGCAAAACACGATGAATAAGGTAGTTTTTGTGATGACTAACTCAAAATTGGGGAAAAAGAAGAACAAGAGAAAGAGTGCTAACTATGAGGTTGATGAAATTGATTATGAAAATGAAGGGGAAAAGTGGATCGCGAATGTGGAGGATAATGAAGATGATGAAGATATTACACTTGATGCTGGAGAAGATGCTAGTGGTGTTATTGGTGATGATTTAGATGTTCCTTCCATTGTTGAAGATGGTGTCATTGAAGTGGAAGAGAATGAGGATGAGAATGAGGAGGAAGATTTATATGACTATCATGATATAAGAATGCATAATATCTTAGATGATTAGACTACTTATTTGTTATATTTATGTTTTTTGAGCTACTTATTTTGAATTTGATCATTTTAAGCTACTTATTTTGAACTTGACCTTTTGAGCTTATTAAATTAGGGGTTGATGGTTAAGAATTATTAGTTAAATTAGTTAAATGTTGTGATTTATAAGTTATCTTGTTCATGTATTATAATTTTCATATTTTTGTCTATTTTAATTTACCATTTTGCCCTTTGGTAAGATCTTAAGTGCCGATCTACGATCTTGCTTTTACGATCTTTCACAGGCCATCCAATCTTATTGAAGATCCCGTGCTTGATTACCTTGTTCCCAATTGCAACATTACTTTATTTAATACCCAAATTCTTGAAAACTTTTAATGCAAATTTCTTGTTTTCTCTTGATACATGTTCCATTGTGCAGATTTTGAACCAAAGAGTGATTGGTACAACAAAAACTTTAGAGGATTGTATGTGTTGGATTTTTCACTACTAAATACATCTCAAGATATTGATTTAGTTTCTGTTTTAATTTGTAACTATATTTTTCCATGTCTGGCATCTAAGTCAACTTATTTCGCCAATGTTTGACATTATAGATTGGCTCATGGTTATGATTCAATATACAAATGTATTTTTATGTTCTATATTGTAAAATACGCTAGTAATCATCCTCGTTGTGATATATATATATATATATATATATATATATATATATATATATATATATATATATATATATATATCCTTTATAGTGTTACACATTCCACTCAAATATTTGATTTACTGCATGTTGATATTTGGGGACATTGAGCCTCCCCTTATGTTTTTGGTTTTTTTTAACCTTGATTTACGTCTTTTAGTAGATTTACATTAGTAATTTTAATGAAAAGTAGAGGTGGAATCAAAAACCATCTCATAAATTTTGTTTCTTTTATTGATACTCAAATTATAAGAAACTTATATGCTTGAGAAGTGATGATGGAATTGAGCTTATCATAACTTCATTTTATGATTCTAAAGACATCCATAATCAAATGCTTTGTGTTGAGACCCATCAACAAAATGGTATCGTTGAGAGGAACATCAACATATTATCAATGTTGCACGAGCCCTCTCTTTCTAATTCCATATCCCTACCATTTTTGGTATTTTTCAATTCAACAAATTGTTCATATCATTAATAGAATCTTAACTCAACTTTTACAAAATAATCCCTATATGAATGTCTTCACCAACAACCACCTTTCTTAGTTCATCTAAAGTCTTTGGCTACCTTGCTTTCACCCCACCATCCAAAATAATTGAACTGAATTTGATTATAGAGAAAGAAAATCAGTTTTTCTTGGATACAAAGAAGGTACCAAGGGTTGCCTTCTATATGATCTTAATTCACATGAATTTTTCTTATCTAAAAATATCATATATTATGAATCTTTTTTTACGTTTTCTACACTACATGAACAATGTTCCACCGATTCTTCTATGCCTCATGTATATATTGATAATTCCTATCGTTCTTCCTATCACAAACCCATCCAATAATCTATTATTCCAAATTCTAATTTTCTTGTATCTCGAAGCCTAGACAATTATAATACATTTGTCATCCTTGTTGCAAACTTGTTTATTTGGAAAGGGCTATACACAAACGGTAAGATTTGATTAATTTAATACTTTTTCACCAGTTGCAAAAATGACTACAATTAGAACATTACTTTCATACATTGTCATTGAAAAATTGATGTCAATAATGCATTTCTCCATAATGACCTCAATAAAGAAGTCTACATGATGTTGCCTCCAAGTTTGAAGCTTCAGAATTCAATTTCTAATGTTGCTAAAGTCTATTGGCTAATTAAGAATCTTTATGGCATGAAACAAGCCAGCATGCAATGATACTCCACGCTTTATGTAGTTTTGTTCTTTCTCAATTACACTCGTTCTATTATTAATTTATCTTTGTTCACTAAGCTAAGGTGCATTAATTTTACTGCATTATTAGTGTATGTGAATGACATAGTATTATCACAAAATGATTATACTAATATTCAGCATGTTAAGTAGTTTTTGGATTAAAAAGTTCACATCAAAGACCTTGGGAAGCTGAGATTTGTTCTAGGATTGGAAATAGCTCAATCTAACAATGAGGTTTCGGTGAATTAACACATATACTCTTTTGAGCTTCTTGAAGCTAGTGATTACATTCTTGAAGACAAAGATTACATTGATGATAAGCCTAGTTCCACACCTTATGATCTCTCTCTAAAGCTGCATAATTTTGATTACCTTCCATATCATAAAGAACTACCCTCTAGAAATTTTATCGACAAACTTCTTTATTTAACATTAACTTAGATTGACATTGCCTTTGTTGTCCAAAAACTTAGTCACCCCGTTAGGTCCACTTTCAAATTGCCACAATTTATTTTGAAATATCTCATTAACTCTAAGGCCATAAGGTTATTCTATTCATCTTCATCTCCCATTAAACTTTTAAGTTTTGTTGATTCAGATTGAACTAGCTGTCCCACTGCTCGAAGATTTGTCTTAAGCTTTTTTTGGTGTTTCCTTGACTCTTCCCTCATATCATGGAAGTCTAGAAAACAAACAACTCTCTCTAGATCCAATCGTAAATATGAATATAAAACCTTGTCAAGTCTCACTCGTGAATTACATTAGCTCTCATATTTGTTCAAGGATCTTCGTGTCAATTTTCATTGGTCAATTTTGACATATTGTGACAATAAATTATATCAAATTTTGTGTGTGGAGTGAGAATAAATGAACAAAAGAATAAAATTGATTATTTTAATATATTAAAAAGAAGAAAGTATAATCGTAGGAGCATTGGGTAAACTTTTTGCTTCAAACTCATTCGCTAATGGTAGTTCGGCCCAAACGTCCAATACGGTGCATGTATTACTATTACTAAATAGGAGGTGCAGAAATGAAACTTAGATGGTGGGGGTAATAATAACAAAAACACACGGTAAACACTAAACTCAAAACAAAAACCCAAAACCCTTATACCTGAACACAACCAGTACCTCCCTTGGCGCCTCCTTCACTCAACTCTGCTGCCACAGCCTCCATCTCTCTCAACCACAAATTCCACCGTCAAACCAACCATGAGAGGCGGCCAAAGCTACGTCTCATATCCTCCATCCTTCTCCAACGACGGCAACCGTCTCCTAGTCGGCTGCGGAGCCTCCGTCGCCATCTTCAGCACCGCCACCGCCTTACAGGTCTCCTCTCTGGACGGCCACACCGACACCGTCACCTCCGTAACGGTCGTCCCTGGCTCAAATGTTCTGTCCTACTGCTGGACCTCTTCCCTCGACGGAACCATTCGTTACTGGAATTTCTCACTTCTCGAATGTATCAAAACAATCGACGTTCACCTCCCGATTATCTCCATGGTACAACTCCTTCTTCTCTATTCAATTTACATTTCTATATCGTTGTTTTACTTGTTGATGCTATAGCTGTTGTTTGTTTTTTCTGAATTGATTTTTTTTTTTGGATTTAAATGTTTTAGGTTATACCTTCGTTGTTGTCCTCTTCAGAGGAAAAGAGTGGAAATCAGCAGAATGTTTATGCGTATATGTGTATGCCAATTGAAAATGATAAAGATAAAGATAAAGATAATAAGCCTAGGATTCGTACTGCACAGATCAGGAAGTGTAACTTGACAAATTTTCAGAAGCTTTCCAATTTTACCGTGAAAGAGGTAACTATATTATGTAGTATTTACCAGATGTAAAGGTTTTCGCAATTTCGATCGGTACACTTTTTGCGACGCTGATTGCGGTCGTCGCGGTGCGAATTAACCATAATTTGCTTTTTATCGCAAAAATGGTGAATAAATGTATCGGTACCTTCTGATACCGTTTTGTCGCGGCTATTTTCGCGGAACCTTGGTATTTAAAACTTTTTTAGGTTTTGTAATTGTATGTTGTCAAATGATGATATAAATTGTGGGTTGTTGACAGTGTTGTTAAATAGCGGATATATTGGTGCTATTTTGCTATAGTGTAGCAGAAGTTGAACTATTTACACCATGCTATGCGATATGATATGCTATTTAGTACAAAATGTTGTCAGATAACAACTATAGCTACACTACAGCATTGCTGCGGTGTATATTGGTGCTATTTTGCTATAGCTGTTTTGCTATAGTGTAGCAGAAGTTGAACTATTTACACCATTGCTATGCGATATGATATGCTATTTAGTACAAAATGTTGTCAGATAACGACTATAGCTACACTACAGCATTGCTGCGGTGTGAAATTTGAATAAACCACTATTGATCGTCTAATTAGAAGTCATTTTTGATTTATTGTTGATCCTATTAAGTTGAACATTTTCACTCTATGGCAGACTAAACGGCCTCAACATTTGACCATTAGTCCATGTGGAAAGTTTTTGGGCATAAAGGACAAACGGAGACTTCATATATGGAAACTTCCTAAAGTGGACTCTGATTCTGCTGTTTTGAAGAAGATTACCCTGCATCATTCAAAAGACTTTGCAGTTCTTGCATTCCATCCAACTGAGAGGATTGTGGCTGCAGGCGATGTAACCGGAAGAATTTTGATATTTAGAGGATTTGGTGCTCAGAACTTTCGGGACAGTGGTGAGGTGTTGAATAGAACATCATTGACTGATGAGGAATCGAAGCCCGGGGTAAGGCTAAACAATCATGCTGAATCATGCTCCACATGGCATTGGCACTCCTCCGGAGTGAATCTCTTGTCCTTTTCTTCGGATGGAGTCTATTTGTATTCAGGTAAACCATATGCCTGGAACTATTATAAAAAACCATTGAACTGGACAATGATTGTTTGCGAAGCTAGAACTATGCTGTTTTGAATATTCTTCTTCTGTTCGGTTTGAAAACTTTTCCAATCATCTTATGTGGACCTTAACTTCTCCATGTATGTCATATGATGGCTCTTATGCAACAATACTTGCTCCAGTTAAGGTTTAATAAATTATTTACGTGCTATATATCTTTAGGGTTTCAAGTAACCCTTCAAACTGCTTTGAATATCGTGTATATTCTTAAACACCTAGTAGCAACCCAGTCTTTCAAAAACCAGCAGTTGTGCTAATCAAATATAAGATGAGGTTAATGATGGTCCAACTGTCTTATCCTTTGTTGAGCAGAAAATTATTGGCTTTTTGAATATAAAATTTGTGTGTGGCATTAAATAGGTGGGAAGGAGGGAGTTCTCGTGCTTTGGAAGCTAGACACTGGAAAGAAGAAATTTTTACCAAGAATTGGATCTCCACTTCGTTATTTTATAGATTCTCCAGATCCTTCATTTTCCTCGGTGAGGATTACCTTTGTGTAGTCGAACATATGGTTGTTAGTCTATGGGTATGTCCCAACAGCAAAGTAGCTCTTTATAATGTTTTAACTAATTAAGGGTCTGCAGATATCTTGTGCAGATAACCAAATTCATATATTAAAGACCTCTTCAATGGAAGTAATGAGGTCTATTTCAGGGATAAAGGTTAGTTCCTATATTAAGTCTATTCATATTCTTGTTTTTTTGTTAAGTCGTTAGTGTGTCTTAGAAACATGGTTTTGGATAGAACATTATGGTGGAAATGATCCATGTAGCTGGCCGGCCCCACTTAGTGGGATAAAGTTTAGCTGTTGTTATTGTATGAATATGACTTTTTGATTCACTTCCACAACTAACTGTGCTGAGAATATATAAGAACCGTGTTAAGAAAATGGTCATTCGCCTTTTGAAAACGATCTTGTAAGAACAAAGGGAAAACTCTTCTTTATTTTATCTATATATTAAATGTGTGTTTTAATCACATGCATGAAAGTGCATTTGTTATAGTTTTGATACAACCTTTACATTCACTTTTTTCCAGCCCCCTTTGTCTTCTCAAGAAACATGTGCAAGCATTTCTAGCCAAGCTGCCTTTGACCGCACTTCTGGTTTAGTGGCTGTACAAACAGAGAATTATGGCATCCAATTCTACAGCTTGTTTGGCAATCGTGGAATTTATGAGGTAATAGCTTGAGGTTCAAGTTTCCTTTTGGAATTATTATAATTGCCTGATTCGCCTGCTCCTAAAAAATTACTAAATTAAAAACGGGTTTTATATTTTCTTAAAAACAATTTATTTTCGTGAAGTTATTATAACTAATTTTAAATATATATACAATTGATTTAAGTTAAAACCTAGTTTCTGCGAACAAAATATGTTCACGTATTTGTGCAAAACTTGTCAACATCTTAACACACTCATGGGATGTTTCTAGTAGAGAGCTTTTCTTATACAAGAGTCAAGGGTTAAGACTTGGCCATACACCCATACATGGATGATTGAGATTAAACATTTTTTAATGGGCCCACGACCACTAAAAAGGTCTCATGACCTTGTGTTTTTATCTTGACTATTTATTGTTTGATCTAATGGATATGATTTACTCACTGCTCTCACATAAAAATATACATCATTAGGTTTTAATTAAAATTTTCGTCATTATTTAGTTTATGTTAATTGATTTGGTGTTTGGTCTGGTATGTCTAGATTAATTCATGATTACTTTTAGGGTGTTGCTAGTGATTCAAAACACTGGTTAAGAAGTAGTATGCTCTATTAAATGTTTCATATAAGTACTTTTTTTTTGAACGTTTCATATAAGTACTTAAAAACAGTAAATAAATGATTTTTTTTCAATGTAATAAATGTTTTCCCGTTTATTAATTACTTTTATTTCCTTTCTCTAAAAACTCTCCTTGGCATTTGCCTTGCCTTTAAGTTGTGAAAGTTAACAACCTTTAAATTAAACACATGGATTTTAAAATGTTGAAGTTTGTTGCTTTTGCAGGTTCAAGTATGTGAAAGAAATTATCAACCAGTTGACGAGGTCACGGTATGTCAATTTGTCTATTGCTTTGTTTAAATGATACGTTGACAACCTTGCATACAAGTATTATTGATTGTTACATTTTTTCATTGAATAATGTGGTTGCAGGTAGTGGTGACCATCGTGGAACTGTCTATTGATGGTTCTATGATGGGTACAGTAGAAGTCAAGCGTCCTGAAGAAGGAATAGGAGGTCTTATTTGTTTGAAATTCTGGGATTTGTATTCAGATACCAAAAGATTTTCAATATCCACCCTTATTTATGAGCCTCACAGGTGTGTCAATGAATTATTTGAACAAGAATTATAAGAATGTTTGTCATTGGATTATTTTTTAGTTTCAGTCTTTCTGATTCCCTACATTATGTAAGCAGCTGTAAGTTAGTAGGATGGCATTGCTTAACCAAATTCAGTCTTGTGTTTGCTTTTTTTCAACTAAGTTGTAACTTTTCTGAATCACAATCTGTATTTTTCAACTAAGTTGTAACTTTTCTGAATCACAATGTTAGGTGTGCTGTACCTTCAGATATGTTAGAAAGTGGATTTGACACTTTTTTTCTTATTAACAGGGATGCTCATATTTCTGCCATTGTTTTTCATCCGACCCGTCATATGGCTGTCAGCACATCTGATGGCGGAGATTTCAAGGTATTTTTAGATAGCTTTTTTTATTGCTTAGAGAATTTCCTGGTGACATTTCTTTCTTTCTTTCAGATATGGGTTTGCAGGGAAGCAACTCAGCATAAAGACCAGACACTACAGAATTTTAGTTGGATGTGCCATGCTGTTGGGTCATATAAGTATAAATCCTACTTTAATTGCTAGACTTAATATTTTCTTTTGTAGGCGTTAGAAAATAAACAAAACTTTACTAACAAGCTTTGCCTTCAATATGCAAGTTTCACCAACCCCTAGTCATCTTTTGCCTGTGGTGCTGTATTAAAGTGGTTAATGCAATTGAGCACATTTCTTTATTAATTAGTAAAATTGTAGCATTAGTGTTGGCGTGAAAGTTCTCTTTTGAATTTCAATCAAGATTCCTTGCATTTTAGTCTTCTATTTACTGTGTCACCTGGCCCCTTGGCGTATCTTCAGTATGATTACTCATTTGAATAGTTGAATACTAATTTTAATCTTCAATAGGGCAAGCAGAAAAAGTTATATAGCTGATCATGTGACATTTATGATATGACTAACTAATTCATCACGCTGTTTCTCCACCCCCTGCAGAAATAAGGCAATGAGAGCTGCTGCCTTTTCAGCTGATGGTTCCGTGCTTGCAGTTGCAGCAGACACTATTATTACATTGTGGGATCCTGACAAGAATGAGCTTATTGCTGTTGTAGGAGAGACTCCATCGGTGATCTTTTGAACTCTAGTCATTTCTATTTATGTTTGTGTGTTTCTTCACACAAGTTTTATCAAGTGTGTTCCATTTCAACAAATAAGACAAGCCAGCTCCTCACGCTGATGCTTGTGGTAAAACTCATTTGCTATTGCTTGTGTGATTAGTTTGTGGAATTTTGATGAAGATTATGGCTACTGTTGGAGGCAGCAAAGCTTGCACTTTAGTTGCATAATTCATTAAAGCATCAAATACAGGAGCGTGAAAATAAAAGAAGAGGAAGAAAACACAGCACATCAGAAAATAATTTCTATCTGTTATATTTTAAGAATACATGCCTATTTAGTATCACTTCGGTTCTGTATTTTAGGTCTCATTAATTTGTACCTGTACTCTGCCCTGCTGGTCTAACATTTTCTTTTTGTTTCCAGCCAATTGGTAGGCTTAGTTTTGTTGGAAAGTCAGAGTATCTTCTTTCTGTATCTCATGGTTCCACACCACAGCTATCTGTTTGGAGTATGTCAAAGTTAGCTGCTTCGTGGTCATACGGGCTTCAAATAGAAGGTTTGAAGAAATATCTTTCCCTATGATTTTTTTTTATTATGCTAGTTTCACTCGTCTAACTTGCGATGCTATATCTTTAGATGTGTTGAAATTTCCCGCCCTTGTTATTTTTTTTTTATTGGTAATCATATTTGTCACTTCCGTTATTTACATTTTACTAGATAGTCCTTGTTTGTAACCTATGAATCATTGAATGGGGGTTGTATTAATCTGACAAATTTGCTATTCATATCCATGCAGCTGTTGCCTGCGCATTAGATTTATCATATTTTGCAATCCTTGCTCTCCTTCCCAAATCAAATGAAAGTTTATTTAAAGGTAATGGAATAATCTTAGTGTTCAATGCAACGGATCCTATTCCTGTGGCTTCCTGGTCTGTAACGAAGGTATTGCCTGTTACCAAATCCTTTTAGTTTTGTTTGTTTTTCCGTTTATGTGCTGTGCATAATTATCTCTGAAGGAATAGAAGTTCATTATAATCAGATTGTTTTGGGACTGCAACTGGACATATCTTCCGGAATTGGCTTCTTATTTTAATTTTTAGCCAGTTCAATGCTAGAATGAATTCTTTAACGTGGAAAATTTTGTGGTGTTTTACTCTTTATTCAGGCCAAGGGAGGGAGTGTTGCTTTTCTTAAAGGAAATCCATCTGAACAAGCAGATGGAAAATCATCCCAAACACTGCTTGCGTATTTAAATAGAGATCGCGAATATATCCTCTTTGATCCATATGACAAGGAAGCACGCGAGCTAAATATGTCTATGAATGATGATTTTGTTGGGCTTGAAGAAAATGGTGGGTTAAATTTACTTCTATTCTTTTTTAGATCAGGTTTTTAAATTGTTTTCTCCATATATATGGAAGGACCGAAGAAACCACAGCTTCAATCCCTTTCAATGTGTTATTTCTTTTTAAGGAAAGGAAAAAAGAGTTAATTGAAATTAGTTATCAAAATTGTTTTTAATTGTAATTAATAGGTAAAAATGTAAATACTTCCACCCTTTTCTTTCTCTCCTGGTTTTACATGTTTTAAGATTTAACTTTTAATTTTTCCTCCCCTCCACTATTTCAGGACAATTCGGATATGCATCAATTTATGGAGAGTTGCCCAAGTTTGATTTAAAAAGGAACAAAACTTCATCGGCTTACTCCGCTGCATCAAATAGGTCTTGGGAAACCATATTTAGTGGGTCATCACATATGTTGCCACCCCTCTCCAAATTGTGTTCTGAATTTTTGGAGTCTCTACTTGAGAAAAGGACATCAATTGTAGAATGACATAACTACATGTATGAATCACTTGTAGGATATTTGTTTCTTTGGTACCACTTACACTTAATTCAACAGAGAGCTGAAGAGGCATAAGGATTGGGCTTGAAGTTGAGGTGTAGTTACATGCTCCCTATAAAACATGTCTAACCCTACATTCTAGCTGCTGCATGTGGGCATGTCACTTAATGGGAACTTTTTGTATGGTTAGCTTACGCAGTACGAGAGTGGACAACT
The DNA here is from genome assembly GCF_029867415.1 of Vicia villosa. Taxonomy (NCBI): domain Eukaryota; kingdom Viridiplantae; phylum Streptophyta; class Magnoliopsida; order Fabales; family Fabaceae; genus Vicia; species Vicia villosa. Next base: position 100,782 of record NW_026705189.1, read on the forward strand.
AGTGTACCAGAGAGGTCCCCCCCACCCTAAAGTTTTGTTTTGCTAGTTACTATAAGTTATATATGTTCTTTAGTATCCCTTCGTGGATGAAAGTTTTGACAGTAATGAATGTTGTTGACTTCAGCGTTTAAAAAAATTGTAAGCTTGCATCGTAACAATTTTGTAGGCTTGTGATACTGTGAATGACTCTAGACAGTTTAGCTGGAAATGCTATGCAAAAAACAGTTAATGTAACAGTACTAAGTTTTTGATTAACATTGTTTATCAGTCGTTTTCTGCATTCTATTTCTATACAACCTCATTTATGAGTCTGTTTTACATTGTAATTGGTTAGGTGTAATGCAATTCTTAAGCTTTTTTGTATTGTGTGTGAAGGAGTCAGCATCACGAAGTTGGATGCAATAATGAATTAAATGAAATCACACTATGATGTTGTGGTGATGAGCAGGAATAGTTGGATGTGATAAATATGCAACTACAGGAAGTTATAAGGGAGGAAAGGACCACATAACTCCCATCTGCTATTGTTTAAAGACATCACCCTCTGTTTGACCAAACCCTCTATTCTAATACATTTTTAGTACAAGAAACTTTTACATTTTATAACATTTTTCATTTAGTGTTAACTGCGGTGAAGATAAGCATCTTAATTTTTTTTTTTTAATGTTAAACAACTTTGAAGTTAATTATTGAAAACATAGTTGATTTAAAAGTATAAAATTATGTTTGATATTTTAAAGTAGAATTGATTTTGTTTTTAAATTTGATTTTATGTCAAGAGTTAAGAAATTGAGTCTTTTGGTTTTAGAAATAATTTCTTACAATTATAGTTATTCTTCAATTCACTTTTTCTTTCTTTCTAAAGTTATTCTCAAAATAAAATGGAAAATGCTGGGACACGAAAATTGAAATAATTGAGTTTTTAAAAAAATAAAAGGTATGTTTTTTTAAAAATAATTATTTAATGTATTGTAAATTAAAATAATTAATTAATTAAAAATATATTTTTTATATTTGAAAATTTTAAACAGTATGTTGAGACACTCTTTAGCCTGACTAAAATAAAATTTATATACAGTATGTTGAGACACTCTTTAGCCTGACTAAAATAAAATTTATATATGGCTATATAATAACCATCCCTATTAAATTACTTTTACATTCAAAAATACAAATGCTAACCTTAAATAAAATTAATTGTAGAACTAAAATCAATACTACTTTAAAGTAGCTTATCACGTCAAAACCGAATTTCTATTTTTAAAATAAATCTACTTTAAAATAATAGGATATTTTAAAATTAATACATTTTCTTAAATTCAACTATGGACACACACCAATGTTAAATCTTTTAGGAAGAATTTGTCGTCTATTATAATCTTACAAGATTTGAGAGATTAATTTCTGCAGCTGCGTGCAGGCGCAGAGATGATATTTGATTTATAAAAATAAAACACTGGGATAATATTTTGTTTGCATAGATAAAGTTGTGGCACGAGTGGTATTCTGATTGTTGTGTAAGATCATACATTGAATTTGTTTTTGAAACATAACTAATTAACTACGCAAGGTAGTTCAAATTTAAGGTCTCATGCGAATTTATTCAAAGCTATAGTAAAATAGTACACTGACATTACTAAAAATAATATGATATGGACCAGAATCTATGTTCCTAAGAATGAATTCATGCATCAACTGTCGACGGACCACTATTGTTTATTTAAATATAGCCACTTGTACTTTTAATTTGGTTGTCCGGAAAATAAAATTACTAGGATGGATATATATATATATATATATATATATATATATATATATATATATATATATATATATATATATATATATATATATATATATATATATATATATATATATATATATCAGTGATGTTTTAATATATTTTGTGTGAAAATGGTACCAATTCAGATTTTTTTTTAATACAATTTAATATACTTTTTTTAATTGTATAAGACATTACATTAATGGATAATCTGTTTTTTTTTTTAGTTTTTAAAATAAAATTTTAGTTTTTTTTTTTTTTTTTTTTTTTACAATTTTATATATTTTAAAGAGAATTTATCGTATTATTCTATGAAGTTTAATTTCAATTAATTATATGTTGCATCAAACATTTATTTTAAGAACTTAATTTGTATACATGAACAATGTTAATCAGAGTTGCATTCAACAAATTTTCTTCTTCAAATTAGTTCGCAAAATATCAAAAGGAGAAATTATGTCAGACATTCCAACAAAGGTCTAAAGAATAATTTACTTAAGTTTGACTCGATTTGAATAGATTATTAAAAAGATCAAACTCAATTTTTTTAAAAGAACATTTATTTTAATAAATTAAATTTAAACTCTAATAAAAAGCCTACTATACATGTTAGGACTGATATATATTTGAGATTAGATATGACTTGGATAGAACATTATTTTCATATTATAGAGAAAAGTGACTAATATTTTACAAAATATTATTTTTTTGTCTCTTATCTTTATTTCAAAATTTATTATGGTCTCATAATTTTTAAAAGGATCAGTGTAGTCCTTCATGTCTTCAAACAACATTATGTTAGTTCTTTTCATTAGACCTGTTAATTAAAGTCAAAATAAAATTTCACTTGGCATTCAACTGTTATTGATACTACATATGTTCATCACTAAGGTCATCAAAATTTCAAAAAAAATTCTAAAATTTTGCCTTCCCATAGTCATGTCATGTTGGTTGTTAGGCAAGAGACAGTACCATTAGACCACTTCAACTTTCTTAATTTAATTTGCAATATATATATATATATATATATATATATATATATATATATATATATATATATATATATATATATATATATATATATATATATATATATATATATATATATATATATATATATATATATATATATATATATATATATATATTTGAGGAGTGATATTCTTACTCCAGGAGTAAGTTATCAAGACTTACTCCTCATCATGACCATTGATTCTTTTCAATCTAATGGTTAAAATTAATGAGTAATATTTTCTCTCTCCATATTTAATTATTTATTAATTTTAACCATACCCGCACTACATATTTATATAATTTCATTTATATTATTATATAAAAATGAAAATGCATCAATTTTAAAAAAATTACTGCGGTTGACTATTACACATTTTACTAAAAGTGTTTATTTATTTCTTAACTCGACAATAATATTCATAATTTTTTTAATATTGCTAAAAAAACTTAAAATGATATGATATTTTATAATTAATCGATTTAATTTTACTATAAACGCGAGTAAACAGGTACGAGTACGGGCATTAAGGTACTCATAGAGTATGTATACGAGTATGAACATTGGTGCCCACACGGGTATGAGAATTTTTTCAAACCACATGAATAGGGACGAGTACTATAGCACCCCTTTACCTATTGCCATCTCTAAACTCGACACCGACCCGTTACATAAAAAAAAATTAATCGGTCGATTTTAATCGGACTGTTCAAATTTGTCCATCTCTAAATTATGACATTTGAGAAAAAAAAACATGAGAATCCTCTCTCCATGCACTATGATGGCCTAACTAAACCTAACAATTATTGTCATTCCATGAAGGATTTCGAGGAACACCTACCAAAACAATAAGAAAATTTCAGTTCCAAGTTTTTTTTCCTTCTACTTATTATCTGTTTACTTAGTAGAAATTTTTTTGGTTTTCTTTTTTTTCTTCATAATATATATTATATATAATAAAAAGATTCAAGATTCTTAAAATGAAACTTTGAAATAATTAAGAGAATTTCTTCACCCACCTCCCAACCTTCTTGGCCACCTTCGGTGAATTTACCACAATACCCCTTGTTTCGGAAGTTCATTTCCGAAACTGTTCTTTTTTTCTTGAAAAAGGTGTTTTCGGAAATGAACTTCCGAAAACGTGTTTTTTTTTAATATAAAATATTGATTTCGGAGATGCATCTCCGAAATAAAGTGACCTTTTCAGAAAATGTGGTGTTTCGGAAGTTCATCTCCGAACGCACCCCCCTGGGGAATTCGGAAATGAACTTCCGAAAATATGTCTGGACAGAATAAAATGAAAAACAACAACAATTCGCTTTATTTAATCGGGTGAAGATTACAACGATAATATTACATAAAATTAAAGTTACATATTGTTCAACACGGGTAAGTGGGAATGAGAGAGTGGTGGGGAGAAAAAAAGACTTCCAACGAAAATTAAAGTTACAATTCGCTTTATTTAATCGGGTGAAGATTACAACGATAATATTATCATCTTAGTTTTTGGAAGTGGTAACCCGGGCCGGAACATATGACGGAGGAGGTGGATGTCCGGAGGAAGAAGAACCGGAGGTACGTCCACCGCGACACAAAGGAGCCAATCAATGTAAGCTATAGTTTATCATTATCATCAGGGGACGTCATTACAAAAAATTGGGAAAAAAATCTTATTATTTTTAATCTTGATTTTTTAGAAATGACGTCCCCAGATGATGATGATAAACTATAGCTTACATTGATTGGCTCATTTGTCTCGCGGTGGACGTACCTCCGGTTCTTCTTCCTCCGGACATCCACCTCCTCCGTCATATGTTCCAGCCCCGGTTACCACTTCCAAAAACTAAGATGATAAATCCAATACAAAAACATTATTCGATACAATCCGAAATCAGAACAAAACAAGACACGTCAAACAAGACAAAAGCATGTTATTCTGCCCGACGAGCGTTACAAAATACACATCAAACAAAATAAAAACACGTTATTCTTCCCGACGAGCGAACTACTCCGAATGAAGATAATTATACCAATCCTCATCCCACTCAGTATCAGAACCATCAGCGTTGATCACGCCTGAAGGCTGCGAAGCAGAACCAGTCAAAAGCTTCTTCTTCTCCTTCTTCTCCTTCACCTCCTTCACCTCTTTCACCTCTTTCACCTCTTTCACCTCCTTCTTTGAAGAACCCTTTCTTCCCTTAGCGTCAGTCCTGCGTGCTGGTTGGTTGCCTGACATGTTCCTGTAAACAATTGAAATTGATTAATATGAGAGACAAAATAAAAAACAAAAAAATTTGAACTTCTGATACATTTCGGAAGTTCATTTCCGAAAACTGGGATGTAGGTGTTTTCGGAAATGAACTTCCGAAACACCCCTGCGATGGGATTTTCTGCAACTTCCATGGCAGACCCCTAAACCAAACTTCAAAACAAATCAAAATGCTTCTAAACAACCTAAATACTACTAACAACCTAACCATATATCATTTATACAATTAAAACCCTAAATAACATGCATTTGAATAATAGATCTAAAAATTTCAAAACTTACAAAGTGTTAGGATTGAGCGCTTTTGAATGTTGTTTAGCAGTGTGATTGGAGCCTTGATGGAGCTTTGGAATTCTGTTTGCACAAATTTTCGCCTTTGCCACTTTTTGTTTTGATTTAGGGTAAATGATTGGGGGAGGGGGAGTGTTTTGATAAATATGCAGAAATCGCAGTATTTCGGAAGTGCACTTCCGAAATGCTGTTTTCGAAAATGAACTTCCGAATTAAGGAAATTTAAAAAAAAAAAAAGCGCTTCGGAAGTTCATATCCGAAGCAGGGGTATTTTGGGATTTTCGCTGGGGGTGACCCCCATAGGGAGGTGGCTAAAGAAATTTTCATAATTAATTGTTTTGACCAATATAAAAAGAATTTCAGAACATATAGTAACTAACAAATGTGTGTGAAAATTATTGATGCAAACATTTATAAACAAAAAAAAACTTAATTATGTAAAAAAAAAACTTAAAATTCTAACTTTTTAAAACTTAAAAAAGATATTACTACTCTTTAAGTCAGCTATTTTGCCTGCCCTACGGAAGGAAACAAAAGGGCTCTTTTAACGCCAAAATTAGTACATAAAACAAAGTATATTTGTCCATATATTTGTGCATAATTTGGGAGTATATGCATTTAAAAGATTGCATGTGAACCCCCAATTGATAGTTACAGTATTAATTAATGTCATATGGTTACAAAAAGTACATGACAGCTCTAACAATTTTCATATGATTAACACATCGCATATGCCAACTTGCTTGACAGGCAACAAACTTGTGGTGATTGTTGCTGCATTCTTATTTTTATCAGCTACTTGAATTGAAACCAACAATGGTTGCAGAAGCTCACTAAGCCATATGGCCAAATGCTTATTTCCAGGGTTGTCTTATGTTTTTGAATTATATATATTTTTTAAAGTTTAAATCTATACTAAGGAATCAGAAGGGAATTATCTCTCTTATAAATTCAATAATTCATCTATTTATAGACGGAGTGAGATTTAATCTCCCACACTTGCATCTAATAATTTTCTTATAAGTGTAAGAGTGTAAGCTTTCACATTCTATACAGGATCCAACCTAGGATCCAGCTTTCGCTCCCCCACGAAACTGGACGACGACTCTGATATCACTTGTTGGGGAGTTCGGAGCAATTGGTGCTATGTAACGCTTTGAAATTGAATGAATCTAGGCTTGAATCGTGAACGAAACACTTTTTTTATAGTATTTCAAGCACTTTCAAATGTCTTAGAGTTTTGATGTAGGAATACACATGATATTTCAGTCTTCTCGAGTTTGCACAAGACAAATGAAACTCAAATTTAGCGAAGAGTATCTAAAATTTATTCTAGAGGATATGTGTTTTGTATTGTGATTTTCTAAATCTGAAATGAAATATTTATAGGCTACATTAGTATTGTTTCACAAGAAAGCGACTTTGGGAGAAACAATCTTCATTTTACCAAAATTACAATGTTTGACATACAACAACATATTCCAGAAATTGTATGTTTTCATTATGCAACATTTCATGAAGTGTTGCAATTTTTGAATTCAAAATTATTTCAAGTGCTCAAGTAGCCCCCGACGCCGCGAGTAGTCTGATTACTCTGATCGTCATGCCTAAGTGCTTAGCGCCTCTACGCCCATGTCCTCAGACCCGATTATGGAGCCGGGGGTTGTATGGATGAGACAAATGATATAATGCTTGAGACCACCACACTTGTCCATACTTCCTCTTTTGTCATTTTGTTAAGTTAATGATCTTAACATTTTATAAAAACTTTTAATGTGAGTAAATCTTTCTATGTGAGACTATTTCCCATACATTTATTAGCATTTACTCACTTCCATTTTCTTGTCATTTTGGAACATACTCTTTATAATAAATATTCATAAATTAACAGTTAGGAGCACCAACGAGCGCAAAATGCTCCAAGATCACAAGAGAAGAATATGCTACATTATCATCCAAAATTTTAAGGCTTTATTTGAGAGTTTGGAGTAGAAGAGATGAGAATGCTTTGAAAAAAAAAGAAAAAATTTGATGGAAAAAATAGAAAGGATTTAGGTGGAGAGGATTTTGGTGGACTCATTTTTATTCATAACACAAAATTCCCATAATTTAAGGGAATTCAAAATTTATAGTGAAATGAGAGTTTTGGAGGGTTTACAATTTTTTTTTTTTAAATATTTTATGTTGTTATAATATTGTGAAAATTAAAAACATAGTAATGATAAATACTTTCTTATCATTCTATACAAACATTTTTTTTAAAAATGTCAAACATAGCCAAGGATATTTAGTATATGTGTTCTATCTTATAAATTTAACATTCCACTCATTCGTGGAACTTAATCACTCACTCTTACATTAAAAAATTTGTAAATTAGTCACGGTTCAATCATGACAAAATAAATTAAATATTCTATTTAACTATATTTTAAGTGTTATAAATTTTTTATGAGATCTTATTTACTTTATGAGTTTAACCATAACAAATTTGAGATGTGTGATGTTAGTTGTAATTAATTCAGATTTAACATTGTAATTAACATTTACATTTCATTTAATTTACATTTAAACTTCATTTCATTTTAGGTGTTAGTATATAAACACAAAGTTAATTGCATTTTGTAATAGTTCACCTTACAAGTTGTCAAATTTTGAGATGTGTGGTAGTCCCCTCAAATATCTTTACACTTAACAATCTATAGAAACACCTAACATTCCATATTATTATTTGTCAAATATGCATAATTGAGTTGACCATTTTTGTACCCAACTTTCTCTTCTTGTTTTACATAAAGACTTAACATCCATGAGTAATTAGCAGAGCAAATGAGTGCACATTTTTTGTACCCAATTTCCTATGCCGACATAAAATATGAATCACAAAAGTTCAATCATATCATAATAACTTCACATCCACATCCACACATGTATACATACACAAAAATACAAAAACAAAACTACTATATCATATAAATTGATTAGATAGGAGTAGTTACTTAACTTAACACACTAATAAACATAATTAACCCCTTAATTTTATTTTATTTCATGTGTAAAATTAAGACTTGTAGTAGTATATATACATAAAAACACATGCAACTTGAAAACTAAATGCACCTAATTAAATAAATAAATTAATTACTTTCAATTGAATCAATTAAAGACATTGAAAATGAAGTATCATATTCATATTCCAAATCCTCAAACCCCCAAAACTCATCTTCTTGTTCTTCTTCTTCCTCTGGCATTTTCCATTTCTCTTTATCTATCTCTATCTCTCCCTCCTCTATTATTTCCAATACCTGTGATATCAATCAAGTAACTGTTACACTTTTGTATAGTAATATTAAAATGTTAAATAAAGCCAAATAAAACCAACACATTTAATAATTTAACTTGTCTTATAGTACTATATTATACAAATTTTATGTTTGTCATATTTATAATAATCATCTTATGTCCTATTGTAGCAAAAGTCAAAATTAGGTAAGACACAACATCATGAAAAAATGACGAGTCTTATACTATAAAACAATGTTCTTTTTTTAATTTATTGTAGCATTGAATTTGATCGAAGAAAATGATTTTATTTTGTACTATAGTTTAATTGGTAACTTGGAAAAGTGTGTAAAGAAAAAAAAAGAGCATGAAGTGGAGAAGTTAACACGCCACACCATGCATGATAATTTAGATAATATGACAAATTGATCAAGTTTACGTAGGTGATATCGAAATTTGCCACGACTAAACAAAATGTATGTCACGGATGCAAAATTTCTGACCAAAAATCCAATTTAATTATTTATTTATTTATTTACAAAGATACACAATTTAGTTTAGAAAAATAAATCACATGATCAAAGTAAACTCTAGCTCTTAAATTATTGATATGTTTCCTTCAAACGAGAAGTATGCGTGACATTGAAGAGAAGTATGCGTGACATTGAAGTTATTTATTGTATAGGTTTTTGAATGTATAAATGTGTTTGAATATTTGTATCATTTGTCGATTTTATATTAATAATTTAGGTTAAATATATTTAAAGTATTTTAAAGTTAGATATTTTTATTTTTTAAAATTTTTTTGTTAAAGATTTGTCTCTCTAAAGTTAGGAATTTTAACTTTTGGTCCCCTGCAACTTAACGATAATTTTTACAACTTATCGACTGAATTAATGATAATTTTTAACGACGATTTACTAATTAACGACTAAATTATTGACAATTTTAGTGACGGTTTTAATAGAAAAGACCAAAAGCTAAAACTCATAACTTTATAAGGATGATTGTTTAACAAAACTTTTTAGAAGAATGAAAAATAAAAATATCTAATTTTAAAGGAATTTTAAAAATATTTAACCCTTGTATATATATTTATTTTCTTTATCATTTTAGAGGATATTAAATAAATTTCAATATATTTATTTAGAATAGTGGTGCAGTTTGTTGAGTGTTTGTCTGTTATTTTTAATTAAAAACTTCATCTTTATAAAAAAATAATAATAACCATGTTCCTACTTTTTGTGATACTTTGCATACATTAAAAAAAAGTAGATTTTTAGTTGCTTGTCTTGTGCATTAGTTACTCGTGTGGTAGTTGTACCTGTGTTTACTATTTGCATGTTCTAAAATTATCACCAAAATGAAGTTGGTCATTACTTTCTTTTTTGGGAAGAAAGAAATTAATAATCCTACTAGTTAGGGGGGAATGAATGGTCTTAAGAATAAATTTCCACCAACTTCTTCTCTTAAGTTATAAAGGAAAACTAATGAAAAATAACATTAAAAAAAAATAGACTCTCACAACATGACAAATCAATATTTAAATTTTAATTAAAATATATTCACTTTTAATATCAACTTTGAATATTAACATATCATATATTTAAGTAAGCCGTCTTAAATTTTTAAAGATCTCGATTAGGTTAGAACTAATTCAACCATGACAAAATAATTAAAAAATTTATTTATAAATAGTTTAACATTGACAAATATTTTATGAAATTTTTATATTATTACAGTTTAATCGTCATAAATTTTAAGTTCTGTACGATAATTTGCATTGCACATCCTTAAAGATGTCTTGTGTATTTAAGTTACTAGTTTATTGTATAGAAAAAATAAACTAGTTAATCATTGTTCACATTGCATCAAAAGAAAAAAAAGCATTGTTGACATGTAATGTAGATTATTTCTCTATTAAAATACTTAGTATTATCCAAATTTCAAACCCTACTCATTTGCTAAGATGGGCTCCATGAATGACTTGGTGTTTTTGTTTATATAGCAAAAGAATAAAACTATGCCAACCAAATTAATAAATGAAAACATTATTTAAGGAAGTATAGTATATATCTAATATCTTGATGGAATTTGAAGAAATTAATATTAAAAATAATCTAAGATAAAGAAAGTATACCTCAGTCATGTTAGGTCGCCAAGTGGAAGATGCCCTAATACAAAGAGATGCAGCAAAGGCAAATCTCTTTAACTGGTTCACATCATAAGTCCCTTCAAGCCTTGCATCTACCAACTCTTCTATGCCATCCTTGTTCAAAATTGGTTTAGCCTATTCATTCATAAATCAAAATTAATTTGAGTTTTGTGGAAAAAAAAAAAAGTGACCCGGAGAGTTTGATATCGTCTATTAAGTTTTTTTTAATTAAAAAAATACGTTATCGACAAATATCATATAATTTATGATGCACTCAGTCATATTGATGGTCGTTGAATCGAAACATGACGATTCAACTTATAATTTAAATTTTGATATCGACCTTAAAATCTGAATCGTTTTATTTTTTGTCTAACGATTAAAAATGCAACTATATGCACAAAATCTAAATATTTTAATTAGATGGAAAGAAATCATTAAATAAAGTAATTAAATCCATGAATGTAAAAAATCAGCATTAATCTAGATTAGGACTAGAAGAAACCTAAAAAGACATTTTCAAACAATTGAACTTTGTTAATTTTATTTACTTACCCAACTATGTAAACTTTGATGAGACCCATCAACAGGTTTCCTACCAGAAATGACTTCAAGCAAGAAAACACCAAATGCAAACACATCTGTTTTCTCATCCACAACTCCATGCAAATAGTATTCTGGTGCCAAATGTCTACAAAAACATAAAACATTCAAATTTTTAAAACTTCTTTTCATAAAAATTATATACACGAATATCATCAAAACCATCTTTGAGGGTGTGTCGGATGAATTGAACCTCAAATTTTTCACAGTTAAATTGAACGATAACTAAATTACACAAAATTTTAAAAAATTTAAGACGACTCTGACTATCAAGAAAAGTAAATTACCCAAATGTTCCTTCTATTGGAGCAATTGAGTGATGAGTCCATTGAGATGGAAGCCATTTTGCTAATCCAAAATCAGATATCTACCACAATCAAAAACACAAACCTTCAATATACAAAAATATTTTAAAAAAAACTATATAGTATTTGAAACATTAAAAGGTTATAACAACTTATAAGAACAAGAACCTGTGGTTCAAAATCTTTGGTCAACAAAATATTTGATGCTTTGATATCTCTATGAATTATTCTCCTCTTGCAACCTTTATGCAAGTAGTGAAGTCCACGCGCCGTCCCAAGAACTATCTTACACCTTGTTTTCCAATCTAAAGGATCCATCTTTTCATCTACAACACAAAATTTCCATAAACTATCAACAACCCATTTTTCCATTTCATGTTTTGAAACAAAAAAACAAAGTTTTATGTAGTTGGTTACTTACCATGAAGAATAGATGAAACAGAACCTGTTGTGGATAACTCAAAAACAAAGTAAAGTCCATTGTCAATACAACAACCTAGTAGAGACAATACATTTGAATGACGAACATGTCCTATTGTTCCAATCTCTGTCAAAAACTCTTTCTCTTTTCGCTCATCTCTTGAAGTTCTTGTTAATCTCTTCACAGCTATTTCTTCTCCATTTTTCAATGTTCCTTTGTATACTTCTGCATACCCTCCTTTTCCAACAATGTTTTCTACAAAAAAAAAAAATTTAACGGTTGCAATCACGTAAAGGCTTTCTTAGGTTCGGTCTGTGTAAGTGTTGTGATACTGATTACAGTCATTGCAGTGTGAAGTAACAAACAACAATTTTTTATCATAAAAACGGTGAATATTAGTATTGAGTATTGGTATCAGATACTGTTTTGTCGTGGCCGTTTACTCACCTGAGTTGAAGCCATTGGTGGCATCAAATAATTCTTCATAAGAGAAACATTTCCAAGTGGGTTTTTGAAAATGTTGTTCTTCATATGGAAGAATCTTCAAGGTGTTATCATTTTCTTTCTCTAAAGAATGTTTTTTGAATGAGAAGAGTCTCTTGAAGCTGTTTGTCCTAATATACCTCATCACAAAGGAGATGAAACAGAGTACTCTGTTTCATTCAAAACAGAACAAAATGCAAGACAATGAAATAGATATCACTATGTCTATGTTTGATTCTAACAAACATAGAGAGACAAACAAAGGAATTTGTTGATTTTAAGGTGTAGGTTGAAGAAGAACCATGTCTATGTGTAGTGTATGTATACTACTAGGTGAGAGAGAGAGGGAGAGAGAAAGAGAAAGAGAAAGAGAAAGAGAAAGAGAGAGATTTAAATGCTCTGTCTCTTCTTGAATATGTACAAGTTTTTTAGTTATTGCAAATAGCAATGAAACTAAGACATGTGTGTTGAGAAAACATAAAAATGAATTAAAGTGTTGTGACTATGGTTAGAATGGGGATGACCCTATAATTGTGATGTAAATGATAAAAAAACAAAAACTTGTTTTTAGAAGAAAAATGGATGGAAGGTTATTATATGTGTGAGTTTATGAGGGTGATGGTATTGGTACTTGTTGATGTGAATTATGATAGGCCAATTTTGGTAATGGTTCAGGTAAACTAATTTTCATTTATGATTGAAAATGAGATATAGCTAAAAAGTTGCTTCTATCTTTCAACTTACTACCACTATTCATAAGAATGACTAGACATATTTTAAATGTATCTCATTCATATTTTAAAAGAACTAAAATTTCATATATTTGAATTTTCTCAAAGTTATAAATTACTATTTTTAATTTTAAAGTTATTTTTGGGTTAATAACATATTTCTCTCTTGCTTTATGGATGATTTATTTTTCATATAAAAAAATTAGCTCTTGATCTTAATCATCGAGAGGTAGAGTTTCTCAAATGGGAAGCTCCCTCCCATCCTTTTGTTAAAGTCAATGTTTATGGATTTCAATTTTGCAATATAATTTTTTTTGGTTTTGATCATTTGTGACATCTAACTCATCAATTTAATTTGTGTGGCACATCATGTACTTGCTATAAGTATAGATGTAGGAAACACCTATGCTGGTTGAGGTAACCAGAAGTTTTAAGGATTTTTGGTGATTCTAGAACAAGTTCACGATGGTCAGATGTCCTGTTTTAAGATGATTTTAGTGTGGAGAGAGCAAACTCATGTGAGGTGAGAAACTCTGCGCTTCTAGGTAATTTTTGTGTATTTAGAATATATCTTATCTTCAATCCTAAAGTTGAGGTATTTATAAAGGCCCCTTGGACCTGAAATTGGGGACCCTTTGAAAGTAGTTACCATTCCACTTTGACTGAGGGAGCTGTTGACTGTCTACTTCTTAAGAATCATGACCATGATTTCTTGCACATGTGATTATAGACAATATACACGTCTTCATATACGTTTCCTCTCAGGGAAAGCCACTTACTACATATGGGTTAGGCTTAGGCAATGTGTTGTGGGGAGGGCGTCTGATAAGGACGAACTCCATGTCGCCCCTTTTATGGGTCTTTGCAAACATATCACTACGCAACCCATTAAGCACGAGGGTTTGTAAAGGGCAAAGTGCTTTAAGCTTCTCATTTCTTTTAATTTGGTCCCATAGTTTGGGGGGAGTCCCCAAGTTAATGGCAAATCCCTCAGTTAAGGGTGAGCCCCTAAATTAAGGCCGAGTCCCTTAGTTATGGGTGAACCCCTCAATTAAGGGTGATTCCCTCACTTAAGGCGAATCTCTCAGTTAGGGATGACTCATCATCCATCTTCCAGATGTATCCTGCGTAACTGATAAGTGCCAAAATATTATTATTTTCAGTTGTATTTTGTGGTATTTATCATTCAGATTTTGTGTATTAATAGGTAAAATACCGACTTTTGTGTAAATAATAATATAATCGCAATTTTGTGTAAATATTATATTGTTTGATAGTTTTTCATCTATTTTGTAGGTATTCATGCATGGTTGAAACATTGAGCAATAAGAGCCAAAGGCACAACTTCAAAGATGCGATTTTGAGCAATTCATCAAGGAATAAGGCTCAAAGTAAAGAAAATAAAATCATCAATTTTGTAGATATTTAGTCATTGTTATAGAGTATTGAATAAGCTTTTCAACGCTTCGAACGATACATAAATCAGAGCTACGACTCTCAAGTTATGGCGAAAACACAAAGTTAATTTTTTACGGAACAACAGGGAGCATGCTAAGCACCCTCTGTGCGGGCTTAGCGCGGTCTGCGGGTTTTAAAGTGAATAAATAAAGTTCCAAACACATTTTTAGGGCATGAGTTGGATATTTTTGAGTCCCAATTCATCACCAATCATTTTTTTGGTCAAGAGAGGCTAGAAAAAATCCATTGGGGTTGCATCTCGATGGTCGAAGGTGGATATTTATAGTGGGTATCGAAGCTTAATGCTTTTGTGTTGTTTGAGTTACGCAAGACATCGCCGACGAGAATAATACGATTGTTCTCTCAACTCTGCGTTAAACATAACCTTGTTGTGAGCGATACATTATGATATTGACGAGTAATTTAGGTTGCGTACAATTGATCAATAGGTTTAAGTATTTGACGTGTAGTGAATTCAATGCCACGAACAAAGTATAAAATAAGGGATGAATAAAGGACAAGGAAGAAGAGGAACACAATAATTGGTTATAACTGCTATTCTTTCACTTTCTCTTAGAACAAGATTACAAGAATAACAAATAACCTCTCTCACCCTAAATTAGGATTTGCAGCTTAGCAATGATGAGAGACTAGTATGCTATTTATAATAAAACCTAACATACTAACTAATGGGCTTTTTCAGCAAGGCCCATTACACAAGCCAACTTAATAAACAAGCTAACTTAACAAATTAGGGTTTAAACACTAAAACCTAATTTAACATGCTAACAACCCTAGCATCTTCGACATCTGCATGCTAGACCCATCTTCGACTACAGCATGCACACTTCGACACTAGCATGTGAACAATCCTTCGACTTCATGCTTAACTCTGTCGAACTGTCGAACCAAGAAGCTACCCTTCGATAATACTAGAGTTAGATCCAATATCTCACAAATCTCCACCTTGGACCTAACTCTACAACGTCAAGGAACAAACTAGCTTTCTTCATGCAGCTTTATCAACTGCATACAGTGGAAAAACTTGCAACTCGGCAATGTCTTGGTGATCATATCAGCAGCATTGTCTTCAGTCGAAACCTTCAGCACTTGGACTTCTCCACGCTCGATTACTCCTCTGACGAAATGCAGCCTCACATCAATGTGCTTAGTTCGCTCATGATAGGCTGAATTCTTCGACAGGTGTATTGCACTTTGACTATCACATTTAACAGTGATACCTCGACCTTGAAGTTTCAGCTCCTTCGCAAAACCTTCAAGCCACAATGCTTCTTTCACAGCTTCAGTTAGGGCAATATACTCCTCTTCAGTGGTTGATAGAGCAACAACCTTCTGAAGTGTTGCTTTCCAACTAATTGCAGTGCCAAACATAGTGAAAACATATCCAGAAATAGATTTTCTAGAATCCATACAACCTGCATAATCAGAGTCGACATATCCTTCTATTACTGCTTTACTATATTCACCCAAGGCTCCACCATAAATTAGGACTCTATTCATAGACCCATTTATGTACCTTAAAATCCACTTCAATGCATGCCAGTGAGCCTTTCCAAGATTCGCCATGTACCTGCTTACAAGACTGACTGCGTAAGCTATGTCGGGTCTAGTACAAACCATAGCATACATCAAAGAACCAACTATATTAGCATACGAAATGCTATTCATATAGGCTCTTTCGACATCAGTACTGGGACACTGATCAATACTCAGCTTGAATTGAGGGTTTGTTGGAGTCACAACTGGCTTCGAATTCGACATACCAAACTTTTCAAGAATCTTCCGTAGATATGCCTTTTGAGATAAGCATAACTTCGACTTCTTTCTATCTCTTCGAATGTCAATTCCAAGAATCCTGGAAGCAGCTCCCAGATCCTTCATATCGAACTCCTTATTGAGTTCAGCCTTCACCCTCGTCACATCTTCAACATTGTTGCTTGCTATGAGAATATCATCCACATAAAGCAACAAAATAAAAAATGAATTACCAGATCGAAATCTGAAGTAAACGCAGTGGTCGAACTGACTTCTAATGAAACTTATGCGTGCCATGAACTTGTCGAATCTCCTATTCCACTGTCGAGGAGATTGTTTCAGCCCATACAAAGATCTCTTTAACTTGCACACATAATCTTCCTTCCCCTTTTCGACATACCCTTCAGGTTGCCTCATCAGGATCGTTTCATCTAAATCACCATACAAGAACGCAGTCTTCACATCCATCTGTTCCAGTTCAAGATCGAACTGTGCCACCATGGCAAGCAACATTCGAATGGACCTATGCTTCACAACGGGAGAAAACACATCATTGAAGTCGACGCCTTCTTTCTGAGTGAAACCCCTTGCAACTAACCTTGCCTTGTATCTTTTCGACGTCACTCCTTCAATTCCTTCCTTAACTTTGAAAATCCATTTACAGCTGACTAACCTTGCCCCAACAGGTTTCTTGATCAGTTCCCAGGTATGATTATCATGAAGAGATTTTATCTCATCATCCATGGCCTTCAGCCATTTAATCTTATTTCGACTCCTCATAACTTCCTTATAGTCTCTAGGTTCTTCGTCTAGAACCTCACTTGCAGAGATTAAGGCATAAGCTATAAGATCTGCATATCCAAGTCTCTGAGGTGGCTTGATGACTCTTCTCGACCTATCTCTCGACAATAGGTAGTCATCGTCAGTTTCCTCAACTTCAGCATCTTCTGCTTCTTCTTCGACTTCATCTGGGATATGCAATTCAGCATCAACATGCTCCACCTCAACAGGAATCTCTACTTGTTCCAGCTCTTCGTCAGATGTTTCTGTACTTCGACCAACATCATCAGTTTTCTTAAAAGCCATTTCAGCTTCATTGAAAACTACATCTCGACTGGTGATACACCTCCTGTGACCTGGCTCTAGGCACCATAGCCTATAAGCTTTGACTCCTTCAGGGTATCCCATGAACATGCATTTCAGAGCTCTAGGTTCGACCTTGTCTTGCCTAATGTGAGCATAGGCTACGCAGCCAAATACTCTCAGTTTGTCGAGATCTGGTGGATGTCCCGACCAAACTTCTTCAGGTGTCTTCATATCTAACGCTGTCGAAGGACATCTGTTTATCAGATATGTTGCTGTCGAAACAGCCTCAGCCCAGAACACCTTTGTTAACCCCGCACTAGTCAACATGCATCTGACTCTCTCCAAAATAGTTCGATTAAACCTTTCAGCCAAACCATTTTGCTGTGGAGTACCTGCAGTAGTTCTATGCCTTGCAATACCAGAGGCAACACAAAAACTGTCGAATGCCTCATTGCAAAATTCAAGGCCATTGTCGGTTCTCAACCTCTTGACCTTTCTGTCAGTCTGATTTTCAACCAGAGTCTTCCAACTTTTGAAATTCTCAAAAGTTTCATCCTTAGTCTTCTGGATGAATACCCATAATTTTCTGGAATAATCATCTACTATGGATAGAAAATACCTTGCTCCTGAATGTGATGGACACCTTGCAGGCCCCCAAAGATCAGCATGGATGTAATCAAGGGATCCATGTGTTCTTTGTTTGCCTTTGTTGAACTTCACTCTGCAAGATTTTCCAAGTACACAGGGTTCACAAAACTTCAGCTTTTCGACTTTGTCTCCACCAAGCATATTTTGTTTCCCTAATTCAACCAGACCCCTTTCACTGACATGGCCCAATCTCATGTGCCAGATTTCTGTTTTCGACAAAGGTTTCGTGGATGCAACATTTGTCGAACCACTTACAACTTCAGCCTCAAGGGTATACAAGCCTTGTTTCTTCACGCCTCTCAAGACTTCCTTCGAACCCTTCATGACTCTTAGGATACTTTTCTCTCCTTGGAAAACATATCCTTTCTTGTCGAATTCACCAAGAGAAAGCAGATTTCTCTTCAAATCAGGAACATACCTGACTTCAGTCAACAACCTTATTGACTCATCATGGAGCTTGAATCTCACAGATCCAACACCTGCAATCTTGCAAGCCTTGTTGTTTCCCAGCAATACTGATCCACCATCTTGATCACATAATTCCTCGAACAAGTCTTTGTTTGGAGTCATGTGCCAAGTGCAACCTGAATCCATAATCCACTCCTTCTTAGAGTCACTGCTTGAAACCACAAGAACATCAGATGATTCGAAATCATCTTGAACAATGGCAGCGTTGCCATTATCCTTACCTCCATGATATTTCAAGCGTTCAGGGCACACCTTTCTTGTGTGACCCTCCTTCTTACAATGGTAGCATCGAATGCCAGATGCTTCGCCACTGTAAGTCTTCGACTGGCTTTTGCCTTTCTTCTTGTCGAACTTACCATCCTTTCGTAAGAGTTTTCCTTTAACGGTCAAACATTCGCCAACAGCCGAAGGTTTATGCTCCTTTCGTTCATTCAAGTCCTTAGAGTACAAGGCTGATTGAACTTCTTCAAACGTCAGGGACTCCCTTCCATACAAGAGAGTTTCTTTGAAGTGAGCATGTGATCGAGGCAAAGAACACAATAGTAACAGCGCTTGATCTGTGAATACAAGATTACACTCAAAAGATGTTTTTGATTCATGGCAAACTCAATAAGCATTCAAACAACAAAGAGGGAGCAGAAAACTCAAAGAAAAGCAAGCATTGATCACTCATGACAGAACAGGTTGATCTATTACGCATATAGGTCGACTCAACACAAGCAAAACAAGAAGAATGCAGAAAAGCAGCATTTAGGTCGACCTACTGTCAACCCTGGTCGACCTAAAATGAAGAAAAATCCATATACTTCTGTTAGGTCGACCCACACATCATCTAGGTCGACCTAAATTGATGAAATCTACATACCAGTCTGCTAGGTCGACCTACACAACAACTAGGTCGACCTAATCTGAGAAAATGTCCCCAGAATGCATCAGAAGAGGATTCTGGTCGACCTACTCCTTTAACAGGTCGACCTAACTAGGAGCAAAATTCTGCAAGTTCTGCTAGGTCGACCTAAGCACTAAAAGAGGTCGACCTAACTGATCAAGAAAGTCAAAAATTCTGTTTCTCTCATCTCCAACTGTTAAGCTATCATATATATTGTCCAAGGTTCATTATTACAAACAACACCAACGACTGAAAGATACACAAAGGCTTCTCATCTTCGTTCTTCGTCATCTCCAACGCAATTACACATAATCATTCTTGCGTTGAGGGTTAGTGATCGAGTTCGATAACGTCCATGGAACGGAATTGAAGATTCCTAGTGGGTGAAGATTTGTGGGGTTTTTGGTGAATAAAATCTGCGGGTTTTGTCCTCCAAGATAGGTGTTTCTTGGGGGTTTTTATCAAGAGGCTTCATCGAGGATCCGGCTGAGTGTGAAGATTGAAGAACAAGGGTTCGAGGGAATTGAAGACACTGCAGAAAGGGATCAAAGTGAAGCTCTTGGATAACCTTGATCTGACTCAAGATTAAGGGGGAAGAAGATTCAAAGGATCGACATAATTGGTTTATGGTTTATCGCTTTGTTATCTTCTTTGTATATACTACTTTCAACATTAATGAAAGATTACCCAATTTCATTTTGGAATTGGGGGCAGACGTAGTCGTAGCGAGGACGATCGACGAACTGCCTAAACAAATATCGTGTTCTTGTCGCTTTTACTTTTTCATATTACGTTCTGTTCATATTTGGTTATAATAGCAAATTGATCAACGATTCGAGTGTTAAGATTGTGAATTAAGAACTTATATAAACATCACAATCCATCACATATTGAATCACCGTCAATTTGATCACTATCACCAAGTGTTTGTATATTTGTTTCTATCACTCTTACTGCATTGCAAACATTGTCCATCATACAAGAAGTTAATCTGATTTTCAATAAGAGCAACGCTTTGATTCTGCAACGTATACTCTTATCACTTACCTCAAGTTTTTGACTGGTTTTAAACACATATACAATCGTTTCGATAGTGGTTCGGAATAGACGCGAGTCGATTCAGAATCACTTCCGCTGAAAAGTCGTTTAACTCCGTAAAACTGTGAAAGATCTATTCACCCCCCCTCTAGATCCTAAAGCCAGCGTCTAACAAGTGGCATCAAGAGCTCTGGTTTATTCCGTGCTACGTGAAACACTTATTGGAAAGATGGCTTCCGGACCTAAAGGGGCTCACAATAGAGCTCCAGTTTTCAACGGTGAAAACTATGGCTATTGGTAGGATTGTATGTGTGTCCACATCAATGCAATTGATAGGAACATCTGGACAGCTATTGTCAATGGTCCCTTTCAGATCACCATGACAAATGCAGCTGGTGCAGTTGTTCCAAAACCAGAAAATACTTGGGATGCTGAAGATGAAAAGAGATATGCATACGATTGGAAAGCGAGAAATATTCTAATCTCAGCTCTAGGAGTTGATGAATACTATCGCGTTTCCCATTGTAGATCAGCTAAAGCTATGTGGGACACATTGCAAGTTGCCCACGAGGGAACGGATGATGTCAAACTAGCTAGGATCAATACGTTAACTCAAGAGTTCGAACTCTTCCACATGGAAGATGGTGAATCCATCGAAAACATGCAGAAGAGATTCGTTCACCTGAAAAATCGGTTAAATTCTCTTGATAGACCTGTTTCCAATGCAGTTGCTACTAACAAAATCTTAAGATGCTTGAACAGGGAATGGCAACCCAAGGTTACAGCAATAAAGGAAGCAAATGATCTAAACACCTTAGACATTACCACTCTCTTTGGTAAACTAGAGGAACATGAACAACACCTTAAATGCCTTGATATGCATGAGAAAAGGGCAAAGAAAGAAAAGAACATGGAGAAAGAGGTAGAGAAGAAGTCAATAGCTCTAAAAGCTTCAAGCTCCAAGACCTCAAGACAAGAGCCAAAGGATAGTGATACAAGTGATGACGAAGACTCCGATGATGAGGAAATGGGACTGTTTGTGCGAAAATACAACAAATATCTAAGGAAAAATGGAGCAAAACATTCTGACAAAGGCTTGATCAACTATAGAAAGCAATCAAACAAGTTCAAACAAGATGACAACAACAAAGGAAAAATCAAAGGTCTTTGCTTCAATTATGGGAAAGCCGGTCACTACAAACCGGATTGTCCATACCTTAAAAAGGAAAAAGAGAAGAACCAAAGCAAAAGTCATAACAAATCTAAAAGAGCCTACATAGCATGGGAAAGTGATTCATCTAGTGAAAGCTCATCAAGCGATGAAGAAGAATCAGCAAACCTATGTTTCATGGCTCATCAACACAAGAAAAAGAAAGCTGTAAGTCATCTTAAACCTGAACTCGTAGATAAGGTATCTCATTCTCAACTAAAACTTGCTTTTAAAGAATTACATAGAGATGCAATTAAAGCTTTCAAACTTTTGGCCTCAAATAAGAAAATCTTTTCATATCTTGAATCAAAAGTTGAGAAAACCGAAAAGGATATGGAAGCTTTAAAACAATCTATGCTAGACATTCAAAAGGATAAAGTTGAAATTGATTCTACATCATGGTTTGGTTGTGAGACATGTCACATTTGGCAAAAAGAAGTAAGAGATCTAAAAGCCAAGTTAGACAAGGCTCTACAACCAAAAGTAACTTTTGCCGTTGATCCAAATAAGTTCAAAGGATCGTATACTCCTTTATATAGTAAATACACCTTTGTACCAAAAGTATCAACTAGCAAAACACCATATTCTCATCATATTACCTGTCATTATTGTTGCAAAAAGGGTCATACCATTGAAAAATGCAAATTTAGGAGAATTTTAGTTCCTAAAGGAGTATTTCAATGGTTGCCTAAGTGCAACAATGCCTGTACTCACCATCTAGGACCCAATGAAGATTGGGGACCTTCCACTCTAAATTAATCTTTGCAGGAAAAGTGTCTTGACATCGCCGAAAGGTGGTGTTCTCTTGATAGCTGATGCTCAAGACACATAAAAGGAAGACATATCACTTTTGGTATGTCATCTATGAAGAACCATTCTTAGCAAAGGAAATGCAAGTGACCTGGCCACCACAAATGTATAAGATACATCACAAATACAAGTTAACCCGAAAAACACAAAGGACGCATTACTTGATGTGCAATTGGCAAGTTGCATTGCAAAGAAATTTTAAACCTATTCTAAGCAGAATATTGTTTGGGACCATGTCCCGCATCCGGGAGATCAGCAAGTAATCGATACTAGATGAGTTTTTCGCAAAAATCAAGCAATCATGTTACGAAACATTCTATCAAGACAATTCATCATCAAATCTAGGAGTATGGCACACTAACAAGAGGACTCCACACAATGATGACAAAACACCTACACATTGAGAAAGCGGGTAACATGTTTATTGTTCACTTCCAAAAATTTTATTGATACTATAATATGCTATCAATTAACATGCTTATAGTGACTTCATATATGTTTATCTATATATCTTAATTACATATGTGTTTATCATCTCCACTCATAACATATCATAATTTGGGCATACAAGCAAGCAACTAAGCATAAATCCATCATATAGCAACATCTCTAAGTCATTTCAAACATTTTGAAGCAATTTAGGTCGACCTACATTGCATCTGAGTCGACCTACAGAAGAATATTTTCAGCAGAAACTAAAATTGCTCAGCTACGTCGACCTACCCTCTTTTTAGGTCGACCTAATCTGTTCTTTTTTAAAGGCTTCTCTGTTAGGTCGACCCATCCTTCATTTAGGTCGACCTACTGGTTCAAAAATGTCCAAATTTGGGTCTGTTGGTCGACCCGACCCATCCCCATTCATTCATAATCATTCCTCTTTTCTTTCCCACTCATTCTCATATCATTGTGTACGGCCAACCCTAATTCCTCAAAGTTCAAAGAGTGTCAAAAATCATCCCTCTCACACAAATCATCTACAACCATGCCTCCAAAATCAAGAAAGGGAAAGGAAGTTGCGTCTGGATCATCATCTCAACCGGTAAGTGCTCTTGTTCATCCTGATTGTAGGGAAAATTTTGAGAATTGGCAGATGAAAAGAAAAATTGTTAAGCAATATACCTATGATCCAAATCTTGTCGAAAATATGCATATCCCCGATGTCACTGCTTTGATTGAACATCAAAATATTCATCCATTAGTGCAATGTGATACTCCGTACTGTGAAAATACCGTTAGGGCTTTCTATGCAGGATTTACAAAAGGGGATGGTTGTAATTTCCGTTTCAAAATGGGCTCTAGGTCGCATGTTGTTGACAAACGGGCTTGGATTAGTATCTTTGGTCTGAAAATTGTAGGTGATGAATTCTGTATGGTAGACGGGGATGTACCGGGAAACTATGACCATGAGGCCTACATGAAGTCTATCCTTAAAGACCCTTCCGTATTTGACAGGCCTAATGAAACAATAACAGCCGGTCATCTGAAGCGAGATCCTAGGCTCCTAAATTGGGTCATCTCAAGAATCATTCGACCAAGGGCAGGAGGGTATTCAAGAATTGAAAGGAATGAAGTGGTGCTCATGTATCTGCTGCAAAATAGAACGCGTATACATTGGCCTCACTTCCTAGCTGCTAAATTTCATGAGGTTCAACAGAAAACTACAGCCCTGTGTTATGGATCAATCATTCAAACAATTGTCAATCACTTCGGTATGCGACTTGATCACTTACACTACACTCGCATACATCAATCTCAAGAATTCTCACAAACCACCTTGACTCTTATGGGATACCATTGGAATCCAGTTAGGAAAACCTACTATCTCATTCAAAAGGGAACAGGGAAGGTTATCTACAACTATGATGATCCCAAGGAGTTTGGAAACAATGCAGGAAATGAAGAAGAAGGACTTGATCAAGACAATGCAAATGATGATGATCACCACATGGAAGATGTTGCACAAGATACGGATGCAAATTGGAGATATGTTCCTTCACAACAAGAGGATATTCCTTGGGGATACACGGCTCCGCCTCCGCCAGATCAAACCAATATCATTTCCATGTTAGAAAATATGCAGCTCCTACAACAACAACACTTCAACACACAACAGCTTCAATTCCAACAAATGCAACAGCTCCAACAAGATCGCTATGAAGAACAACAACAACAATATCAATCGTTGTACAACTTGGTTCAAGACCACAAAAGCTATTTTGAGACTTTTGCCTCCAACTCGACTCTAAGACAGAATCAGTTTGAGGAAACGGCATTGCATCGTCATGCCAACATAAGTCAAAGCTTCAATACTCTCAACCACTCCGTGCTTGATCTGTTGGAACAAGTTGAAGAAGACCGTCCTCAAACATTTCAAAGAGGAAGAGGAAGACGGGGAAGGCGTTAGGATGCATATCTTTTCATTCCATCATATCATTACATCTCATTCCATCATGGTCATGAATATTCTAAGTACCTAGTTTAGTTCTCTTTAAAATATGTCTGAATATTATGTGTGCTTGATTGTAACATTCAAAATTTCCTTTGGATAGTATGTCACCTCTATTTGCTTCTGTTAACGATTATGTATGTTGTAGTGTTCTTTTAAACATGTTTGGATCTTATGGTTTCACTGTCTACATTTTATCTATTACACTATGTTTCTCTCGTTACTCCTCTACTCTCTTATTTCCTCTTTTTGATGTTGTCAAAGGGGGAGATAGATGCTGAGTGTACGGGGGAGCTTTGTTGAGAGATAGATGCTGAGTGTACGGGGGAGCTTTGTTGAGAGATAGATGCTGAGTGTACGGGGGAGCTTTGTTAAGAGATAGATGCTGAGTTTGTTGAGTATTTGTCACTTACTACCAAAGCCTCAACTACTGGTTTGCCATCATCAAAAAGGGGGAGAATGTGAATACAAGATTACACTCAAAAGATGTTTTTGATTCATGGCAAACTCAATAAGCATTCAAACAACAAAGAGGGAGCAGAAAACTCAAAGAAAAGCAAGCATTGATCACTCATGACAGAACAGGTTGATCTATTACGCATATAGGTCGACTCAACACAAGCAAAACAAGAAGAATGCAGAAAAGCAGCATTTAGGTCGACCTACTGTCAACCCTGGTCGACCTAAAATGATGAAAAATCCATATACTTCTGTTAGGTCGACCCACACATCATCTAGGTCGACCTAAATTGATGAAATCTACATACCAGTCTGCTAGGTCGACCTACACAACAACTAGGTCGACCTAATCTGAGAAAATGTCCCCAGAATGCATCAGAAGAGGATTCTGGTCGACCTACTCCTTTAACAGGTCGACCTAACTGGGAGCAAAATTCTGCAAGTTCTGCTAGGTCGACCTAAGCACTAAAAGAGGTCGACCTAACTGATCAAGAAAGTCAAAAATTATGTTTCTCTCATCTCCAACTGTTAAGCTATCATATATATTGTCCAATGTTCATTATTACAAACAACACCAACGACTGAAAGATACACAAAGGCTTCTCATCTTCGTTCTTCGTCATCTCCAACGCAATTACACATAATCATTCTTGCGTTGAGGGTTAGTGATCGAGTTCGATAACGTCCATGGAACGGAATTGAAGATTCCTAGTGGGTGAAGATTTGTGGGGTTTTTGGTGAATAAAATCTGCGGGTTTTGTCCTCCAAGATAGGTGTTTCTTGGGGGTTTTTATCAAGAGGCTTCATCGAGGATCCGGCTGAGTGTGAAGATTGAAGAACAAGGGTTCGAGGGAATTGAAGACACTGCAGAAAGGGATCAAAGTGAAGCTCTTGGATAACCTTGATCTGACTCAAGATTAAGGGGGAAGAAGATTCAAAGGATCGACATAATTGGTTTATGGTTTATCGCTTTGTTATCTTCTTTGTATATACTACTTTCAACATTAATGAAAGATTACCCAATTTCATTTTGGAATTGGGGGCAGACGTAGTCGTAGCGAGGACGATCGACGAACTGCCTAAATAAATATCGTGTTCTTGTCGCTTTTACTTTTTCATATTACGTTCTGTTCATATTTGGTTATAATAGCAAATTGATCAACGATTCGAGTGTTAAGATTGTGAATTAAGAACTTATATAAACATCACAATCCATCACATATTGAATCACCGTCAATTTGATCACTATCACCAAGTGTTTGTATATTTGTTTCTATCACTCTTACTGCATTGCAAACATTGTCCATCATACAAGAAGTTAATCTGATTTTCAATAAGAGCAACGCTTTGATTCTGCAACGTATACTCTTATCACTTACCTCAAGTTTTTGACTGGTTTTAAACACATATACAATCGTTTCGATAGTGGTTTGGAATAGACGCGAGTCGATTCAGAATCACTTCCGCTGAAAAGTCGTTTAACTCCGTAAAACTGTGAACGATCTATTCACCCCCCTCTAGATCCTAAAGCCAGCGTCTAACATGATCTTCATCATCGATCTTCACATCAATATTTTCAAGATCAAGAATCAGCTTGTTGAACATATCCAACTGCTCAGCCAATACTTTGTCTTCAATCATCTTGAATGAATACAAAGCTTGCTTCAGGTAGAGTCGATTTACCAGCGATTTGGTCATATACAAACTTTTAAGTTTCACCCATAACCCTGATGCCGTCGTCTCCTTTGATACCTGCCGGAGAACCTTATCACCAAGGCTCAACAAAATTGCGCTATGTGCTTTCTCGATCATATTCGTCTTCTCCGCTGCCGTCAATTCTGCATTCATGGCTGCCTCTCCCTTTAACGCTTCCAAACAACCCTGCTGAACTAGTAGAGCTTTCATCTTCAAGCGCCACAGACCGAAATCATTCACTCCGGTGAACTTTTCAATCTCATACTTTGTTGAAGGCATCTTCTCCATGCTCACCGCACCAATTTGTAGTGAATTCAATGCCACGAACAAAGTATAAAATAAGGGATGAATAAAGGACAAGGAAGAAGAGAAACACAATAATTGGTTATAGCTTCTATTCTTTCACTTTCTCTTAGAACAAGATTACAAGAATAACAAATAACCTCTCTCACCCTAAATTAGGATTTGCAGCTTAGCAATGATGAGAGACTAGTATGCTATTTATAATAAAACCTAACATACTAACTAATGGGATTTTTCAGCAAGGCCCATTACACAAGCCAACTTAATAAACAAGCTAACTTAACAAATTAGGGTTTAAACACTAAAACCTAATTTAACATGCTAACAACCCTAGCATCTTCGACATCTGCATGCTAGACCCATCTTCGACTACAACATGCACACTTCGACACCAGCATGTGAACAATCCTTCGACTTCATGCTTAACTCTGTCGAACTGTCGAACCAAGAAGCTACCCTTCGATAATACTAGAGTTCGATCTAATATCTCACATGACGGGTATATGAAATTCAATCCAGAGAGTTCTCTCATATCCAAAGAATGTATTTATTTCATGTTCATAAGTTATATTTTCCGCATTTTACTTTTAAACCCATTTTAACCCAAGCTCAGAAACGCGAAAACTATTGAACGACATTCTTTCCGTCACATTGATCCCCGTGGAGACGATAAATCCCATAATACTTCCAAATATTTAGCTTGTTGCTTTACCGCTTCAATAGTAACACGTGTGTTAATTGAGGGATGTCAAACATCAAACAACTGATTTTTAGAGACGTCCAAACACCAGTCAGTTATGGAAAACTTGATCGTTTGGTGTGAAAAAACGCATGTGGAATTTAATGTTGTTCATGATGATAATTTTGGGGAAACCCAGTAAAATTCCTTTTCTAATATGTTTCATTGACGTGTGAAACCTTTCCCGCTTCTTGCAACAGTAACGTTATCAACAAAGTATGTTGTTTGCGCTATTGGTTTTCCTTTATAAAGGGGTTTGGTTTTCTTTTTAGAAAGACCTTTTTCCCATTATTCTTAAAATCTCCCTTGTTTAATCAGAGAATTTTTTCTGGACGATGCTGCCTTGATCTTCAAGGCCTGGATACGAGGGAAAGAGATCACTTTTTTTTTTAAATATGATGAAAGAAGATAAGTTTTTTTTGGTGAAAAAGAAGAAACAATTACAAAAAAGTTATCATTTAAAAAATTATTTCTTAATAACAATATTAAATTACATATAAAAATAAAAATAATTTCATGTGATACTAAAATAATTTTAATAATAGAAAAGAATATCACATAAAAGGTTCAAAATGACAAGATTTTCATATTACAATATAGGAATTTAAGTTTCTTTTCATAAGGGCAAATCCGAATTCATTTAGATGACAGAGGGAAAAGTTGTTATTAACCATGTATTTTTCAACTCACTTTTATATGAATATATTTAAACAAAAATCATTTTACATTTAACTATGATGCTAACTTTTGAACTAATTTTGTCCTTTTCATTATTTTTTCTTCGAAATAACCCTTTAAATCACAAAGATATATTAAATATAAAGTTAAATATTTATAAAAAAAAACTCTTTGAGTTATGATTGTATTGCAAATAGTAATTGATAAGCCTATTTTATATATATTTAGGACTTAACTTCTTTGTTAATTTAGTAGTTTTATTGTGGTTTTATTTCTATTTTACTATCATTTCTATTATTTTGCTTTGTTTCAGCAATATAAAGGAGAATGAAAACTATGTTTCAAAAATACAAGGGTTGAATAGGGGTGTTCAAAATCAAACTGGGATAATATAAAATCACAAAACCGAATCGAATCAAATTGAAACTGCAAAAAATTGTATTTTGTTCGGATGTGTTTGAGTCATTTTTTAACAAAACCGCGTGGTTCGGTTTGCGGCTTGTAATTTACAAACCGAATCAAATCAAACTGTATTACGTTACAACCAACAATCACTTAACCCACATCTAGCCCAATCTCAAACCTATTATGCCTTCTCCTTTTTCTCATCTTCTTTTCCAAGTACATATCACCTCTTCTTTTCTAGTCTATCATCTCTTAAGCTCTTTCTTTTTCATCTTATTATTTTTATTCTACTATTCTATCTTCTAATTACATTTTTAATTCTCCTCTTATTCTCTAATCTCCCATCTCTTTTACTCTTTCTTTTTCATCTTCTCTAATCTTTCACTCCTCTTTTTTTTTCTATTTCATTATAATGTTTTTGATATTGTTTTTGCTATTATTTTATGTTTTTTATTTCACTTTTATCTAATATTATTTCAGTATATTAAATGGAAAGTTGTTGTTCAAATATGATGAGTTATGTTGTTATTTGATAACTCATAAATGATTAAATACAAAGTTATG
This sequence comes from Vicia villosa, assembly GCF_029867415.1. Taxonomy (NCBI): domain Eukaryota; kingdom Viridiplantae; phylum Streptophyta; class Magnoliopsida; order Fabales; family Fabaceae; genus Vicia; species Vicia villosa. The sequence continues at coordinate 130,786 of NW_026705189.1, forward strand.
TATGTCTCAATAATTTTAATAAAAAACGAACCAACCAAACCAACCTAAACTGCATTAGTTTGGTTTGGTTTTATTTCTAAAATCAAACCGAACTAAACCGAGCCGCACACTTTTTCTCTTGCGGTTCGGATGATTTTTTACATAAAAACCGCAGAAACCGCACTGCGAAGTTGAAGATTCAGTTCTGATAGTTGTAGGAAGAGCCCCTAGGAACTAAAAAAGTTGAAGAAAACATGACAAGTTGGAAGCAATTGCTATATGTCTAAAATAAATTGTCTAACAAAGAAGGCTAGATGACAATGAGACAATGACTCTAATCGAGGAATGCAATGCCATAATCCAAAACAAATTACCTCCCAAACTTAAAGATTCGAAAAGTTTTTTGATTTCACGTGTCATAGGAAATATGAGCTTCGAGCGTGCTTTGTGTGATGTTGGGGATAATGTTAGCCTTATGCCTCTATCGGTAAGTAAAAATATTAATATTGGTGAGTTGAAATTTACATATATCGCTTTACAATTAACTGACAGATATATCAAATACCCAATAGCAATTTTAGAAGATGTTCCTATAAGGATAAGTCAATTGTTTATACCCACCGACTTTGTTGTAATGGAAATGGAAGTGGACTCGCAAGTTCCAATTCTCTTAGGGATACCTTTCCTTGTTAATGTAGGAGTGTTCCAATTCTCTTAGTGATACCTTTCCTTGTTAATGTAGGAGTGGCTATATATGTTAAGAATGGTAGAGTTACTTTTAATGTAAGGGATGAAAAGATTGAAATTATGCTTTCTAACCTCATGAGTAGCCATTCAATTAAGGACTCTTGTTGCAGACTTGGTATAATAGATCATTATGTTAAGGAATGTTCCTTCAAATAACCTACACATGATAGAATGTAAGCATGTTTGATTGTGATTACAAATCAAGAAAGTAATAATGGAGAATTTGAAGCATAAGGCAAGCTCTTGGATGAAAATCCTACAGTTAAAAGCAATAGTTTTGAAGTGTTGATGGTGAAAAATTCAGAACCCCTTCAAAAATAAATTCCAAAGGTAGAACTAAATCCCTTGAAATTAAATCATAGGTATAAATTTCTCAATAAACATTACCTTATTGGTCATTGTAAATGCATAATTAAATGGTAAGGAAATTGGAAAAATTTCTTGATGACCTCAAAAGGCACCCTAAAGAAATTGAGTATACTATTAAGGACATAAAGAGGATAAAGTCTTCCATTTAAATGCATAAAAATATTGCTTGAAGAGTCTGGATCTATTTTCATGTAGGTGTGAATGTGAAGGTGATGGTCCTAATATTGACAACCTTCTTGATATTTTGGTGACGATAATGATGATGATGATGATGATGATGATTAAATTGAATATATATCAAACCTCCTGAAATAGAAAATTCAAGATTCTAGTAAAGTGCTTATTTGATAGATATATCAGAAAAGGAACTTGAAAGCTTCAGATTTATGAAATAGAGGAAGCGTGAAAGCTCGCTTGGTCGTGTCTATATTAGAGACACAAATCTTGTAAAAGTAAGAGACAAACTCCTAGAATACTAAGGTAACTAACACACACACATACAATACTTTAAAAGCCTATCTTTACTTAATAAAATCACCTAAAAATATTTTAAAGACCTAGTCAGTTGATTAGGGGACTGTGTATTTGATTAGGAGACTTTTAAAAATTGTCTAATCAATTATATCTTTTGTCAAATCAATTAGACGATGCCTAATCAAGTCCATACTTGATTATTTCCATATTCTAATGATTGGTAACAAGTGTATATGAAAAACATCCATTTTAGGCCACAATAATTGATTATTTGGGGGTACCTAATTGATTAGGCAATTGATATTGCCCATGAACTGTTTCTATTTTGAGACAAATATTTTCCTATATAAATTTGATTTTTACTCACTTCATTTTATACCAAAATTTGGATTTTATCTAATTCTTTACAATTTATCTCGCTCTTCTGTCTCTTTGAATATTTTCTTTCACCAAAGTTTCCTTAATGCCTTGTGAGTGAAAAATACTTGTGAAGAAAGAGTTGTATTGGTGTCGTGCCACAATTGTTATTTTCAAGAGTGTGATACTATTGAATAATTGAGTTTGCATCTTGATACTAACCGTTAAATATCTTTTTTTGGTTATAGAACTCAGTCTGCAAAAAAAAAAATCGGTTATTGAAATTAGTATGTGAAATCTCTACTCAGATCGTGAGTTCATCCTATGGAAAATCTATCTTTTGGTTAAGGGGATAAACCAATGTAAAATATCTGGATTCACTTCTATCAAAGTTTCGTGAGCAAAACCGGTAAAAGTTCAATAGTATAGTCAAATCTCAAGAAGATTTCTCGGGGACAATACTAGGTCAACATTCAGACGAACCTGGACAATTCTCCAAGGTCATCTCTCTAATCCCTATCTGTTAAAATTTTGTTATTTAACTTAGTGTATTATTTTCTTTCCACTGATTTTCTCTCTGGTCATGAAAATACTAACATAGTTGCTACTTAAGCAGTAATTTTTTTACTTAATCATGAATTTTTAATACCACAATTCACCCCCTTTTGTGCTTGGAGTAACTTGTCCTACAAGTTACATCAAAGCCGATCTCTTGTTAAAAACTAATCATCCTAAGACTTAAAGCTGAACCTAAAGTCACTGTGATTTGTGTATCTAAGGACTTAGCAACCATGAACACACACACACACACACACACACACACACACACACAATTTTTGGTAAATTGAAGAAGCATGAGATGAAGCTAAAGAGACTTTCTGATGATGAAGAAAGTGACAAGAAGAAGAAGAAAAGTATTTCCCTAAAAGTTAATAATTTCAAAGATATGAAATCAAAAGATGCAGACTTTCCAAAGGATATTAGTAAATACATGAAACTCATGTTTCAAATATTCAAGGAGTTACTAAGACACAATTTTTTCAAGTTTCCAAGAGCAAAATGAAGAAAAATACTCTTTCATTCCCACATGCCTTCAATGCGGAAAAGAAAGGCACATAAGACCGAATTGCCCTAAAAACTAGAGAAGAAACTAGAATCATAGAAGATCTAATAAACATTGAAAAAGAATTTAAGAGAGCCTATGTATCTTGGAATGACAATAACATGGAATCCTCTAACAAGGAAGAAGCAAACACGTGTCTCATGAAAAATCATGAAGAAGATGAGGTAACCTCTTACTTTTCTTATCAAGACTTTTTTCGCATTTGTAAAAAGCTAACTAAAGAAACAAGTAAATTAGAATAATTTGTCTCTATCTCCAAATAGAATATTTCTTCCCTCGAATTGAAAAAGAAAAAATTCTTGGAAGAAATAGATAATCTTAAAGAGAGACAAGATGATCTGATTAAAAAAACCTCCTACTATCACAAAGTCTTATATGAATATATTAAGTGTGGTCAATGTTACATTTTAAAAATTAAAGTTGACGATCTTCAAAATACACTTGATAAATTCACCAAGGAAGAGACAACTTGAATCTTTTGCTAGGTAATCAAATAGAATCTTACAATAAGGCTAGTCTTGGGTTTAAATCTAAGAACAATAGTAAAATCATTAGCAATATTTGTAATGCCCAACTAACATCTAAATGTAAAATCCTAAAATGCAATAACTCTAATAAAGACGACCATATTGTTATGTTTTATTTTATAAAAAAAAGATATGAAAGAAAACACGAATATTATGTTTGCTCATAATACTCATTTCACTAACATAAAATGACCCACAAATATTTAGGTACCAAAGGTAATAAAGTCAAATTATGATGCAAATATGTTTGACAACTTGGATTCAAAACATGATATCGACAATGGCTCTTCAAGTCATACAACTTAAAAAATAAATATGCTCTCTTATTTCACTCCTACAAAGAGAGAAGTTTCTTCACATCATATTAACAAATAAAAATCGTTGAATCTGTGATATTTGGTAAGATCCCTAATCGTACCCATGAGCTACTCTAATTGATTCAATTTTTATAGTACAAGTTACTTAGTATTAAGTAAGCTGTCTAACAAAGGCAATACAGTATTTCTTCTATATGCTTGGTCATTAAACTTTTGAAATAAAATTTTCTTCCTCTTTTAAAATTTCCTTTCAAAAAGACCACGACTGTAGAAGAACTCATACATATTAACTTTGTTGAACTAAATTCTAGTAGGAAGAAGTAGATGTCATTGATTGTGCATGTATATTGGAAAAGAAAACTCTAGTGGATGAAGATAAAGATCAAGAAGTAGAACATGATGAAGATCAAAATAAAGTTCAAAATAAGATTACAAGTGAAGAAAATGCTATAGATCATCAAGATCTTTCGAAGGAATAAACAGACGACCAAAGAACATCTTATTAAGAATTTAAAATGTGATATCTCTAAAGGGTTTCTTACTCGAAAATCCCTTAACAAGGTATGTAACCTTGTGGATTTTTGTGTCTCAAATTAAGCCAAATGGAATTGATGAAGCTATCATTGATAAACATTGGTCTCTTGGTATGTAATAAAAGTTCAATTTGAAAGAAACAACATTTGGGAACTTGTTCCCAAAGCTTCAACTAGTCCAGTGATTTAAACCTAAGTGGGTATTTTACAATAAGCTTGATGCATTTGGAAATATTTTGAGAAATAAAACAATTACGAAAGGTTACAATCAACCAGAAGGAATACATTTTGATGAAACTTATTCCCATATAGCTTGATTAGAAGCCATAAAGATGCTTCTAGCTTTCTTATGCAATATATTTTCTTAAACTCTTCCATGTGGATCTAAATAGTTCATTTTTGAATGGTTACATCCATAAGGAAATGTATGTTGGTCATCTTCTCGATTTTATGAAACTTTCTTATTCATGCTTTTAAAATGAAGTAGGTTATTTACGATATTATATTAGCTCCTAGAGCTTGGTTTAATACTCAGAGCAATCTTCAAACCAAGCCTATTTTTTTCTTGTGCATTGTTGATTCAGTGTTACCTACAAGGACATTTCTGATATGATGCAGCTTAAAGTTTAAAAATGTGAATTTTTCAATACTATATTGGGTTACAAATTCATCGATCATAGGAAAGATTCCTTAAATATATTCAACTAAGGAATATATAAAGAAATCTAAAGCTCTATACCAACAAAGATGAAAAAAGGAATGATTTGCAGATTTAAAGGAGTCTTCCTTGAAATTTCATTAAAAGTTGTGCAAAGAATGTATATACCTTGGGTATACAAAAAAACTGGTTACCAAAAGGAATTTGTCAATTCTGATGTTTTTGATCGGGACGTTGATGGTGTTTTTCAAAGGATGTGGTCATGGTGTTGATGGATGAGTTCAAGATGTTAAAGTTGATGGTATCATTCAACAACTATGATCATGGAACCTCTTAGAAGGTTGAGGTGATAAATTTGTAATAAATTTATTAGTCCTGTATTTGGACCAACTCTCATATCAAACTATTCATAGAGAGGGAAAATCATTGGTGGTTTGTCATTCCATCGGAAGGGGAGTTTTTTCTCAAGATATCTCGAGGTTTTGAGGTAGTACACTTAATAGAGATTGAAAAGTCAGAAAACTCTGATTGACTCTTTAGCAAGTGATTTATTAATTATTTAATCAATTAAATTGATTTCTACTAACCTTTGGTTGATAGTTTAAGGGTTTATGGAGCAAAGGGGTGCCAAACGTAGTATTCCTATAGTCCACTGTCAATCTAATGCCCAAGGAGACTGAAAAGAGGTTGTCCAAAGATTTCATAAGAAGAAATGATTGTCGCTTGGAAGGAATATGAGCAAGAATGAAGTAGATTCTAGAATTGATTATCAGTTAAGAAAACTTTACATACTTTTGAGTTCTGTACGAGAAATAATAAAGGGGGATAAGTTATCAAAGCTTACATGTTAAATAGTACCTTAAGCGAAGCTTTTTTGACATTAGGCAACGCTTTTAAGCATTGTCTATTTTAGCGGTGCTATAAGTATAGACAACGCCTTTTATAATATAAAAGTGATGGCTTAAGTGCACTTTACGCAACACTTTTTTTAAAAGCGTTGGCTTAAGTGCACTTTAGGTAGCGCTGTCTTAATTGCACTTTAGGCAGTGCTTCATGTTAAAAGTGATGGCTTAAGTGCACTTCGGGCATCACTTTTTGTTAAAAGAGCTAGCTTAAGTGCACTTTAGGCAGCACTTTATGTTAAAAGCGCTGACTTAAGTGCACTTTAGACAATACTTTATGTTAGAAGCGCTGGCTTAGGTGCCCTTTAGGCAGCGTTTTTTATTGAAAGTGTTGGCTTAAGTATACTTTGGATTACACTTTCTATTTAAAAACATTGGCGTAAGTCCTTTTTAGGCAGCACTTTCCGATAAAAGCGCTGACGTAAGTCCTTTTTAGTTTCAAATGGATTATCCAACCATTTTAAGTGCAACCATTGAAAATATGCATTTTGGTTGCACTTAAAGTGGTGGGATAAGCGATTTGAAAGTAAGCCAAAATGACACTTAGATATTATATCAGTATCATTTTTTTTTGAAAAAATTATTAATTAATCTTTAACTTCTATGATCGCAATTGATAATTTACAAACTTCTCTAAGTAACTATTATTTGATATATCTATATTCACGCTAATCCTCCTTAATTTCATTCAATTTATCTTCCGAGTAAGTAAAACACTTGAAGTTATCAAAGTACCGCATAATATAACATAATATGATTTAGTTAAAATTAATTAGATAAAAAATCGTTAAGTATCATAATAATAACTAAATTATAAATTCATACCATTTTAAGAATATGATACTCACTATATACTCTAATCCGTGTAATGTTTGATTTAGTCTTTAATACTCGAGCTCCTATTTGATAGTGTTCAACTATTTTGTTTATAGTGAAACATTTTCATTGACAAACAAACAAGTATCAAATTAAAATTTCTTATTACTAAAGATATCTTACAATTAAGAGAATTACTATAACCTCGCTCTTGTCTCAAAATGAAGAAAATGCCACAATGCTTACATTCATTCTTTTGAATTGGATATAAAATTAAATTTAGTCATTGAATTTGATCCAAAACCATCAATTTAATAGTAAATCTTACAATATCATATATTGTTCTCATTGCCATGCATGTTTCAATTCTTTCATACAATTTTTACTTTCGTTTTATATAGATATTATTAAAAAAAATTGTAGACTTTGTTAACATCGTTCAATCTTAACAACTATTAAAAATTGATCTCTAGACTCATTATGATTAGTTGTAACCAAACATAAACTTCACTAAAAGTCCACAAAATTAAAAATGAAACCCTAAAGAATCAAATTTAAAATATTGCATTGCAAGCACAAAGAAAAATAATCAATTTTTTTTTACAAACCTTAAATAATATTAAAAGAAACATAAAACATACAAAATGAAAGAGAAGAAGTGACAAACTCTAATAATGAAAAAGAAGGGAATGAAAAATAAGAGAAATACTTTTGTATTTTTTTAAGTTTATTTTTAAAATATTTATCAACTATTAAATAAGAGAACAATAGCAAGAAATATAGTTGAGTGGTTGAGAAGTTTGTGAATTTTTTTTTTTAGTTTAAATTATTCACACACACACACACACACACCACACACACACACACACACACACACAGTTGAGTGGTTTAGAAGTTTGTGAATTTTTTTTTAGTTTAAATCATTCACACGCACGCACGCACGCACGCACGCACGCACACACGCACACGCACGCGCGCGCACACACACACACACACACACACACAACACACACACACACACAATAAATGAAATTTCAGGGGTTTGATTCTTACATATGTTCATTAGTTAAAATTTTAAAGATTCTACGTGTACATTAGACAATATTTTTTGTTTATTTATGGGCGCTGCCTAATGTACTACTTAAGGTAGCATTTTTATTTATTAATAAGCGCGACCTAATGTACTACTTAAGATAACACTTTTATTTATTAATAAGAGCTGCCTAATGTTATTTTTTTCCAAAAATTTTAATGATTCTATGTGTACATTAGACAACGCTTTTTATATATTTACGGACGCTGCCTAATAAATTATTTAAGACAGCGCTTTTATTTATTAATAAGCTCTGCCTAATATACTACTTAAGGCAACACTTTTTTATTAATTAGCGCTGCCTAATGTACTACTTAAGACAACACTTTTATTTATTAATAAGCGTTGTGTAAAGTAAAAGTGTTGTCTAATGTATAATTTTTAAAAATTATGATTTTTTATTTAACGTACAATAACGCTTATATTACAAAGTTTGCCTATGTGAATATCTTATACCAACACTTATCATCAAAAAGTGTTGTTTAATATCCTCTTTTATTTTTTAGCAGCATTTTTATAATAAATACTGGTAAATAGGGTGTTGTCTAAGCTCTTTTTTAGCAGAAGGTCCTGCTTTTTTTTTTGTGTACCTCACTCTAATCTGGTCTTATTCATGATTTTATCTGGTAATTTATTCCTTTCACTTGAGCAAACATGTGATTCCATCCTTATTTTCTCTCATTTTGAGGAAAATTTTGGATTAGGCGCATTAGAAGGGTATTGACTCTTTCTTTAAGTTCTGAAATTGGGACAGGACAATCCCACATTATATTGAAGAATAAAACCAACAACCCTTTTAGAATGAAGCACTTTGGACGATGATGAACAATGTTAAGTTTACGCGAGACATATATTTTTTTAAATATTTCTTGAATGCTCTTCAGTTAATTAGTATGAGAAGTTTTGCATATGCAATATGTGAGAAGAGAAGAAACTCAAAAAGGTACGTATATGTTTTTTTTTAAAAAGGAATCAAATGATATGGGTTAATAGTAGTTTACCCTGTAATATGAGCGTGTTTTGGATTACCCCCACCGTTGTCAAAGGGAGGGAGGAAAAGAAAAATTTGCTAATATTACAGGGTGAATTACTATTAATCCAATGAATCTCATATCAAACACAACTTATCACATGTGTTGAGCTAATTTCATATTTTTCTTTAAATTTATTTTGTAAATATACAAACACTCTTTTCTTTTCTTATTTATTATTTAATTTTTTTTTAAATAAGTCAGGTTAAATTTCTATTTTGTATGTGTTTTTCACACACTCAAATGACGCTTATATTCATATATTTAATAATGCTGTCACATTATATAATTAATGAGATTAATTATTATATATTGTCAATGTAAAATTTTACATCATCAATCTATTACAATTATTCGTTTGTGTTATTTTATATGTGTTAAAATAAAAGTCAAATATTTTTAAATATTCAAACTACATATTATATGATTTAGTGATTATGTAAAATATTCTTACAACATATACAGTAGAAACTCTTTAAATTAATAATGTCAGGACCGGAGAAATTTATTAATTTAGAGAGTTATTAATTTATCGATAAATTAATAATTATTAATTTAAAGAGTTTTTAAGTAATTATACTGTACATACCAAACAAAATGGCAAATTAGTCTATGCCTGTTAGAATTACGTTGCAGCGAACCTTGGGACTCAATGTAAATTAGTAACTACTATGTTCATATGCATTGGAAATCAATAATGACTTTTGAAGTACAGTAAATGTAAACAAGAGGAACAAATGTGTTCAATGTATTCTTAAAGGAAAAGAGACAACTATTGAATCATATTTCAATAGAGTGTAATATATTTTTTTTTTCAGTTTCTATGAATTATTAATTTATGATTTTCTTGGGACTCAAAATTATAAAGGGATCTCCTGAAAAATTATTATCTTATTATTTTATCGAGTTTTTCAATTTTTTACATTAGCCCAAATCGGGACCGGACAAATTTATTATTTTAGGGGGTTTATTAATTTACCGTATATTAATATAAAGAATTTCTACTGTATATCAATTAAAGTACACGTCAATTAAGTTCATAATTAATTAAGTACAATTTGTTTTACAAAAGTTAAGTGGTGTGGAATTAAGTGGAAGTTAATTAGAGCATATGAATTTAATTAGTCATGTGGTGCATATCATGCTTCCCAAATTTTCCCAATTAAGAATATGTATCCTTTGGTAGTTATTAAAAAAAATTATAAAGTGAAGTGTAAAATTTATTTAAAATGTAAAAGATGCTAAAAAGAAACATGCATGAAAAAAAAAAAAAAGATTCCATTAAACGCATATGATCAGTGGAGGAATAAAGACCTAACCACTTTGTATGTGTAGCAGTTAAACCACAATTTTTCATTTTATTTTTTAAGCACGGCTTTTTTTAGATTAATTAAAATAATTAATCTCATATATCACCAAATATATTCCAACACCAGCTTAAAACAAGACCGGATAGAGTCATAGAGATCATGTTAATTAATATTGAAATGGTTCGAGCAATAATTAAGGGACATTTGATCATCTTATCTTATTAATTATTAATCCAAAGAAAGGTGTAACACTAAAAAACAAACAAACAAAAATGATTTCATCCACTATGTAATCTACACTTCGATAATGATTATAATTTGACAAATACAATGCAAAGAGTTAATTATAATATAAAAAAGACAAAATATTCATTTTGGTCTCTTAACTATAGGTCATGATTCACTTTAGTTCCTTATTTTTTTTCGTGCCAAATTGGTCCCTTAGTTTTCAAAACGATGTAATCAAGTCCCTTCCGTCAACTCCGTTAGTCAAAGTCTGTTAAAAATCTACGTGGCACATTTGACCAACTATTGTGACGGAGTTAGCGTCGGAAAACCCGACGCTTAAACTATTTCTGGATTTTAATTATTGTTCATCTTATTCTCCAAATTTTTGTGCATTTTAATTTTTGATGGCTCATTTGCAGATCTAGCCTCTACTAAACTAACCCATGAAACTAAAATTCTAAGGACAAAAAAACTCTATCCGCCTCCCATCCCAATACTCTCTCACGATCTCTTTCTCAGTTCACAAATTAAACTTAACAAAACCAAATCAGTTTTTCCTCTATTCTTCTTTCCGCCTCCTATCACCTTTCTCTCCACATTTTCCTTTGTTCTATTTACTTCCTAAAATCAAACTCAAGCTTCTCTGTTTTTCTCAAATCAACTATGTCTTATACTTCTAAATTTTCTCACAAAAAATAACAGATTCAAAATAAAAGTAAAAACTCTCATGAATCATTCAACCATTAAATCGAAGCATTGCAAGGAGAAGTAGTGTTATCGAACAATGGAGGATGAGTCGACGATGTTGATGACGAATGGGGGATGACTCACGGTGGATTCGGCTGCGGTGTGGAGCTGTTGATACGGTTGTTGCTGTGAAACCGATGACGGTGATGTGAAGGAACCGTGAAACACGAGTTTGGTGAATTAATTTTGCATGATGCTGAGTTCGTTTTTGTCGGTGATGTTGATGTTGTTCGATCTGCAGGTTCGCGTTTGTCGATTGCGGTGAGTTGTTGCAAACGTTTAGGAGGCTGGAATGGTTGTTTGGTTCTGTGATACTGAGTCGGTGTTGGGTTAAGATCTGAAGCGTTGAGTTGTCGCAAGGTAGAAGCGAAACATTTCTGATATATGTGAAACCAGATCGATTGCAGAGTTGTGATGCGTCCTATTAATGTTGCGAAGGTATTTGGTTCGGTTTAATGAAGAAGATCAATGGAAGGTTGTGTTGAGTTGGAAATCAAAGATGATTCATTATTGTATTGTTGTTTGTGGTGATGGATCGTATGTGTATTGATGAAGGTGGGTTGTGGAGCGTTAAGGTTTGGTGATATTAAGGTTATGATGAAGGTTTGATTTGTTATGGTGAACAAGTGAAGGTGATGGTGGAGCTGTTGTGGTAGCTCTGTTTTGCAGTTAATTGTTGTATGAAGGTGTGAAGCTGTTGATCTGTTGTGAAAATTTGCAGGTGAATGTACAAAAATTTGGGGAAGGAGATGAACAATAGTTTTAGCGTTGGTTTTTCCGACGCTAACTCCGTCACAATAGTTGGTCAAATGTGCCACGTAGATTTTTAACAGACTTTGACTAACGGAGTTGACGGAAGGGACTTGTTTGCGTCGATTTGAAAATTAAGGGACCAATATGGCACGAAAAAAAGATAAGGGACCAAAGTGAATCATGACCTATAGTTAAGGGACCAAAATGAGTATTTTTCCTATAAAAAAAATAAGGTGTTGTGGAAAAACCATTTCTGTCCATCCTTGCTTTTCTTCCACATCATCGTTTAAGGGGTAAATTGAGTCTAAATATTATTTTTTTCCAACCAAACTATATTGATAACTCTATTTGGTTGGTACTTTTTATTGTTGGTCCACTTTTGCCTTTGTATACCACTTTTGTGTATGGATCCTCTCCTGCATAATAGCTTCTGCCATTCATGTTGCCCTTAAATCAATGGCTAAAGAATTTTAAAATAAAATAATAAAAATAAAAATATTGTCTTTAATAAAAATGAAGGGTATAGATTATAGCAGAACCAACAACATGAGAGAAATGGCTGGAGAGGATCTATATCCACCACTTTTACCATGTTGGTCCACTTTTTCTCTTCTACCAATGTACTTTTTGAATTAAAAAAATTCCTCTAAAATTATCATTTGTCTTTCTCTAAACTATCTTTTTCTTTCTCATGCTCATTGATGAATATAAACATTTTGATTTTATGTAATAATTTAGAAGTCTGTTAACATACATCAAATGGAGAAAGAAGTTTACGAAATTCTTAGAATGCTCTGTAAATTAGTCTATGTTGATTTTTTGTAAGTACATTTATTTCACTAATTAATTGGTATTACTATTGTTATAAAATATTTTATATACAGAAAAAAATATTATTGTTATAAATGAAAACAACATTTCTATTAATCAAAATATTAAATAATAGAAATTTATCGACCATTTTTTAAATTTGTGAAGAAGATTAAGGGAGCTTATTAAAACGATTGAGTAGATATTTTAAAATTGTATTCTCTAAAAAATTAAAACGATTGATTTATCTAATACAAGTTTCAATAGATTTTGTTTTTAATCATATTATTTATAATATTGTTGTTTATATTTCATCTTCTATAATTATTTTAATTTAAATTTACTATTATTCTTAAGTTTTTCCTTTTCAATTTCTTATTTTTATTAAAGTCTGCAAATAAATGCACGTGCAAAACCTTATCCCACCCAAAAAGTTACTCGTGCAAATGATACCTAAACAAAATTAATATTTGTAAATGATACCTAAAAAAAAAATATATTTGTATACGGAAAAAATTTAGTATTGATCTAAATATTTTTTAATACAAAAAGTGGTATTTATGATCCAAATATTTTTTATTCAAAAATGGTATATGGGAAAAAATCTATTATTGATCTAAATATTTTTATATATGAAACTTTACTATTGATCCAAATATTCTTGAAAAGGATACCTAAACAAAAATAATATTTATATACCAAAAAAATTCTATTATTGATCTAAATATTTTTATATACGAAAAATGGTATTTATAATACAAATATTTTTTATTTAAATATGGTATACGAGAAAAATGTATTATTTATCTAAATATTTTTATATACGAAAAATAATATTTATGGTCTGAATATTTTTGATTTAAAAATAATATACGGGAAAAATGTATTATATTGTTCTAAATATTTTTATATATGAAAAATTACTATTGATCCAATTTTGTAAACGATACCTAAACAAAAATAATATTTGTATACAGAAAAAATATATTATTGATCTAAATATTTTTATATATGAAAAATGGTTTTTATGATCCAAATATTTATGATGCAAAAATGGTATACGGGAAAAAATCTATTATTGATCTAAATATTTTTATATGCGAAAAAATGGTTTTTATGATCCAAATATTTGTGATGCAAAAATGGTATACGAAAAAAATATATTATTGATCTAAATATTTTTATATACGAAAAATGGTTTTTATGATCCAAATATTTATGATGCAAAAATGGTATACGGAAAAAAAATCTATTATTGATCTAAATATTTTTATATACCAAAAATGGTTTTTATGATCCAAATATTTATGATGCAAAAATAGTACACGAGAAAAAAAATCTATTATTGATCTAATTATTTTTATATGCGAAAAAATTATTATTGATCTAAATATCTTTTTTATCCTTCTATTTAAAATAAATTTATTATCTAAACAAATGCACGGACCAGACCAGAACCCGTGCGTATGCACAGGTTTGTTACTAGTTTGTCACAAGAAGTTGTGTAAAAAGGTTGTCAGTGACTTTGGATAATCTATATATATATATATATATATATATATATATATATATATATATATATATATATATATATATATATAATATTAATAAATTGATTATTCATTTTGAATATTATATTGTTTACACATATATTTATGTAAATATATAACGAATTTTGAACTTGATTCAGCGTTATTACTATCGGTGAAGATTAGATGTTTGATCCTCGTTTCATTGAAATGTCAGAAAAAGATAGAATATTGGATGCAATATATCCCAGACCCATTTTGCATTTATTTATTTGTAATGTAAAAAAAAAGAAAAAGATTAATTAAATGAATTAATATATGATTATTGAAGAACACCAACAAAAAATGATTATTGAAGAACACAAACCTTAAACTCAATTTATTTTATGCTCTTGCAACCCATCATAGAGAATTTTATCAAGTTTTTTATGCTTCAAAGTTTTCATGTTATATGTTTCACTAACAATTATTGATATTCAGAATACTTTTATACTGCATGTCTGTTAGGTTTCACGCGGATCACGAATGAGTGTCTTGAGTGTTGTTGATACTCATAAAATGGACGACAAAAATTTGTTTAAGGACGGTGATCAATATCCTCAATAATCTTGCCAAAATTATATCCTCGATTTATGACAAAAACCGAGGTAAAAGGTGAATAATCTTTTTTTTAACATTACATTATTTACACAGAATATTAAATTAAATTATTACAATAAATGCAATGTTATCATAGTAACTATTATTCTTGGAGAGCAACATCCAACTTCTAAGGTTCTATGGATTGCATGCATCCAAATGCAGTGTTATTTATTCCAAGTATGGAGTTATCTGTTCTAACTATTGGAAATGTTTTTTCTGCTCTTGCAATCCTTCGTAGAGAACTTTTTCAAACTTCTTTAAGTTCCAAGATTTCATTATATTGAGCAAATGTTTCCATCGCAAATGCTTAATAAAGGTATATAGTGGTGGATGTATATAGTTTGTTGTGGATTGATGTCTTGACAATATCTTAAGCGTTGTTCCTTTAAGAATGTAAGGTAGAGATGTGTTGTTGTAGCTGTAACCGAGGGGAAACGTATTTTATTTTTTAAATTGAAAAATAAAATAAAATAAAATAAATAAACCTCTCAGATTTCGAAAAAACCAAGGTAATAAGTTCAAAGAAAAAAATTAAAAGTAACATGTCATGTTTCCATTTCAATTTTTTAACAGTCAACAATTTTTGTGTGCAATTTACAACATGTTTATGAATAAATTTCTCAATGTTGTCAGCTAATAAAAGCAATGTTGTTTTCTTTGATTGACAATATAGGAAGGTTATTCCAAAAATACAACAACATTATGTGAGATAGATTGCGAAGGAAGACAAAAATGTTAAAAATTGAAGAACATTGAAGATTTTTTCTATCTTGCAACCCATTCCAAAAGAATGATGCATACGAGTTTGGGCGGCTACATATAAAGTTTAGGGTAAAATTTGTTTAACGAGTGATTTATAGTAAAATCTAATTATTTTATCCTTCGATTATTAAGGAAACCGAAGGGATAGATCATTTGATTTACACTTATAACGAAGTAAAAACATAAAAAACAATAGCCGGGACTCGAAGCGTGTCCTGAATTGTTTTTTCCCTCGGTGTTATTAAAAATGCGGGAATATGTTATTTTTATTTATTAAAAAAATGGCGCGCCTTGGCGTTATAACTAAGTTTTATTTTAGCTGAGGTGAAAGCTTTGTCATGAAATTATTATTTGTAGTAGTGGTGTTAGCATGTGTTTGGATTTGGAAAAGTGTTTTCATAAATATGGTTTTAGCAAGATTGCATTTGGCGTTCTTATTTGTTCAACATTTGTATAAATCAAGGATCTCAATCTTCATAATAAAGATTTGATTGATTATGTGAGTTTTTGGAAGATGTGATATGAATCAAATACAACAAGATTGAAGTTGTTATATTCAAGAGATTCAGATTTATTCAAGTTTGATCAATCAAAGATTTTATATCAACATTATTGAAGATTGATCTTGTGCTTTTAAGGTTCCATCCAAATTCATGACAAAACCATAATGGGCTTTCTAGCTAGATTATTATTGTTATATAAGGAGACAATCTCCTTTGTGATGACTCATAAATTCTGAGAAAATATTTACTATATAGGAGAAGTTTAGTTGAGTTTTGTTTTTGTAGTTTGTACACTTTATTTGAGGGCATTTTAAATTAGCCTAATAGACTTTTGAGTTCTATTATAGGCGTATCTTTCATCTTTGTAATTCAATAAACAATTGGGAGAGTGATAGAGTAAAAGTGAGAGGTGTCTCAGAATTAGGGGAAGCTATGATCGAATCTTCACGGGTAATACATGGAAATCATCATTGGACGAATGAGTTCAAATAATACCAATTGTATATCTAACTATTAGGAGCGAAGTTCTTTCTATAGAGAATCCTTAACAGAAATTCACAGGTAGTACTAAGAAAAGATATTAAACTACGAGGGTTGAAATCTGATCAATTTGTACTTCTGACTATTAAGAGTGAATTTCTTTTTGTTGGATTAATGCCCTTCAGACGTAGGTGATTTTGCACCAAACTGATTACTGATTCCTGTATTATTTGTATTTTGCCTTTATTCTTTCTGTTACATATTTAACTTGTCATACACATTGTTACAATATTGTGTCTGGCATTTTGTTATCTAAAGAACATAATTTCAAAGGTAAAATACACTGTCTAATTGATTGAGAGGTTCACCTAATTGATGTAATGTCTCCTAATCGATTAAGGAGGCTAACAATTGATTAAGTTACTTAGAGTTTCAAACTTCACTATTTTAGTTTGGTTTATTAATTAATACATAGGTTTAATCAATGAACTCATTAAAATGGCCTATGAGTTGTTTCATTTTTTAGCCAATATGTTTCCTATGTAAAGAAGGTTTCTCATCATTTTAAAATATATGATTTTTTGAATAGCAACCTTCTTCTATCTTTCTTTTACTAATTTTTCTATAAAATTATTTTTCATTAGAGTTGTCTTAAAGTTAAGAGAGTGAAAAGTTTCTTCTGAGTTTTGTATTGTACTAGTATTGGGATGAAAGTGTTAATTCAAGGGAATATTTCTCTTGTGATTTCTTTTTAATAGTTAATATGGTTATGAGTTTAACCGGTTAAAAGCTTGGGTGTAGATTTTGAGCAAAGCATGTGTAAAAGTTATGATTAGATTTTGAGATAAACCTTTAAAAAGCTCTAGTTTAGTTTGTGAACAAAGCCCCTATAAAAGCAATGTTTGTTTGTAGAAGGTTGTTGGATTGATCCTTTGTAGAAGTTTAAGTTGTTTTGAAAGGTTGTTTGGGTTGAACCTGTGAAAAGTTCAAGTTTGATTTTAGTGAAAATCTAAAGGGGATACTCTTGGGGACCAGAGCATGCCAAGTGGTTAAATAAAACTAGAAAAATCTTTTTTATTTATTTCATTTTATTTTCTACTACTTATTTATCTTTCTTTTATGTTGTGAAAAACGATACCAATAACAAAGTATAATAGGGAATTATAGGGGAGAAGAAGAACACAATAATTGGTTATAACCGTTATTCTTTTACTTTCTCTTAAAACAAGATTACAAGTTTACAAGAATAACAAATAACCTCTCTCACCCTAAATTAGGATTTGCAGCTTAGCAATGATGAGAGACTAGTATGCTATTTATAATAAAACCTAACATACTAACTAATGGGCTTTTTCAGCAAGGCCCATTACACAAGCCAACTTAATAAACAAGCTAACTTAACAAATTAGGGTTTAAACACTAAAACCTAATTTAACATGCTAACAACCCTAGCATCTTCGACACAAGCATGTGAACAACCTTCGACTTCATGCTTAACCCTGTCGATCCAAGAAGCTACCCTTCGGCCATACTAGAGTTCGATCCAAAATCTCACAAATCTCCACCTTGGATCTAACTCTACAACATCAAGGAAACAAACTAGCTTTCTTCATGCAGTTTTATCAACTGCATACAGTGGAAAAACTTGCAACTCGGCAATGTCTTGGTGATCATATCAGCAACATTGTCTTCAGTCGAAACCTTCAGCACTTGGACTTCTCCACGCTCGATTACTGATAAGTGCCAAAATGTTGTTATTTTGAGTATATAATTGTGGCACTTATCGATTCTATTCATTCCGTTTTTGTAATAAAATCCCCACTATTGTGTATATATTCACATTATTTAGTTTTTATATGTTTTATATACCGTTTAATAGTTTTTCCTTTGTTTTTATAGGTATTCATGCTTATTGGAGCCTCAAGGAATAAAGTGTCGAAGGCACGGCTCCGATTGCGCAATTTTGGATCAAATAAGCAAGTTTTGTGCAGAGAGCACCGCTGAGCGGCGTGTAAGCGCGCTTTCCAGGGGCGAACCAAATTTCCCTGGCCGCTAAGCGGCAACTCTGGCCGCTAAGCGGAGGCCTGTTTACTGTTCTTGATATTTTTGTAATACGTGTAGTCCGCTCAGCGAGATTTGGCCGCTAAGCGGCCGTAGCAGAAATTGTCTTTATATTTCTTCATTTGTAACATTTCTAGGGTATGGTTTTGGGAAAGTTTTAGTTCCAACTCCATCATCTTCATTCTTAGAGTAGGATTAGCTTAGAAAACAACACTGGGTCATGCACTTGGAAGATCGGAGGTGAATTTCTCATCAACCGGAGCTGACAACCCGCGAGATGTTTGGTTTATCTTCTCTATTCTTTGTGTATTTCTTTGTGTTGGGTTTGTTTGTATAGTTACTTGAATCTTATGTATATTTACCGATTATAATGTTATGTTTAACTTGCTTTACAAATCTGTGTTGATGTTGTTCTGGATTTTTGCTCTGTGCTGGAGATTTGAGTTGCTTTAGAGATAAACTGCTTGAATCTTTATCTAGAATGATATTCTGTTGGTTCTGAACTCTAGAGATAGATTTAGAGCTAGCATTCACTGTTTGTATCTGTTCTTAATGCTTTCGTGTTTGAGCGGCGCGCGAGAGATCGCCGACGCGAGAATACGAATGTTCTCGCGACTTCGCGTTAGAGATAACCTTAGTTGTGAGATGATCTCGTTTGTGCTCCAGAGATGGACGCTTATGTGAGAGATACGTGATAACATAGATGAGTATCGTAGGTTGAGTATAACGGGTTGGTAAGTGTATGTTTGTGAAGAGTGAATATATTTACATTCCTGAAAAGTTATTTCTCTTCTAAGAATGTGTTTATTCTTTTCTTGTCTATATCTTTGTTTACTTTTTTCTCATTCAATCCAAAGTTCGAAACCGTAGAAACTGTTGAATGGCATCTCTCCATCTCTGAGGACGATAAATCCTGGATCAATATTTCCAAATCTTGTTTGTTGCTTGCCCTATACTGCATTCAACAAAATGGCGCCGTTGCCGGGGATGGTTGTTGAATTGCATCGCAATAGTTTATATAGTTTTGAGCTTTGTATATATCGTATATATTGTATAGTTTCACGTGTATATATTTACTTGTACATGTTTACTTGTTTATGTTCACCATATAGTTACTTGTATATGTTTGCATACAAGTATACTTTGGTTGTGAATGTTGGTGAAACACGTTGAGATCAGACCAGTTCGTTATTCAAAATCTTCACTTTTCAACTTGTGAATCCAACATTCACCAATTTTCTCTTTTTGTATGATAATAATTGTATTTGTTCCATACTTGTGCATATGTGTTTGTTTGTGTATATAGTTGTATACTTTCGTTTTTATGTTCGTTTAATCATTGTATATATTTGTACCCGTAACGTTTGTTGAGTGCTTTGGTTAGGACACTTTCTTTAGGCTTGTGCGGTGAGACGTCACCATGGCATTACGGGAGGAAGCTACTTTCCAAACACCGAAACAATAAAGGCGTCGAGCTAACGACGTAAAACAAGCGCTTGTTGGGAGGCACCCCAACGGTTGTAAAGTTTTGGTTATTTTTATGTTTATGAGGTGTTTAGGTGAAGTGGAGAGGGATGGAACACCTAATTCTGTTCTGGTTTTTCTGAATTTTACTGTCATCGCTTAGCGAGCTCAGCTCCGCTAAGCGAGCATAGCAGAATTTTGTTTTTCTGCTCTGTACCAGTGGGGTTCCTATTCCACTTGGTTCACTCCTTTTTCCCACTCTCACCAAGGCTAATTAGTAGTATATATTGGTTTTGTTTTTCTAATTCTTTTATTGGTTGTTTGTATTCAAATTTTGTTCGATAATTCAAAGATTTTTTAGGTGATTTTCCAAAGCTTGAGTGTTTCAACTTGCGGATGTATGGTAGGATATTGTTTTTGAAGTTGTATCATTCAAGGTACTCATTTATCGCTTTCTATAGCATAACATGTTTAGGAAACTTTTCATTTGTACAATTACCATACAATTCATTCTTTTGCATTACTTGCTTATTGATTTAATCACTTTAGTTCCCAAACCATAAATGTGAGGAAGCTTTCCATTGTTCATATATGCTGGAGGCCACAATCTTTGTTTTAACTGGATTTTATTATGCTTAATCTTTTGTTTATGTTGATTTTATGGAAGCATGAAAAGGATCAAGGCATTTTGTTTCATTTTGAGCACAACCACCATAACCAAATAGTCAATTCACCTTGTGAGTGTGTAATCATTTGTTAACCCTTTTGAGCCTTTTTGTCAATATCCATGTTGTTTTTGCTAAATGCTTATCTTTGAGTGTTTAGTTCTCATTTTTTTGCATGGATGATTGATTCTTTGTTTTCTTGAACCCTCAACCATGATTTTTGGTATGAATTTTTACCTTGCCTTAGAAAGTAGGGAGTATTCACACGATGATGTGGTTGAATTCAAGTTGGGGAGAAAAATGATTCTGCACTTATTTGGTTGTTGCTATGAGGTTGAAAAGAAAGAAAAAGAAAAAAAAGTGAAAAAGAAAGAAAAAAAAAAGAAAGAAAAAAAGTGAAAAAGTTTTGAAAAAGAAAAAGAAAAGAGAAGCTAATAATTGTGCTAATAAGTATTGTGATTGGTTTGAGAAACTTGTGGTTAAGGAAGAAGTTTAATCGAGATTTTGTTGCTTAGGACTTTGGTGGATTGATCACTCCCTTAGGTTTAGGCAAGTTTTTGTTTCGATTAGCCTTAAGACATATCCCTTGTTTGTTAACCAAGCCACATTACAACCTTGAAAAGTCCTTGTGATTCTTGCTTTTGTAATTTCAATGTGATTTTTGGATGAATGCATAATTTAATCTTTTGTTTGCAAGATTGTTGGATGAGTGTTAAAAGTCCTTCACCTTTGTGTGTTCTTCATCCATTGATGAATTTTTGCTAGGTGTGATTCATGAGATAGCATGTATTGTGTTAGAATGTTTTGTATGCTTTTTGTACTTAAGATTAGTTTCATTTACATGTTGTCGTTGTAGGGTAGTGGTAAGTACTTACTTTGTTTATACGTTTTTGTATTGAGCCATACATTTGTTTTTGGTTTTCAAAATTTGTTGATTCACAATTCTTTGGTTTATTACTTTTGATTCTTTGATTTAATTGACATTGTTTGAGGACAAACAAAGTTTTAAGTTGGGGAGAGTTTGATAAGTGCCAAAATGTTGTTATTTTGAGTATATAATTGTGGCACTTATCGATTCTATTCATTCCGTTTTTGTAATAAAATCCCCACTATTGTGTATATATTCATATTATTTAGTTTTTATATGTTTTATATACCGTTTAATAGTTTTTCCTTTGTTTTTATAGGTATTCATGCTTATTGGAGCCTCGAGGAATAAAGTGTCGAAGGCACGGCTCCGATTGCGCGATTTTGGATCAAATAAGCAAGTTTTGTGCAGAGAGCGCCGCTGAGCGGCGTGTAAGCGCGCTTTCCAGGGGCGAACCAAATTTCCCTGGCCGCTAAGCGGCAACTCTGGCCGCTAAGCGGAGGCCTGTTTACTGTTCTTGATATTTTTGTAATACGTGTAGTCCGCTCAGCGAGATTTGGCCGCTAAGCGGCCGTAGCAGAAATTGTCTTTATATTTCTTCATTTGTAACATTTCTAGGGTATGGTTTTGGGAAAGTTTTAGTTCCAACTCCATCATCTTCATTCTTAGAGTAGGATTAGCTTAGAAAACAACACTGGGTCATGCACTTGGAAGATCGGAGGTGAATTTCTCATCAACCGGAGCTGACAACCCGCGAGATGTTTGGTTTATCTTCTCTATTCTTTGTGTATTTCTTTGTGTTGGGTTTGTTTGTATAGTTACTTGAATCTTATGTATATTTACCGATTATAATGTTATGTTTAACTTGCTTTACAAATCTGTGTTGATGTTGTTCTGGATTTTT
Source organism: Vicia villosa (assembly GCF_029867415.1). Taxonomy (NCBI): domain Eukaryota; kingdom Viridiplantae; phylum Streptophyta; class Magnoliopsida; order Fabales; family Fabaceae; genus Vicia; species Vicia villosa. The sequence continues at coordinate 153,438 of NW_026705189.1, forward strand.
GCTCTGTGCTGGAGATTTGAGTTGCTTTAGAGATAAACTGCTTGAATCTTTATCTAGAATGATATTCTGTTGGTTCTGAACTCTAGAGATAGATTTAGAGCTAGCATTCACTGTTTATATCTGTTCTTAATGCTTTCGTGTTTGAGCGGCGCGCGAGAGATCGCCGACGCGAGAATACGAATGTTCTCGCGACTTCGCGTTAGAGATAACCTTAGTTGTGAGATGATCTCGTTTGTGCTCCAGAGATGGACGCTTATGTGAGAGATACGTGATAACATAGATGAGTATCGTAGGTTGAGTATAACGGGTTGGTAAGTGTATGTTTGTGAAGAGTGAATATATTTACATTCCTGAAAAGTTATTTCTCTTCTAAGAATGTGTTTATTCTTTTCTTGTCTATATCTTTGTTTACTTTTTTCTCATTCAATCCAAAGTTCGAAACCATAGAAACTGTTGAATGGCATCTCTCCATCTCTGAGGACGATAAATCCTGGATCAATATTTCCAAATCTTGTTTGTTGCTTGCCCTATACTGCATTCAACAATTACTCCTCTGACGAAATGCAGCCTCACATCAATGTGCTTAGTTCGCTCATGATAGGCTGAATTCTTCGACAGGTGTATTGCACTTTGACTATCACATTTAACAGTGATACCTCGACCTTGAAGTTTCAGCTCCTTCGCAAAACCTTCAAGCCACAATGCTTCTTTCACAGCTTCAGTTAATGCAATGTACTCCGCTTCAGTGGTTGATAGAGCAACAACCTTCTGAAGTGTTGCTTTCCAACTAATTGCTGTGCCAAACATAGTGAAAACATATCCAGAAATAGATTTCCTGGAATCCATACAACCTGCATAATCAGAGTCGACATATCCTTCGATTACTGCTTTACCATCTTCACCCAAGGCTCCACCATAAATTAGGACTCTATTCAGAGACCCATTTATGTACCTTAAAATCCACTTCAATGCTTGCCAGTGAGCCTTTCCAGGATTCGCCATGTACCTGCTTACAAGACTTACTGCGTATGCTATGTCGGGTCTAGTACAAACCATAGCATACATCAAAGAACCAACTATATTAGCATATGGGATGCTATTCATATAGGCTCTTTCCACATCAGTACTGGGACACTGATCAATACTCAGCTTGAATTGAGGGTTTGTTGGAGTCACAACTGTCTTCGAATTCGACATACCAAACTTTTCAAGAATCTTCCGTAGATATGCCTCTTGAGATAGGCATAACTTCGACTTCTTTCTATCTCTTCGAATGTCAATTCCAAGAATCCTGGAAGCAGCTCCCAGATCCTTCATATCGAACTCCTTATTGAGTTCAGCCTTCACCCTCATCATATCTTCGACACTGTTGCTTGCTATGAGAATATCATCCACATAAAGCAACAAAATAACAAATGAATTACCAGGTCGAAATCTGAAGTAAACACAGTGGTCGAACTGACTTCTAATGAAACTTATGCGTGCCATGAACTTGTCGAATCTCCTATTCCACTGTCGAGGAGATTGTTTCAGCCCATACAAGGATCTCTTTAACTTACACACATAATCATCCTTCCCCTTTTCGACATACCCTTCAGGTTGCCTCATCAGGATCGTTTCATCTAGATCACCATACAAGAACGCAGTTTTCACATCCATCTGTTCCAGTTCAAGATCGAACTGTGCCACCATGGCAAGCAGCATTCGAATGGACCTATGTTTCACAACTGGAGAAAACACATCATTGAAGTCGACACCTTCTTTCTGAGTGAAACCCCTTGCGACTAACCTTGCCTTATATCTTTTCGACGTCACTCCTTCAATTCCTTCCTTAACTTTGAAAATCCATTTACAGCTGACTAACCTTGCCCCAGCAGGTTTCTTGATCAGTTCCCAAGTGTGATTATCATGAAGAGATTTCATCTCATCATCCATGGCCTTCAGCCATTCAGTCTTATTTTGACTACTCATAACTTCCTTATAATCTCTAGGTTCATCATCAAGAACCTCACTGGCAGAGATTAATGCATAAGCTATAAGATCTGCATACCCAAGTCTCTGAGGTGGTTTGATGACTCTTCTCGACCTATCTCTCGACAATAGGTAGTCATCGTCAGTTTCCTCAACTTCCTCAGCATCTTCTGCTTCTTCTTCGACTTCATCAGGGACATGCAATTCAGCATCAACATGCTCCACCTCAACAGGAATCTCTACCTGTTCCAGCTCTTCGTCAGATGTTTCTGTACTTCGATCAACATCATCAGTTTTCATAAAAGTCATTTCAGCTTCATTGAAAACAACATCTCGACTGGTGATACACCTCCTGTGACCTGGCTCTAGGCACCATAGCCTATAAGCTTTGACTCCTTCTGGGTATCCCATGAACATGCATTTCAGAGCTCTAGGTTCGACCTTGTCTTGCCTAATATGAGCATAGGCTATGCAGCCAAATACTCTCAGTTTGTCGAGAGCTGGTGGATGTCCCGACCAAACTTCTTCAGGTGTCTTCATATCTAACGCTGTCGAAGGACATCTGTTTATCAGATATGTTGCTGTCGCAACAGCCTCAGCCCAGAACACCTTCTTTAACCCCGCACTAGTCAACATACATCTAACTCTCTCCAAAATAGTTCGATTAAACCTTTCAGCCAAACCATTTTGTTGTGGAGTACCTGCAGTAGTTCTATGCCTTGCAATACCAGAGGTAGCACAAAAACTGTCGAATGCCTCATTGCAAAATTCAAGGCCATTGTCGGTTCTCAACCTCTTGACCTTTCTGCCAGTCTGATTTTCAACCAGAGTCTTCCAACTTTTGAAATTCTCAAACGTTTCATCCTTAGTCTTCTGGATGAATACCCATAATTTTCTGGAATAATCATCTACTATGGATAGGAAATACCTTGCCCCAGAATGTGATGCACACCTTGCAGGCCCCCAAAGATCAGCATGGATGTAATCAAGGGATCCATGTGTTCTTGATTTGCCTTTGTTGAACTTCACTCTGCAAGATTTTCCAAGTACACAGGGTTCACAAAACTTCAGCTTTTCGACTTTGTCTCCACCAAGCAGATTTTGTTTCCCTAATTCGACCAGACCCCTTTCACTGACATGGCCCAATCTCATGTGCCAGATTTCAGTTTTCGACAAAGGTTTCGTGGATGCAACATTTGTCGAACCACTTACAACTTCAGCCTCAAGGGTATACAAGCCTTGTTTCTTCACGCCTCTCAAGACTTCCTTCGAACCCTTCATGACTCTTAGGATACTTTTCTCTCCTTGGAAAACATATCCTTTCTTGTCGAATTCACCAAGAGAAAGCAGATTTCTCTTCAAATCAGGAACATACCTGACTTCAGTCAACAACCTTATTGACTCATCACGGAGCTTGAATCTAACAGATCCAATACCTGCAATCTTGCAAGCCTTATTGTTTCCCAGCAATACTGATCCACCATCTTAATCACATAATTCCTCGAACAAGTCTTTGTTTGGAGTCATGTGCCAAGTGCAACCTGAATCCATAATCCACTCTCTCTTAGAGTCACTGCTTGAAACCACAAGAACATCAGATGATTCGAAATCATCTTGAACAATGGCAGCGTTGCCATTATCCTTACCTCCATGATATTTCAGGCGTTCAGGGCACACCTTTCTTGTGTGACCCTCCTTTTTACAATGGTAGCATCGAATGCCAGATGCTTCGCCACTGTAAGACTTCGACTGGCTTTTGCCTTTCTTCTTGTCGAACTTACCATCCTTTCGTAAGAGTTTTCCTTTAACGGCCAAACCTTCGCCAACAGTCGAAGGTTTATGCTCCTTTCGTTCATTCAAGTCCTTAGAGTACAAGGCTGATTGAACTTCTTCAAACGTCAGGGACTCCCTTCCATACAAGAGAGTTTCTTTGAAGTGAGCATGTGATCTAGGCAAAGCACACAATAGTAACAGCGCTTGATCTTCATCATCGATCTTCACATCAATATTTTCAAGATCAAGAATCAGCTTGTTGAACATATCCAACTGCTCAGCCAATACTTTGTCTTCAATCATCTTGAATGAATACAAAGCTTGCTTCAGGTAGAGTCGATTTACCAGCGATTTGGTCATATACAAACTTTCAAGTTTCACCCATAACCCTGATGCCGTCGTCTCCTTTGATACCTGTCGGAGAACCTTATCACCAAGGCTCAACAAAATTGCGCTGTGTGCTTTCTCGATCATAGTTGTCCTCTCCGCTGCCGTTAATTCAGCATTCATGGCTGCCTCTCCCTTCAACGCTTCCAAACAACCCTGCTGAACCAGTAGGGCTTTCATCTTCAAGCGCCACAGACCGAAATCATTCACTCCGGTGAATTTTTCAATCTCATACTTTGTTGACGGCATCTTCTCCACGCTCACCGCACCAATTTGTTGTGAAAAACGATACCAATAACAAAGTATAATAGGGAATTATAGGGGAGAAGAAGAACACAATAATTGGTTATAACCGTTATTCTTTTACTTTCTCTTAAAACAAGATTACAAGTTTACAAGAATAACAAATAACCTCTCTCACCCTAAATTAGGATTTGCAGCTTAGCAATGATGAGAGACTAGTATGCTATTTATAATAAAACCTAACATACTAACTAATGGGCTTTTTCAGCAAGGCCCATTACACAAGCCAACTTAATAAACAAGCTAACTTAACAAATTAGGGTTTAAACACTAAAACCTAATTTAACATGCTAACAACCCTAGCATCTTCGACACAAGCATGTGAACAACCTTCGACTTCATGCTTAACCCTGTCGATCCAAGAAGCTACCCTTCGGCCATACTAGAGTTCGATCCAAAATCTCACATTTTATATATGTTTTCTCTTATATATGTTTTTGCTTCACCATTTATATATTCTTATTTTTTATACATAAATCATTTCAAATTAAAGAATTAAAAATCAAATTTTAAAAATATGAATATCACAATTCACCTCTCACTTGTGATTGGAGTCACTCCTGTTATAAGGCTAATTGTCTCAGAAGAAAATGACTCTAAATGATTCACTAAACAAAACTCATCCTTAAATGGAGAAGAGTGTGTTTTGTGGAAAGATAAGATGAGAATATTTATAAAAAGGATGGATTATGATATATGTGCTTATATTAAAAAATGGTTCATTTGTTACCACACATCTAGGAACCTAAAGTCACGGTGATTTATGAATCTAAAGAGTTGTCTTATATGGATTTGGCTATCTTGTTTGGAAAATTGCAGGAACATGAAATGAAATTGAAAAGGCTAGATGATAATGAAGAAGATGACAAAAAGAAGAAAATTATTGCATTAAAAGTTACAAAGGTCAAACACATGAAGTTAGAGATGAATACTACCAAAGTAAAAATGATGAAGACATGACTCTCATGTTTCTCAAATTCAAAGAATTCCTAAGGCACGGAAAAAAAACTCCAAAAATCCAGAATCAAAGTAAAGAAAGATCAATTGTCATGCCAACTTGCTTCCAGTGCGGAAAGAAATGTCACATGAAGCCAAAAAGTCCTCATAATCAAAGGAAATCTAGAAGATACAAATGATCGCAAAAGACTCATAAGAGCTTACATTGCACGAGATAACAAACAACATGGACTCCTATGATGAATTTGAAAAAGAAGAAGAAACCTACCTAAGTCCCATAAAATTTACGATGATAGTAAGGTAAATTGAAACACTTTGTTTCCACCTCTAAGACTACTATCTCTCCCCTTGAAAAATAAAATCAAAAGTTGTTGGAAGAAATAGATAGTATTAATGAGAAGCAAATTATTTTAATTCAAAACTCTTCTACTTATTTTCCTTCCCATGAGAGTATGGTTGAACCTACCAAGTGCGATCAATGCAATATTTTGAAAAATAAAATCGATGATTTGTATAACACACTTGATAAGTTTATCAAAGAAATAGATTACTTGAATATTCTTCTAGGTAATCAAAGAGCATCTTATAACAAAGACGATCTAGGTTAGGAACCTAAAAGTAATGTTAAAAGTTTTACCAACATATGCCTTGAAAATAAGACCTCTAAATGCAATAATCATAAGTGTAATTACTGCAATAATAATGGTCGTGTCACTCCATTTTGCTCTATTAAGAAAAGCCATGATAGTTAAAATGTTTATCTGTCTTCTAATTTCTATAAAAATATCATGGAAGTAAAATGAAAATTCTACTTGTTTTATCTTACTTCAATGGTCACAATTCTAGCCAGGATCTACTCAAAGAATGGAGTACAATAAAAGATCATCCATTTCAGAATGTCAAAGAAGATAATTCTAAGGAAGCCACAACTCGAAAATCCATTAATCGAGATTTATATGATAGGGTGCATAATGAATTTGAAATGTCTATAATTAGAGAGTTCTGATACTTTCTTGGGTTTAAAGTTCATCAATCAGATAAATGTGTTCTTAAAAAAATCAACTTAAGAAAACGAAAAATACAAAAAATAAAAAAATCTAAAGCTCTAAATCGACTAAGATGAATAAGCCCATCAAAGATATATGCTAAATGAACTTATCTCAAAGATGGATGTCACTCCTTGTGGGAAGAAGAAAGGTCTTATGTATTGGTAAAGGTGCATATATTTCAACCTTATTATCAAGTAACTCATTTATTTTATATAAACTATTATTGGGTTCAATGTGTTGTGTTTTCTTCTTTATTTTCTAATTTCTGCCTTTTTTATAATGGAAAAGAGTGAAAAGTATTCTAATGAGAGTAAAGTATACTCTCTTTATATATGAAGGATATTTAACCACTCCAAGTATTTTATCTATCTCTTTTTGTTTTACCATCTCCATGAGAGTTGTGTTGTCATCATAAAAAAGAGGGGAATGTGATTCTATTTGATGTATAAGAATATCAGTTAAATGGTTTTGATGATGACAACTGCCAAATGCTGATGGTAATTGACAAATGGATGTGTTGATAACAATTGTAAAATAGAGGTGTTGGTGAAAACTGTCATAAGGCTTTGATCGCAATAAGTGTTCCTTATATTCATGATGATGGCATCTGAAGAAGAAAGAGATATCTCAAGTCTCGTCATTCAAATGTATCAGGGTTAAATTGAAAGTGCTAGTTAATGTTGAATCAAAAAAATAATCTTGAAGTTGTGAAAGCTTGAAGCCGTGAAGTTGTGAACTCGAAGATATGAAAGTGTGAAAGCTCACTTGTTTCTGCACTTAGGGTTTTTCCTAATTTTGAGCAGTTTAATTGTCAAAGGAACAAGAGTATGTCTTGAGGTACTAAGACAATGCACATTAACACACACAGATGCACGCACGCATGAACACACACGCATGCACACACACACACACACACACACAAATGTTTTCAAACCTCTTCTCTTATGATATGACTTTTTAAAATCAATTCGAAAAATCACTTAATTAATTATAAGCTAGTTTAATATAGTTTAATACCACTTTATCCACTTGTAATGTAGGCGATTTTCGCTTTACCCCCATGCAATTTTTTTTTTGGATTATCCTCCTATAATATGTATTTTTTGGATTCCCCCCCTTAACCGTACAAATTAAACACTGAATTTAGGGGGTAAATAATTTTTTTACAGGGGGTAACTTGTGCACTCATGGGGCAAAAGACATATATTTTAACAGTTCAAGGGGGTGATCCAAATTCATTTTTACCGGGGGTATTGTATATTTATTCCTTTAATATACTAGTAAGGTAAAACACACTATATAATCAATAAGTTCACATAATCGCTTAAATCAAAGTGTAACGCCTCCTAATCGATTAAAGAAGCTAATAGTCAATTAAGTGACATGGAATTATAGAATTTCAAACTTTTTTATTTTAGATTGGTTAAACGATTAATACATAGATTTAATCGATTAACTCATTAAAATGACTCTTAAGTTAAAAAGAAGATTTCGGCTAGGAGTGTTCACGATGCAGTTTTGATAGTTTTGACGCTAAAAATCATCTGAACTGCAAGAGAAAAAACACGCGGTTCATTTTGGTTCGGTTGACTCTTAAAAAAATACAAACCAAACCAATGCGGTTTGGGTTGGTTTGATTTTGACAAAAAATTTATTGAGCCATACATACACATATATAAGACAACATAATTTTGTGTTTAATCATTCATACATTATCATTAAATAAGGTTATTGTCCAAATAAGTTTATAATTTGATGCATAAATACGAATTGTGTTTTACAATTTTATCTTATGTCTAAAGGACATATATACCTGAAATTGCAATCCTAAATAAATTTGAAATACTATTATTAGTATTTATATATATATATATATATATATATATATATATATATATATATATATATATATATATATATATAATAATTTCATTTTAAATAAAATTAGTAGTATTTATAAATAAATAATGTTTTTTATTGATATGTAAATTAAAATAAATATCATAGAAAGATTATGATAAAATATACATATACTACTTATATACTACTTGTTGATCTCTCTAAAGAATTAAAATATATATATATATATATATATATATATATATATATATATATATATATATATATATATATAATGATTTGTAACATAATGCGGTTTGATTTGGTTTATTTCGGTTTGTAAAATACAAAATGCAAACTGAACCAAACCATGCGATTTTGTTAGAAAATGACCCGAACACATCCAAACCAAATGTGGTTTTTGCAGTTTTCTGTTTGGTTTGGTTCAATTTGCGGTTTTATATTGGAATGGTTCGATTTTAACCCCCCATAGTTTCTGCTATATGAAAAAAGTTTCTCCTATTTTAGATTTGAGCCAATTTTTTTCTATATAAAGAAAGTTTCTCCTCTTTTCAAAATACATCAATTTTCTGAGAGAAACCTTCTGCTATCTTTCTATCATTTCTTATATAAAGTTAGTTTCACTAGAGTTGTCTTAGTGGCAGGAGAGTAAAAATTTCTTCTTAGAAATGTAATATACTAGTGTTGTGCTGAAAGTGATCATTCAAGAGCTTAGTTCTCTTGTGATTTATAATTAATAGTTCTTATGGTTACAAGTTTAACATTTGAAAAGCTTGGGTGTAAATTTTGAGTTAAACTTATGGAAAAACTCGATGTAAGTTTTGAGCTACGCTGTCATACCCCAAAATTTGCCCATCATATTTATTCATATGTCAGTCCATATGACTTTCAAATGCTCAAAGATACACAAGAAGGAAGCATACAGTCTCTCTCCTAAACGACAATCTCTAAACTAGGATTTTGAATTTCTCAAAGTAAAATCAAAGTTCTAAGACCTCAAATGGATTCCATAACCTCTCATATGCCTCAAAGAATCCTCATGCCAATTTTCAAGCTCTGATTCAAAAGATTGCTCACCCAATGGCCCAAACAATCAATAATCGACTGGTTGACCTAAAAGTCAAACTATGGTCAAACCACGGTCAAAACTTCTGATTTTTGGTCAACATCCTCATTATGAAGTATAATTCATCATTTGATCAAGGATTGATCATGATCCATCAAGACAAGTTCCAAAATCATCAAGAACCTGAGTTTCTAAATTACGGTTTCTAGGAGAAAGTCAACTGAACTTTGACCGGCCGTAACTCCCACATGGAACATCAGAAATTTCCCATCCAAAGCTCAATTTGAAGGAAATTGAATTCTCTACAATTTTTTCTCTCACATGCCAAGGCCAAAAATGCTTCATTTGAGAGATATGAGCCAAAACATTACAGGTCCTTCTAAAGGATCGCAAAAAAAGTCGTTTTTTTCTCAAAGCTCATAACTTGAACATGGTAGACTCAATTGAGATGAAACCAAAAGGAGCTTTTAGAGGACTCTTTAAGCTTTATAAAAGTCCTAGAACATCTTCATATGACAAAAATTGAGGGAGTTATGGCCTGCACAAGTTGGTCAAATTTCAAGAAAATCATAAAAACCTAATTGCATAATTTTGTGTTTTGAGCTAATGGGCCTAATTATTGGACTTCAAACGTGTCTATGGGCCAAATAAATTCTTTTAAGCCAATTATTTTATTTTTACAACATTTATTTTAATTTATGTGAATTTTATTCATTTAAATATAAATAAATAAAATAAAACATGAAATAATTGATTTAAATCATGGGATTTATTTTCCAATCATATCAAGTAACCCAAATATCATATATCTCCTTAAAAATTCGTTCAAGGCATGATTGGCATTATATTTGACTCAAAAAGCTAATTTTAGAAAGATTTATGCACAAAATTCCAATCAAATATTTCACCATGATCATGAGAGATATGATTGAAGATTATTAACCTAATTTCTCCTACTATATATATTAAGCACACACAGAAGATTAGGAAAAAAAGAAGGATTGGCTGCCTCCAAGAAACAACCCTAACCTCTCAAACTTTTTCACCAAACTTGCACTCACGAGTTCTTATCTCCAGCCACTTTCAGTCAATTACAAGCATCCATTCTTCCTCCTGAGGACTTCAGGAGTCGAGCCAAGTAATCACACGATCTCGAGACAACCCAGACGCGTCCCTCTCAAGCAAACCGTGTGGTATGATTCTTAATTTCGATTTGGATATTCTACGCGTTGTTGTTGTGTTTCATGTTTGTATTCAGGTTCAGAACATCCATTAGAGTAGTTCCAACGTTTTACATGTGATTTTTAAGGCAAGAACCACTAACCACCATTGTTAGGGCACAAGGATGTTTTGTTTTCGGGTTCATGTTTTTATAGGATTTTTGACAAAAAAAGCACCATATTCGTGATCAGAGGTTTGTTTCCATGTGATCTGGGCTTTTTGTTTGGTCGTTTCCCTTGTTTCTTGCGTTCGTTGTGGTTGCAGGTATAGCTACGATGATTGCATGATGAAATTCGCAGCAGCACTGAAGCAATTTCGTAGCTAAAATTTTGAAGAAGGCGATGAACAGTGTTGCTGACTTTCTAACTACGCGTGGAGCCGTCTGAGTGGATGGTCAACCAATTCGTTTCACTCTCCCCTCACATAACTGGCTGATTCAAAGGAACATGGGGTCCACTCTCCATCAAAGTTTGAATTTTTTAGATTTTTCATCGTTTTCTAATATTATTAATTACGGATAACTTATTGTAAACAAGTGAAATTGGTACAGTTGGCAAGGCGTGTGGTATGGCAATCCTGGGGTCCCGAGTTCAACCTCTGAGTAAGACATGTATTTTTTCTTCTTTTTCAATTTCGCTGTGCCTTGCAGATTCAATGTAGCGCTTTTACGCTGGACTACCATGATCCTCACATCATCATCGTCAGATCTACAACACGCCTCAATATATACCGTCTGATCCGTACGAGGATTAATCTAAGGATCTACATGCTGCAGGCACACCGTAGACCTCCATACGCCACCACACCAGATCAACCCCTGAGTAAGACATGTATTTTTTCTTCTTTTTCAATTTCGTTGTGCCTTGCAGATTCAATGTAGCGCTTTTACGCTGGACTACCATGATCCTCACATCATCATCGTCAGATCTACAACACGCCTCAATATATACCGTCTGATCCGTACGAGGATTAATCTAAGGATCTACATGCTGCAGGCACACCGTAGACCTCCATATGCCACCACACCAGATCAACCCCTGAGTAAGACATGTATTTTTTCTTCTTTTTCAATTTCGCTGTGCCTTGCAGATTCAATGTAGCGCTTTTACGCTGGACTACCAAGATCCTCACATCATCATCGTCAGATCTACAACACGCCTCAATATATACCGTCTGATCCGTACGAGGATCAATCTAAGGATCTACATGCTGCAGGCACACCGTAGACCTCCATATGCCACCACACCAGATCATTGCCCAGCTAAGTATTTACTTTTCTTTTTATTTTATTTTGTTTTATTTAATTTAAATGTTTTTATTATTATAATAATTTCACACAACTATTAATTTAATCGACACTCAATTTTTCTCACAAACATTAAAAATAATTATTTTATTTATAAGAAAAATTATTATTTATATATACTTTTAATTAATTAATTTTAAATATTTGTTAACCTCGAGACATTTATCAATCCTGATAGCTTTAGGTTTGTTGGTAGGTGCTATCCACTAACACACTTTTAAGCCTCCTTGTAGACCCTGTGGGTTACAATAAGTTTTCTTACTAACCCTTTAGGGTTTATAAACTTCTTAGGGTTTGTAATCCATTAGGGTTTAAATCAGGGTTTATAAACTTCTTAGGGTTTGTAATCCATTAGGGTTTAAATCAGTTAATGCACTAACACTCCTCTTCTTTGCGCTTACTTTTCAGGGTTACCCCAGTATCCTCCGACTACGCGCCATGCCAATAAAAAAGCCAATAAAAAAGCTAAGTCTTGATTCTACACTTATTTAAATATTTGTTATTTTGCCCTTTTATTTATTTTTAGGGTTTATCTTCAAAATATAATGAACTCTGCCTACGCTCACCCCACTATTATTTTCCTATTAATTTTCAGAATTGATCGAGGGTTCGAGGAAGATCAAGGCATTCAAGAATTTTTGTTAATTAATTATTCATCTTTTTTCCTTATTTTCTGGTTTAATTCCCCCATCCCCGCAGGTGTTTTATTGTAATAGCGTAGGAATTTATTTTTTGCCTTTTAATTTCTGCAATTATAAACTGCGTGGTTAGTAATCTTAGGGAGTGCAAGCCTTTAACAGAAGTAGATAATTAATTACAAGATAAATATCAGAATTAACCACCTGATTGTGCCACACACGCACCTTTACGGTAATCCCTCTTGTTGCATGTTGCCTTATATTGTTGCCTTGTTGCCTTAATTATGGTTGCCTTTAAATAGTCAAGTCCCTCGATTCCGAGGATACCTAAAGCAAGGTTGCCTAAAGAGATTGAAAATCATCTAGTCCCTCGAAGTTGCCTCGGTAAATGATGATTGTCCCAATTGCTAAGGTATCCTCGCATGATGCCTAAAAAAGGTTAATGACTATTATATCCTTCCCTTAGACTACCTGCCCTCTTTATGGCAAGGGACAGTCTTGTGGCGAACGATACTTTTCTCGATGACCCGCACATCCAATTGAAAGACTTCCTGCCCTCTCATGGTATGGATAGACCCTTTCGCCCGAAAGACTTAAAGAACACGAAAGACAAACTTAGGGTAGGTAGTTCTTAATTGCTTGCTCAATTCAAACAAATTCAAATGCTTTTCACACCTCCTTTTCAAATACTTTCAAAATAAGGCTACGCTTATTTACAAGCTAAAGTCCTTAACGAAATCTTTTTACTATTCACACACGACACTCTTTCAAACGATTCAAACAAACAAGTGAGCTAAGCAATTAAGAGCCCATGGATAACCATGGATGCAAAGGGTGCCTTACACCTTCCCTTTGTATAACCTACCCCCCGAACTCAATCTCTTTTCAAAGGTCTTTCCTGTTCTTTTTGCCTTTCCAATTGGATAAAATAAAAGTCGATGGCGACTCTTGCTATCCGCGACATTTCTTTAAAAGTCAGTTCACCGTATTACATACGCCTATGAAAAGTTCAAGTTTAGTTTTTGAGTTAACTCTATTTAGAAGCTATATTTGTTTGTGGAGGATTGTTGGGCTGGTCTTGTGAAAAATGTTAAAAAAAATAAAATTGAAAGGTCGTTTAGGTTGAACATATGAAAAACTTAAGTTTAATTTTTGTGAAAATATCAAAGAGAAACTCTTTGATATTGAGTAAGTCAAGTGATTAGATCAAACTAAGATATATATGTTGGAATTAATTCAATAATTAATCTATATAATGCATGATCAATACAAAGATTAAAAACTAGGTTAAATATGTTTTTGGTCCTTATAAATATCTCAAATTTTGTTTTCAGTCCCTATAATAAAATAACATGTTTTAGTCCCTACTAAATTTATATGCATACAGTTTTAGTCCCTACTATTTAGTGAAATTTTGAAAATTGTTTAATTATCCTTAAACTTTTAAATTTTTGAATAATTTTTTTCACACATGTTTAGAATACCATACTAAGTTTCTTTACCAAATTTTAGATTTTTTAAAAATGAGAAGAACTAAATATGAATTTTTTAAATTTCAAAAGATAATAATAAAAGTAATGAAAATCTTGACTTAAAAATTAAATTTTGAGTTCTTTTTTTTAGGAACTTTTTATAACATTCTAACATGTCTGCAAAATAATCATTCAAAAATACGCATTGGTTTAACGGCAAAAACTAAAATTACGTGCATAATAATTTTGTAGTAACTAAAATATGTCATTTTTTTATAGAAACCAAAAATAAAATTTGATAATTTTATAGGGACCAAAAACTATAATCATAATTTTTAGGCGGAAGTGAAACAAATATACAAGCATGCATACACACGACCTTGGAATATACGACATGTTAGTTTATGAGACATTATTCTGAGGATTATAGAAATACATTGATGAATTCTAGGAAAAAACTTTTTAGACACTGACAACGATAATATTAAAACGCAAAAGTGTATAGACAAGTGACTAACACCTGTTAACTTGTGGATCTTCCTCAACCGATATTCTAAATGTCTTAAAGACTCCTCATATGGAGAGAAGGGATACTTTGTTTGGTGTATAGTATATTATAGACCATAGTCTATATATAAGATATATAGGATGATGATCAATTAAGATTCTTATTATTTCGAAATGGATCATCCCAACATCCACTCATATATAAGCGCATATCTCTTTAATCAATTAATTAATTAATTATTAAATAGAAATTTAATTAACCTTTTAATTTTATTTGATCAATTAATCAATTAAGTCTCATAGTTTACTAAATAACTAATATAATTAATATAAATATATATTAACATAATAATTCCGTATTAAAATATAATAATTAAATATAAACTATTCCAACAATGTTCTAGCAAAAAAAAAAAGTTATGTTGTAACTCTAATTCTCATACTTACATTTTAATCATCTTTTACTCGAGAGAGATTGCAAAGAAAATATCTCAAAAGCAACAACCAGTAATGAATTTTAATAATAAAAATAGTGAGTGTAGCACTTTTCGAATATGAGGTATTCAGAATTACAATTATTCGTTCTCAAGTTATGGGTGATATTTAATCTACTTTTAATATAATAAAGTAGAGTACATATGAAATCCTATCATTATCCCTCTAATCACTAATTTGAGGGTGATAATCGGGGACATAACGGTAATTGCATCTCCTTTATTATTTTAATTAATAAATTATATTCCTTAATCATTGGGTAATCTTTCAGTAATTCTTTTATATTTTTTCATCATTACTAACGTGTAAAACTTCCTTGGAATTGTGCAAAATTCCTTGGAATACAACAAAACAACCTCCATGCTTCTCCTCTTAGATTTCTGAGAAATCCTTCAATTTTCTCTCCTTAATCTACCATCATTACTACCGTTATGCTTTATCACAAACCTCCTTGTAACTGTACAAAACTATTTTCATTCATCCCCTTCTTAGAATTCTACAAAACTCTTCAAATTACACTCTCATTAATCTATATATTATGGCATCTGATTTCGTCCCACTTTCAGATTTTTTTCAACCATTCCTTCAATACAGTAATGTTGTTGTTCGTCTTCACTATTTTCCCTCGAATTTTTTTCCATGTTTTTCTTTCTATCTGCAATTCATACCAATGGATCTTGGTCTTCTTAAATTCGCAGCATGGTTGCATAACAAAATTCCCCTTTAATCACCACCCATCATTTATGCATACGATTGAACCATTTAGGTTTTAGAGGATTTGTGTTTATTAACCTAATGTAAACTGTTTCTTAACTTTTAGGTATTTTTTCATATGCTTTAATTGGATGGTGATGGCTGATTCGTTGTCTTTTTTTTTCGATCTGTACAGAGGAAGCGTTGGTCTGGATGTTGTCAAAATTGTGGCTTCAATACCGTTCCAAAGATTGAAACTGGTGGTTGTTTTATTTCGGTTGGGTTCATAACATCATTATAAGTGGTGATGTAAGAGCAAAAACTAATTAGGTTTTTCTCCAGCTTATTAATTCACCAAAGTTTTATAAGAGATTTATGATTTGGTCTCTATTGTGTCACTTCCTAAATTTTAAATTTAATGTTGATTTATTTTAATCTTTGATAAAATATTGACTGCATTTGTTGCATCAAAAGCAAGATGTTAATCTCTTAGAATACATTAGTCTGGATATATGACTTTATTTTTCTACCTGCTAATGTCTTAGAATACATATACATTCAATTTCATGAGGTAAAATTGATGGTCACCTCTGAACTTTTCTCTAAAAATTACAGGAGGAGTTGCTCCAATTTAGTTTCATGTATATGAAGGATAAAAACTTTTTGAGTGATTGTTGAATTAGTTTCTTTAAATTATTAATGTTATTGACAAAATATATCAACTGCGTTGCCATGTGTATGTGATTCTCTGATAGCATTCTTTTCATGTTGACAAAGGTGTATTTCTATGAAACGGTGTCACTAAAATTGTTTAAAATATAGTAACAAAAAGTTTAATTTTTATTTCATTATTTTAAAATTGAGTTAAGATTGACTTAAATTACTAAAGTTATTTAAAATATAATAACGAAAAGTTAAGTTTCTGTTTCATTATTTTCTAACGGAAAATTGAGTTAATACAGATTCAAAATTCTAATAGAAATTTAAATATAAAATATGTATAACAGATTTATACCCTAATAAAAATAAAAATATAAAATAATTATAAAATATTGGACGGGAGAGATTTATACTTCTACAATCAATATAAGAAAACGAATGTCATCTTATTACATTTTAATAAAGATCAAATTAATAGATTAACTAGATTTTGAGGTTATGATAGTCATTAATAGTTTTAAATAATTAAATTAAAATAATCAAAATAATAAAAATTATGTTGAACTATTCCACTTCCAATGCATTTTTGGCGGCTCTCCATCACGTTTCATGTGCATAAACCAATTTCAACGCCATTTTGCAATCATTCTCTTGGAAACATTCACAACCCTTCAAATTATTATTATCTTTATTTTATTTATTATGGCTATATTGTGATAGGAAGGCTAAATATATTTAAGTTAATATGTTTTCAACACAACTCTCTTAATTACAAAACAACAAAAATTTGAGACCATGGTATAATCAAATCGATCGATAATAATAATAATAACTAATAAATTATAAAACAATATTTGTAATTTGACATAAAAACTTAATACTATATATATGCAAATTAAAATCTAAACTTTTAATAATTGTAATTATAATATTTATTTAAGGAAAGAAAATATATTTATTTTTAACTATGACATTTACTATTATAATAACCTATGATACTCACAAAAAATGAGAGCATTTATAATAAATCTATTAATTGATTGCTGTAGTAAATCAATTCATGCCTATATGATTTCTCACATATATTATACATCAAGACTCAATTAATTACCATCATTATTAACTTTTATTCTTATCACGCACGACTCACACCAAATGCAATTCTTAATATTAAACCCTTGATAATATATGGAACAATTCATCTGAAATCATATCAATTTTATAAGGAAAATTTTATTGTCTAATATAATCATTTAATTATTTTATTTATTTTTTGTCATAATCAATGTTGTCTTTTAATATTTTTTATTTGAAGTTATACTGATTAAATTGAATGTGTTAAACAAAAGAATAGATTGATTTTATATACATTCATCCACATGCTGAAAAATTAAATGACCCAATAGAGGTAGGTATTAGCTCTAGGAGATAATAATTGAATTTAGGTGATAATAATTCATTTTATAGGTACAAAGTTTTTCAATATCTAAAAGCAATCATTATGCTTAATTAATCATAAAAAAAAAAAGAGTAGAATTCAAACATAATTTCAATAAATATAACTCTCTACCTTCCATACAATACAAATAAAATAAATAATATCTTGACATAATTCAAACTCAAATAGAGGAATCAGAAAAGTATGAAATAATTAAAAATAAACGTACAGAAAAGATTTTATATAGAATTAAAAATTAAATGCATACAAACATATTCTCATATTTTCAATGTCTTCATTACCTAAACATGCACCTAAACATGCACTATTATAAGGTTGACATTAATTTTAATATCCATGAAAAAATAGTTGATATTAATTTTAATTTTAATTTATTCCTTTAATATTCATAAAAATATCAAATATTTCGTACAAACAGAAAGTTGGTATTGACCCTTTTTTTCTATAAAAATTAATTCAATATATTATATGTAATTTTTTAAATAATTTTTTAAAACAAAAATATCATATATTTGATAAAAATAATATATGATATTATGACATGATACAACGAAAAATAAAATTGACTTGAAAAAATGTTAGCATTTTTATATTAAAATATTAGTATTTTTTTTATTAAAATGTTAGCATTTATACTAAAATATGATACAAATATTTGTTAATACAAAAAAAAAACGAGTGACAAAAAAATTTCTTATGAAACACACAAATTTATTCTTCTTCTTTATATTTAAAACAATAATTTAATATATCAATTATAAATCTTATTCAATATATTATAACACTGTCATTTAATTTTACGGGATATATTTAAAATATTAATTAATTAATTCAATTTTATTTTAGTTTTTCAAATTTGTTTTTGACTTAGAACAAAATGTATAGGAATAAAATGTAAAACATATTTAATTTTAAAATTTATTTCACATGAGTGTTATTGAATACCAATTAATATAATCATTTGATTTCTAACCAATAAATATATTTGATCACTTATTTGTCTACATTATTAATCTTCTTTTATATGTATTCTACTAAAGATACACACGCCGTATAGAAACATATGAGATGTCTAATAATAACTATGAAATTATTTCTTATGGCAATCAAACTAATTAATTGTATTTTCATAATAAAAACAATTAATAGCTATATTAAACTAATAAGGAATCAATTATCACCATAATTATATTCTTATACTAATTAAACTATTTTCCACACCTTAATTGTAATTTTTATCTTAACTATTTTCATAATTACTTTCATTTATTTTATTTTTATTTTTAGTCCTATATTATATTTTTTTCTTCAGTTTTCATTGTCTTTATAACTTCCATAACATAGAAAATAGAGGAATAAAATTAAACAATATGAATAATTTTTCAAATGATAATTTTAATCATTAAATTTTCTAATCGAATATAATTATTATTACAGTTTTGAAAATATTGTTAACAGATTTCATTTTTTTCTTATTTTCACAAGTCTTATTGTGAAAAAGATTAATCAAAATGATAATATGATACTATGATACTATTTAAAGATTAATAAATAAAATAAATCTATTAAATATATTAACCATTTTTTAAATAAATATATTTAATACAATCTACTTTTAATACAATAAAGTAAGTATACTATCAATTTTACTTAATTATCATAATTAAAACAATTTAATAATCTTTTTTTAGTACCTAAATGTGGTTTTGCGTTAAAAATTTATTAATTAAAAATTAATTCTATAATAATTATTATTAATGACAGACTAATTAATAGTACAAATAAATTCAAATAAGTGATTGAGATAAATAAGGAAAATGTAAGAATATCTCTTCTTAGGGGGATGTGAAAAAAATTAGGCATTAATAGAGGTGCTAAGTATTGGGTTTTAATATATTAAAGATTCTCACACAAAATTCATAAATGAATGAAGAGTTTATATATTTCGATTATATGAATCACTTCCATTTCACACAAAATCGAGATTGATTTATCTAAGGTTAGAAACTTCAAATGTTTTATTCTTTCTATTAACAAATAAAAAAAATTAATTTAATTTTTAAATCAAATTATACTAAAATAGTAGAGATAAGTGAATTATATTAAAGTCAATTATTGATAAAATATTATTTTTCAACAGCAAATCAAATCTGTTAGGGTATTAGATTTTTTGTAATAAAAAATATTAAAAATTTAATTTTTATTATTTATTATAAATCAATTAAAAATAACTTTTTGGAAACATGATTGTAGGTTAAATCATTTTTATGATAATGAGAGTTAATTTAAAAGTGGGTTGATTGAAAACGTGAATATTAGATTTCTTTAATGGAAAATCAAATTAAAAAGCTAAATACAAAATAATTATTTTTTCTTTTACTTTTAAGAAAAATAAAAATAATTTACGTTGATAACTAATAATTAATTGGATTATGCGAAATTACAAAATTATTTTAAAAAGATAGATTGATAATTTCACAATTGTTTAAAACTATCTTTCGGTATCAATAAATATTTATTAAACTCTTTTTAATTGTTATTTCATAAAAAAAATACTTATATTTATATATAATTTATAAATTTTGCTATAGTTTTCATTATTAATTAATCAATAATCCTCATGTTTAATTTAAGGGATACATTTAAAATATTAATTAATTAATTCAATTATATAAAAGAGAATAATTATATCGGAATAAGTTACAAATATTTTTATAAACAGGAAAAAGTTTATTGTTGATACAATTATTTTTATAAACGGTAATATGTTATAGATATTTTTATAGACGAGAAAAGTCAATTGTTGATACAATTATTTTTATAAACAGAAATAAGTTACAAATATTTTTATAAACGGGAAAAATTCAACTGTTGATACACTTATTTTTATAAATGAGAATAAGTTACAAATATTTTTATAAACGGGGAAAGTCTACCTTAATACAATTATTTTTAAAAACGGGACTAAGTTACAAATATTTTTATATACATGAAAAAGTCAACGATTGATACGAT
This sequence comes from Vicia villosa, assembly GCF_029867415.1. Lineage (NCBI taxonomy): Eukaryota > Viridiplantae > Streptophyta > Magnoliopsida > Fabales > Fabaceae > Vicia > Vicia villosa. Next base: position 174,270 of record NW_026705189.1, read on the forward strand.
TATTTTTATAAATGAGAGTAAGTTACAAATATTTTTATAAACGGAAAAAAGTCAATTGTTGATACAATTTATTTTATATAAATGAAAATAAATTTCAAATATTTTTATAAACGGAAAAAAGTTGATACAATTTTTTTATATAAATGAAAATAAATTTCAAATATTTTTATAAATGGATAAATGGGTCATAAAACGTTATCCTGCCCTGCAAAACCACATAGGTGAGACGTGGAGGACACGCGGACATTTTATGAATGAAAAAAGTCAATTGTTAATACCATTATTCTCATACATTCTTCAACGTAAATTCTATGTATATCATGACAACTACAACCTGAAAAATTAAATTAATATTTATATGACAATTATCATTTAAGACATTTATTTTTCTCTTAATTCATATATATCGACTTTGCGCGACCCGTGCGCCCGCACGGATCCTTTACTAGTTTGAAATAAACAAAGTCACGAGCTTCAACATATCTACCTTTTGAACAACATCTACCATTGATTTGATTATATGCACGAATCCTATAGTAGTATTTACAGGACCACTACATGTTAATGAGTTGTTCTTGTTCCACCATATACAATCTGGGAAGTTGAAAAGGAAAAGACAAAGTCCCTTTCTGTCCAACTACATATGCAAACATGCGTGTGTGGTCACTTTTATCCATTAAAGTTTCTTGCCTAAGACCTCATGGACAGTCTCCAATGAAAATTTAATTCAAACAAGCCATGCATGCTCATCACAAAAAGTTTTATTAATTTTTTGGTGTAGGTGTGGCTTTCATTTATATTTATTATTTAGTCATAAAGGAACAAAAAGTTTAGATATCCCAAAAATGGAAAATAACTAATCAAGCATGATCATTAATAATGTAGTAATACTTGATAGTCGAGCATGTCTTGATTCCATCATTGAGATATGGGTGGAGAGAATACTAATAAGACTAAAATGTTGTATATTTTTGTATTTCATTGTTTTCTTTTATGTTGACACGGTGTATTTTTAACTTTTAAGGCATTTGTTCTCTTAATTCGGGTTTATCATAACTATAAATGTGACTCGATAAAATGTAAAGACATATTTGTGAATATTATGATATAGAGAGTCTAATTTATCTCTCTAATATAAATGTTAGAAGTGTCAATTGACTATTGCCTATAGTTTGATATGAGATTTAACGACTCACATTTGAATTCAACAATCTCTCTAATAAATATGAGTCACATCACTAGTCTTGGTTCATACTAAGACTTCATTTTTGCTTCTCTATCGAATTTGACCATGGCTCTGATACTACTTGTTGGGAGTCTTTAGAGTGCCACAAATGTCAATGAGTTAAACATCTAGGACCCAAGAGACATTGACACCACATATCCACCTAAAACCTTAAAACATCAGATATATTGGACCTCTCTCGTATAAATCCTACATTTTCACCATTTTTAATTGATGTAGAACTTAACCACCCACACTTGAATTCAAGCATTATTAATTGTATGTATTCTATCTTCATAGATTAGAAAAGTATCAATGACAATTTTCACGTATCATAAAAGAATTACGTGAATAACGTTAAAACATTTTAGATGAAATAATATTTAATATCGATCATATGCATGAATTGCTCAATAAATTAATTGTTATTTATCATTGTTAGAATCCAAAATGTGGGTAGTTTGGTAATAACTTTTGTGGTATTTCGATAACTCTTTTCCTTACTTTTGATTCAATTACGTTTATAATCGTGTAAATAAATAAAATCGAGTTTCATAGTAAATATGTAATTTACTAGTTTTTCTTCTTTGTTTTGAAGGTTATTTTGCATTTTGGAAAGCTTTGGATGAAAGTTATGAAAGATACCACTTTGGAGCAAGTTTGGAGCCATTTTGGAGAAGTTATGTTTAGCAAGTTCTGCTAAGCGGCCATCTAGCGCGCTTTCCAGTGGCGAACCAAGCTTCCTGTTCCGCTAAGCGGCCGTCCAGCGAGCTTTTCAGTGGTGAACCAAGTTTTTAATTCCGCTTAGCGGCCTCATTCTGCTTAGCGGACCCTTCGTGACTCAAGATATTTTCTCTAGTCCGCTTAGCGGCCCTCTGTGTGCTAAGCGAGACTACTTTTTGAGTGATACTACTTTTAGGCACTTGGAGATATTTTTAGAGAGGACCCTTATCTTTTTCTCATTCTACCAACCAACCACATTCTAGGGCAAGAGAAGAAGAAGAAAACTCATAAGTCATTAAAGATTTTTCAAGCATATTTCTTCATCATCTTTGGATTTTTATGCTAGAAAATCTTGTTTTGATGTTTGTTGTTGAAGCTATGGAGAGCTAAACTTCTCATGTGTCATGATTAGAGGTAGTTATCTTGTAAAGTATGTATTTTGCTTAATCTTTTGTGTGTGAACCTTGTTGATGATTAATATATGGTGAATATCTTTGTTATTCATGTTTATATGTTGTTTTGATGCACTATTGAGAGATATGTTTCAAATCTTGACCTAAAGGATATTCATCTATCAATAAACAAACTCTAGAGATAGATTTGTGAGTTGATAATCAATTGTATTGAGTTTTAAAGATTATTATGTTGATTGTCGGCATGAGAGATCATCTGATGGTTAATATGATAATATTCATGATATTGCTTTAGAGATAAACGGTGTCGAGAGGATACGTGGTTGTATTAATCATTAATAAGTTCATATACATGATTATCTACAATATTAGAAAATTAAATGGTCTGGAAAAGACCAAAATGCCCTGCTTGTCATATAAGCTTCCACGTGGATGGGCTTAAAAGCTTTCTTTCCTTTTTCTAAAATTTTCCTTTCTTCATTTAATTGTTGGAAATTCACACTGTTTTTTCCATGCACATCTTTTGAGATTGATATCAATTAATGCACTAAGACCTATTTCCTTACTTTACTTACTACTTTTTTCAAACTGCTATGAAAATAATATACTATTTCTTTAGAAACTTTTTACCCCCTTTATTGTACAATGCGATTATGATCATATTGGATGATTATTGTTTGATTTTTTTAATTTAATATTAATAGATTTGATATCTATGATTATTATAAGTATATTGATCTTTATTAAAAAGAAAAGACAACGGAATTTTATTAACACAAATATTTATTAATTAGTGTAAATAAATGAATTGGTGTAAGAAGAAAAGAAATAATATATGTTTTTTTATAATATTAAAACAATATTATAAATACTAAACTTTAAAGAAAAAAGATAATATATAGAAAGATTGTACAAATATTAAGTGTGATTGGACAATTCTATATGAGCCAAAAAGAAAATATAATATTTCATGATAATGATGACTAAAGAAAAATGGCAGAATTGTAGGCAAGAGTAATCATAGACTCATAGATACAAAAGTGACTAAAGTAGCATTTTTTACCAATGGGGCATGCAAGGATATTAAACTATATTCAAATATCTTGACTAAAGTAGTGAACTTTATATGTTGTAACCAAAACTTATTTAATAAAATAATAATTATAATTTCAAACATTTTTTGACAAAGAAATTAAATTTTATTTAAATATTTTAATTAATTAAATTCAAATATTTGTATTACTTTACCTTCTACAGTTTATGAGTGGAATAATTAAAAGATTTATTTTAATACTTAAAACAGTTTGCATTTATAACGTATCGGCAAATAAAAAATTGGATGTTTTATTATTTTATAGCAGTTAATAAATATCAATTAATTTGATTGTTTTTAAAAAAAAAATTATCTTTCACTATTATAATATTCATTTAATGAGTTTGGTAGTAAGTGATTTTAAGGCCAATAGTTTTTGTGACAAAATAAACTTAGCTAACATTCTCATTTAAGTAAATGATTTTATAAGAGAACATTTTTAATAAATAATTTTTACAATTTTAAATTTTAAAAAGAAAATAATATATAAGAAAATTTATGCTTCTAAAATGAAATTAATAATATTTTTTAGAGTGAAGACCCATTTTGGTCCCTCACAAATATTACACGAGTCAAATTAGTCCTTCTCAATAAAATAGACCCAATTTAATCCCTTATAAAATTTAACCGGATCATATAAGTCCTTCTGTTAATATTTTTTTCAAACCGGTTTTTTCCTAGTTTTAAACCGTGACTAGATTGCCACGTTGGATTTTATTTTATTTTCATTTTTAAAATTTTTATTTTTAATTTCATTTTTAAACAATTATAAATTAATAATATAAAAAAGCCAAAATTGTTTCTTATAAGGAGTTGAACTCTGACCCATGTGGTTAATCTTAAACAATTCTAAATTTAAAATAAAAAATACAAAATTTGTATCAATATGGTCTCGAACCTAAGTTTCTTCGGATTAAATGACACTCAATTTAATAAAATAGAAATTGACTTGTCTATTTGTAAATGATAGTCACTTTACTAACAATAGAAATTGATTTGTCTAGTTGTTATTGATAGTCGCTTTACTAACTATAGAAATTGATTTGTCTAGTTGTAAATGATAATCACTTTATTAACAATAGAAATTAATTTGTCTAGTTGTAAATGATAATCACTTTATTAACAATAGAAATTAATTTATCTAGTTGTAAATGATAGTCACTTTACTAACAATAGAAAATGATTTGTGTTGTTGTAAATAATAGTCATTTTACTAACAACAGAAATTGATTTTTCTAGTTGTAAATGATAGTCACTTTATTAAAGATAGAAATTGATTTGTCTAGTTGTAAAGTGAAAATCATTTAACTTGAAGGGACTTGGATTTGAGACCTCATAGATAAAAATTTATGTATAAAATTTGTTAATATTAGTAGAAATCATGAAAATTACTTATTTAAAAATTACTTTATAAGAAATAATTTTGGCTTTTTTGATATTATTCATTGATAACTGTTTAAAAATGAAATTAAAAATAAAAATTAATTTAATATTAAAAAAATAAAAAATAAAAAAAATTCAACGTGTCAGTCCAGTCACGGTTTAATAGTATGAAAAGAACCGGTTTAGAAGTAGGAAAAAACTGATTTGAGAAAAATATTAGCAGAAGGACTAATATGATCCGGTTAAATTTTGTAAGAGATTAAGTTGGGTCAATTTTTTTGTGAGGGACTAATTTGACTCGGGTAATATATGTGAGGGACCAAAATGGGTCTTCACTCTATTTTTTAAGTTAGTTTTAGTGTATAAAATGTGATTAAAAAATAAGATTATATTTTACTAAATCTTTTGTACACGGGAACATGAAGTTGTTGATCAAAATATTGATTATTAACGGGACATGAAATTACTGATCAAAATATTGATTATTAACACGGGACATGAAGTTACTGATCAAAATATTTTTTAAGGTACACGAGGACATGAAGTTATTGATCAAAATAATATTTGTAGACGGGAACATGAAGTTATTGATCAAAATATTGATTATTAACAGGACATGAAGTTACTGATCAAAATATTTTTTATTAATTATATTTAATTAATATTTTAAATCTTTCTTTGGAAACACAAATATTTTATCTCAATTTTCTCTTTCTTCATAAATTTCAAATTTAAATAATATTCTTCTACTCCTAATGAGTTAATATATCTTTTTATCTTTTATTCTTATTTTCAAATATTTTTTTTTATATTCATAAGATTTCTCTTTAATTTTTATCATATTTTTTCATTCATAATTTTTTTATCTTCTATTATTCACATATTTTATATTCAAAAAATTTATTGATCTAAATGTTTTTACGGGTACGAGACATTTTTCTATACATTCAATTAATTTTTTTTACGGGTACCAGATATTTTTCTATACATTTAATTATTTTTTCACGGGTACCAGACACTTTTCTATACATTCAATTATTATTTTTTCACGGGTACCAGAGATTTTTCTATACATTCAATTATTATTTTTTCACGGGTACCAGACACTTTTTTATACATTCAATTATAATTTTTTCACGGGTACCAGACATTTTTGTATGCATTCAATTATTATTTTTTAACGGGTACCATACATTTTTCTATTAAAAAATATACATCTGAAACAAATGCGCGTCCCGTACCAGAACCCGTGCGGACGCACGGGTTTGTTACTAGTTAGAGTATATACAAAGCAAGTTAACGAAAACTAATCTTGACACAGTTTTACCAAATCGTTTTTCAACTCTATTTTATTGTCTTTATTTACTTTTCATGCTCTTCACATCTAATGTTACCAAATTGTTACTCAACCTTAACTCAAAATACACTAAACTGTAGAACGGCGGTAGTATCACATCAATCCCTGAGGAAACGATAAAGGAAATACTTACCCTTTTAATAATCATTGGAAAGATCATTTGTGATATAATTTCTAAAAAAATTAAAAAATTAATATTAAGACATGTTGTTCAAAAAAGTTGTTTCTGATTATTGTTTATGAATAATATTGTATAAACTACTATAAATAATATATTTTATGACAAAATTTTCACCTCACCCAATAAAAAATTGAGGTATAAACTCTGGACTGGGACACACTTATTTTATTTTAAAAAAATACTATCTATTCCCTCGGTTGGTACACATAACCGAGGAGAAAGCTAACTAAGGGGCACACTCCGAATCCCAATAACTGTAGTTTATGTTTTTATTTCTTTCATAATCATATCATTCTTTTTTATTTGATTTTATATTTAAATTTTAAGTCATTTATTCCATTGGTTAGACTACCAACTAAGAGGAAAGATTGCTAGTTTTGTCTATAAACACATTCGTTCATTCAACTTTGCTCTAACATAACCCATTTGTTGCCGCTCCAAACTAGTAAAGATCACTCTCTAAAATGTATTGCATGCCAATTTTTTTATAAGGGTATGTTTGTCTCATGGATTTAAAATTTATTTCCAGGAATGTGTGGGGTTGAAAATCATATTCCAATGTTTGTTTCAAGTTTTCTCAAATTATACCTGGATATTTATTATTCCTGGGAATATGATTTACTCATGAATTTGATTTTTTTATTCCCATGTAAATAGGTGGGAACCTTATATTCCCATGGGAATAAGTGGTAACCACCCATAACCTCCCACTTTAAATTAATTTAACTCTTTTATATTTTAAAATATAAATAAATAAATTTAATATATTTCAAATATTCCAAGGAACTCCAATTAATTACCAAACACATAGACAGGAATAAAATTCCCAGTAATATTATTCCAAGAAATAATATTCATGGGATTATAAATTTAATCCTTTAAACAAACACACCCTAAAGTTTCTTAATTAGTTAGAAAATCTTTCAATTTTGTGTGTTGTTGTTGTTAAATTCATTCATTGAAGAAACTAATTTTATCAACCTTGAATAAAATATTTTTCTGCTCTTGCAATCTATCTTAAAAAGTTGTGTTGTTTATGTTAATTCCACCTCTTGCCATTCATTTTTATATTTGGTAATAATTTCTCAATAATGTCATCTAAGACAAAAATTCATTAATTTAATTCTTTCCTTGCCTGACAACATTGAGAAACATATTCTTAATCCTACTGAGAATATGTTGCAACCCAAAAAAAAAGTTGATGGTAAGAAGATGTAAGTAATATTTCTTACAGTTCTTCATTTAATTTTTGGATCTGCAATAGAAGTAATTTATTCCCTCAAGTGGACTAACAACCTAGGGGAAACATTCTTACTTTATTTATTTTATATTTAAAACATAAATTACATATTGGCTCGGTGTCCATAAATATCTGAAGGGAAAATAACTCAATTTTGTCTATAAATGAATCCTTGGCATCTATTTATAAAGTATCAACGCTCAATACATTGTCAACACCTCAATCTACAAGAAATTTCATTAATCCGCATGAAAACCCCACGTCAGCCAATTAGATCGCAAATGTCGCAACTATATATATTAGATGCTACATTGTGAAACACAAACATTAGCCCTCTTCCACTTCTCATGTCATGATGGTGGAGATTGTTCCCAATCATGAGTCATGAAATCCTCATCTTCTAGTTGTTGTCTTTTTTCAAGAATATTTGTTTTCTCAAGTTTCATGTATCCGCCACGAGACAATCTATTGGGGTGTTTATTTTTCGCATTGTTCAGCTTTCCTGCTTCACTTTTAACTTGTTTTAAACATATGAAAAATATTAACTTTTATGTTTGTATCTACAAATCATAAGCATAAAATTATCAAAAAATGCAATTAGTTCTAACCATGAACTCCTTAGAACTACGAGAAAATTATATCTCACCCACAAAAGCTCAAAATACGACTTAAGCTCCCTAATGTAGTCACGTGTAAGCCGTGACTTAAAGTCCGTCCAAGATGTATCACCATAATTGATCCACTTTTTTTCCAACTTAAAATCATCGAAAAACTCAAATGTCAACTTCATAGTTACATCAATAAGTATGTATTAGTAATTATAGAAAGTAATATTGAATCGATGAAAATTAAAATTAATACCTTAATGTTTGTCCATATGCTCTATTTCATCTTATCTGGTAATTTTTTCAATCAACTTTGCTAAATCCAAGGAACGTAACATAACTCTTAAAAAGTGACGTATAAGGACAATCAAGTATCATATAAACAACACTTAACTCAGCCGAAAATTTCTTACCCGTCTTGTGGACTTTTGCTAATTTAGCCATCATTGTAGCACCTCTTTGTTTTTTTTCTTTTATCCTTCTATATATTGAGAATCATTGGGAAAAACGTTTACATATCATAAACATGATGAATAAGTAAAAAGATATTGAGAATCATTGGCTCGGTGTCCATAAATATCTGAAGGGAAAATAACTCAATTTTGTCTATAAATGAATCCTTGGCATCTATTTATAAAGTATCAACGCTCAATACATTGTCAACACCTCAATCTACAAGAATTTTCATTAATCCGCATGAAAACCCCACGTCAGCCAATTAGATCGCAAATGTCGCAACTATATATATTAGATGCTACATTGTGAAACACAAACATTAGCCCTCTTCCACTTCTCATGTCATGATGGTGGAGATTGTTCCCAATCATGAGTCATGAAATCCTCATCTTCTAGTTGTTGTCTTTTTTCAAGAATATTTGTTTTCTCAAGTTTCATGTATCCGCCACGAGACAATCTATTGGGGTGTTTGTTTTTCGCATTGTTCAGCTTTCCTGCTTCACTTTTAACCTGTTTTAAACATATGAAAAATATTAACTTTTATGTTTGTATCTACAAATCATAAGCATAAAATTATCAAAAATGCAATTAGTTCTAACCATGAACTCCTTAGAACTACGAGAAAATTATATCTCACCCACAAAAGCTCAAAATACGACTTAAGCTCCCTAATGTAGTCACGTGTAAGCCGTGACTTAAAGTCCGTCCAAGATGTATCACCATAATTGATCCACTTTTTTTCCAACTTAAAATCATCGAAAAACTCAAATGTCAACTTCATAGTTACATCAATAAGTATGTATTAGTAATTATAGAAAGTAATATTGAATCGATGAAAATTAAAATTAATACCTTAATGTTTGTCCATATGCTCTATTTCATCTTATCTGGTAATTTTTTCAATCAACTTTGCTAAATCCAAGTAACGTAACATAACTCTTAAAAAGTGACGTATAAGGACAATCAAGTATCATATAAACAACATTTAACTCAGCCGAAAATTTCTTACCCGTCTTGTGGACTTTTGCTAATTTAGCCATCATTGTAGCACCTCTTTGTTTTTTTTTCTTTTATCCTTCTATATATTGAGAATCATTGGGAAAAACGTTTACATATCATAAACATGATGAATAAGTAAAAAGATATTGTCAAAATTTTTGTCTTCCTCCTCGAAGGTATGTAAGCCAAGAACAATGAAGTTGGTGCTATCTTCCACCTCGATGATACGTAAGCCTAGAACGATGAAGTTGGATGAAAAAGGTGTTCTTGGTTGAAAATGATGTTGTTTCGTTAGGGTTGAAAATGACGTTGTTTTGTCAAGGTTGAAAATGACATTGTTTCGCTAATGAAAATGAGAAAAAAATGCAACTAAAGAGACAAGCTAACTAGCTGGGTTTCCTTCAAGTAAATAAGTATTTCCACCACAGTTTTATAAACCGTTGTGATATATGGTTAACTTAATGAAATTTTATAAAAAAGTGTCAAATATTAAACATTTAAAAATTAAAAAAATTGAAACATATATCACAACGGTTGGATTAAAAAACTGTGGTAATATATGGTTTACGTTAACGTAACTTTCTAAAAAAGCGTCAGGTTTTAAGCATTTAAAATTTTAAAAATTGAAAATATATCATAACGGTTGGATAAAACAACCGTGGTGATATCACTTTTATTTTTTTATCTAAAAGTAAATAAAAATGAAAGGCATAACTAAAATACTGAAGAAATCACAAATTTGTCGGTGCTGAGATTCGAACCCATGAAAGGTTAAAGATATCACTACAGTTGTTCTAAACAACTGTGATAATATGTTAACAATTTTTAATTAAAAAATAAAAAAAATGACGCCTGAATTTAGAGATATCATAACAGTCCTTCAAAGGACTGTGAAGGACTGTGGTAACGTGGACGTTGTTGTATATACTTTTGTAGTAGTGAACCTCTTCTGACGATGTTGCATCATTAGAAGTCGTATTGTTTGCAGATGATTTGATGGTATTGTCAACGGTTTAATTTAGCAAGTTATATAGCATTTAACAATACAGATTGATTATTCAATTGAATCAGCAACATTAAATATCAAGTTATTTTAGCAGTTCTTTTATCAGTAACATTTAGCAATAGTAAGTTATAGTAATCCAATTGAAAACTAAATACAAATTTATTTATTCAATTGAATCAAATTGATTATTCATTGATACTCTTACATGAAATTGACAAAACAAACTACTTTTATATCATTAATTGATCCTCTTACTTTCATTGAAATAGGAAAAACTATTGAAATACAATTCAACTTATACATAAGTCATAAATTATTTTGAAAATTTCCTACTTAATTTTCCTAAAAACTAAGTTTGTTCCTTTCTTCTTTATGCTTCAGCGTTTTTAGTTCTTCTTTAGGCTTTACAAATATCTACATGTCAAATTTGATCCCTCCATGTTTCACTTCATGCTTCAATACAAGTACATCAAGCACACCAAATGATTTCTATATAATATGGCTGCACACAAGTTACTAATCCGTGTATGTCCGACCGACCCAAACTTAATTTCACTCTCCGAGTCGGGTTACATCGGATTATCGGGTTAAACAGATGGTTGGTTCGGTTTCTAATGGACTATTTCGGTTTAGATAAAAATATTAGGTTCATCGGTGACCGAACCCGACCGGTATTAATTATTATTTATGTTAATATTAATATCATTTAGTAGTCAGATTTTGAGTCACATCTATAAACCCCAATTCCTCTCTCTGTCTCACTTAGTCTTTCTTTTTCATGTATCCGCCATCGCTGATGTACCATCATCGCCTCCCTCATCTCATCTCACATTTGCCTCCCTCTTCTGATATCACCTTTGCCTCCCTCTCTTAACTTATCATCATCTCATCACCAATATTCATTCACTGTTTTTTCTTATATTTCAAAAGGTTAGTATTTATTGATTTTTATCTTTATAGAGTTATTATTTATGCTTTGTGTAATTTTGAAAGTGATTTAAGCCGACAGTTTTCAGATCTGTATTGTTTGTCTTTAAAAAAGATATTTAGCATTTGGGTTTTGTTAACGGTAAGATAATCATGTGATTTTTGAAATTTGATACAAGATTTGTCTTTGGTAAACTAAGATTTGTGTATCTCTAAAAGTGATATAGGGGTAAGATTCTTCAATATGTAACATTTGGATTTGATGAACTATAGTATTTTAGTATTTAATAATGTTGTCTTTTGATGTTGCAGTTTGAAAGATGAATGAAGTTTTAAGAGATTACATGGCCTTGAAAAAGGATCTCTTTTGTCTGTACACAATTTTAAGCAAAATCTCATCTTTTGTGAGTTAAAAGTTTGAGATTTATACTTTCTGTTATGTGACTATGCTTTTACATGGTACTGCAAGTTTTTGGTTAGTTTCATCTTTTGTGAGTTAAAAGTTTGAGATCTATACTTTCTGTTATGTGACTCTGCTTTTACATGGTACTGCAAGTTTTTGTTGTTTTGAGTTATGAAAATGAGATCTGAAAACGAGATATGTCATGTAATATTTGATATTTTGCTGATAGCAAACAGCTATGGTGAAATGATTATGGCATGGATTCATGATAGATGCCTATGTAAGGGGTTGATTTTGTATGAAAGATTATTGATATGTTATATGTTTATTACCCTGAGTTTATTTTTAATCTTGTTTGGTCAATACTTTATAGCTAAGAACATGGAACAATCAACAGACAAATATGATGATACTAAAGTCTTGAATAGAATGATGGATCAAAAGAGTAGATGATTGAACTTTGAAATAAGGTAATGTTGATACTGTGAATTATTCTAATTAATATCAATATTTTGTTTCACTGATGCAGTTTTTTAATGGTTTGTTATAGATGAGTCTATTTCTTACAGACACATTAAAATGAGTTTGTTTCATGGATCCTTCTAATCTTTCCCACATCACAAAAATGTTCATGGATTATATGAATGATGGCATGGATGAAGAACTCGTGAGACTTTTTTTTGAAAGTCAAAATCAAGAAGAAGCCTCAAGCTCTAGAAGGCCAAGACGTCAAAGAATAAATATAGAGAGGAATCGTGAAGATAGGCATGATCGATTGTTCAATGATTATTTTTCAGAAACTCCAGTATACACAAATGAGCAATTTCGTCAAAGATACCGAATGCATAAACATGTGTTCCTTCATATTGTGGAAGCTCTGGGCCAACATGATGAGTATTTCCAAATGAGGGTTGATGCAACTGGTAGATCAAGTCTTTCACCGCTACAAAAATGCACTGTTGTTATTCGTATGTTGGCATATGGAACGTCTGCTGATATTGTGGATGCCTATTTAAGAATCGGTGAAACTACAACACTAAAATATGTTGATAAGTTTACAAGAGGCGTGATCAGCGTATTCGGAGCACAATATTTGCAAAGACCAGACACTCAAGATATTGAACACTTACTTCAAACGGGGGAGGTGCGAGGCTTTTCAGGTATGTTAGGTAGCACTGATTGTATGCATTGGGAATGAAAAAATTGTCTTGTTGCATTGAAAGGGCAGTATGTTCGAGGCGATCATGGAAAACCCACTATTATGCTTGAAGCAATAGCTTCACAAGACTTATGGATTTGACATGCATTCTTTGGGGTAGCAGGTTCAAATAATGATATTAATGTGTTGAACGAATCAAATGTCTTCAACAATGTTCTGCAAGGGAGAGCTCCCGAGGTTCATTATACAATCAATCATACTGAATACAACATGGGCTATTATTTATCAGATGGCGTTTATCCTGAATGGGCCACATTTGTGAAAAAATCCCAATGTCGCAAGGGGATAAGATAATTTTTTTTGCCCAACATCAAGGAGTAAGAAAGGCTATTGAACGTGCATTTGGAATTCTCTAAACTTGATTTGCAATCATACGCAACCCGACTCGATCTTGGCACTTAGATGCACTCCAACGTATTATGGATACATATATCATAATACACAACATGATTGTTGAAGATGAACGTTGCACGTATGGTGGAAACTTTGATTTTTCTTATGATCATTTAGGCAATGACACGACAACATTGCCGAATGATTCTAATATTGACTTTCAAGAGTTCCTATGTAGAAGATTTAGTGTTCGTGATAAACAAATTCATCGACACCTTCAACAAGACTTGATAAAAAACATATGACAACGTTTTGAGAATGAGAATAACAACAATTAAAAATTGTCTTAAATTTATCTTTTTCTTATTTTTCGTGTTAGTGTATTTTTGAATTTATCTATTTTTTAATGTAATTTTGATGAATTATTTGTACTATGTATTATTTTATTTAATATATATTATTTTAATCTTATTTATATTTTGACACATTTAAATGAATTTTTTAATCATATTTTATATAATACATTGTGTGGTTTAATGAATAATGATACCTATTTTAAACTTTTTGATAAGTTAGATAAATATTTACAAAACCACAAATAAATATAATGGATATACTAATAGTATTAACTTTCTAGTTACTCCAAAAACCAAAGGGAGCAAAGATGTTTAATATAGGGTTTTGCCAAATTGAACCATGAACCCTAAACCCCATCTACCACCACCATGAGTGACCGTGACCGCCACCGCGACAGAGAAAGAGACCGCAGACGAGACCGTGACGACCACCGCGATCGCGACCGTGATAAAGACGACCACCGCGACCGTGACCGTGACAGAGACCGTGACCGAGACCGCGACAGAGCACGCAGCAAGAGATCCCGCACACGCTCACCTGACCGTGTACGGTCTCGCCACTCCCGCTCCCGCTCTCCCGACCGTTCCCACCGTCGACGCCACCACCGAACACCCTCCCCTGACCCTCCCAGGAAGCGTCACCGAAGGGATTCAGTCGATGAAGATCACAAAGACCACAAAGATCACAAAGACACGAAGAAAGTGGTGTCTGACTTTGTAGACGGGATTGCGAAGGAACAGAAGCAGCAGAAGATGGTAGAGAATGGGGAAGAGGTTGAGGTGAACGAGGATGAGTTGGAGATGATGAAGATGATGGGAATTCCGGTTGGTTTCGACTCCACCAAGGGAAAGCCTGTACCTGGTGCTGATGTTAGTGGCATTAGAGCGGTCACGAAACGGCAACCGAGGCAGTACATGAATCGTCGTGGCGGGTTCAATCGTCCATTGCCTGCCGAGAAGAATCGTTAGATTTCACATTGTTTTTCTCCTAAGGTCTGTTTCATTTCCCCCTTAATTCTCCCAAATTATGATAGATTAGGGTTTCTTTCGAATTTGAAATTTTTTACTTGTTAGATACTTAGGTTAGGGTTTAGCTTTATTTGGCATAAGATTGAAAGTTGAATTTTTAACTTCTGCAAACTATGAATATAATTAACACTGAATATTTTCAATTGAGTTATATGGAACCTATCATTTTTGTGTTGGAGCTATTGTAGAGGCTGATTGCTATTATATATGTTTTTTAAGTCTCATTCTTTTTTATGTATTATTATGTTGTTTAGCATTCCTGTTTAGCTTTGGATTAATTCAATATTGTTTAGCAGAATAGTCGTTCCTGGATAGTGCCTCGGAATGGCCGACCCCAAAAGTGAGATATTGGGATACGTATAGTTGGATGACGGCTATATTTGTTAATTTTTGGGATATATTACATATAATAATTATAAACATATATTTAATGTTAAATTAAACAAATAACTCGACTCATAAAATAAAATATTCATAAATCAAAGCACACACGAATCTCGTAGTGCGTAAATCAGTCTTGTTAATAGCCGATCGCGGAAAATATCGGATCACCAAAAAACCGATATGAGAAATATCGGATATCGTAGCGGGCAAATAGCGGAAACCTCAAAGCGGTTAAAATAAATAATTATATATAGAACCGGTATATCGGCGATAGAAAACCGGTATTTAACAACACTGGCGTAAATTACTATGAAGGAAGGTTAGGGTTGAGTTTTTTAGTGGGGAAAAGATAACGGGTCAGAAACCGCTCCACTATAGCGGGATAGTGCTGCTATTGGCCGTTATTGACTACTCTGGTTATCAGCGATCTTGTAATGCTCGAGTGTTATTGATTTGTATTATCCTTATGATTGATTTGGTTAGTGTTTTATATGTAAAAACTTTCCTGGGAGATATGTCTTACAAAGTTGCAAGTTCATTCTGGCACTCTGTAGGTATTGTAACACTTAGCTAGTGTGTTGAGGTTACTGTTCATCTCATTCTTTTTTGTAATTACCATGGGTTGGGTTTACTGTTTGGAATCCTCCTTTTTTCATCATCTTTTTCCCTACTCCTAACTATAGTAACTAACTAATATTATTCTCAAAATGGAGAGTTCTGTGATAAGTTACTTGTTTCTTCCTCAGGCTTACAAACACAACACACAATGGGTAAAATTTTACTCCCTTAAAATAATCCCCTATAAATCTTTAATCAAACTTTTCCTTATATTACATTATTTTCAGACAAGAGAGGTGAGGACTGTGGAGTGAAACTCAAATGTCATTCTACTTTGTTCTTCTATCTGTAATATGTGATAGTTAAGTGCCCTATTCAAGTTTGAACGAATGATCAAATACCATTCTATTTTGGTCTTCTATAAAAGAAGTTATTAAGAAAGATCTCGAGACAATTTGAATAGTAGTATGGTCATGAATAGAACATTATGGCGAAAGTTGATCCATGTAGCCTACCCCACTTAGTCAGATAAGGCTTGATCTTTGTATTGTTGTATGTGTAATTTGGGGCAGTAAATTGCTCTACTACATTTTGAGTGAAAATTTTACTATGCAACTATGAGATTTAGAATGTTGTATCATTGTATGAGACTAGGTGGTAGCTGTAAGAAGCTAATAACAAGGTAAACTCAGTGTTGTAGAGAAGACAATGTAAGAATTGATTAGTGGTTGCACAAGACAATATAGGATTAAGAATGAAAGTAATAGAGAGAAAAACTTGGTAGCACAAAGATTGTAAAGTCTCAAGCTTGAATGATTGGGCACATTTTAGAAGGCGTTTAAAAGCACTTGGTAGGAAGGTAAACCAAATCGACAATAAGTAGTGTAATAGTAAAAGGGAGTGAGTGGCTAAACAACCATAGATCAATCAGTAAGTGATATTTGGATTCCGAATGTATCATTATTAGAATGGTTCTAGACAGGACTTTATGGTGCCACTTGATTCATATAGCAAATCCTATCTAGTTGTTAAAAGTATTGAATTGAATTATAGAAGTATTAAAAATTCATTTAATTGAACCATCTTGTTTTTCTTCTTAGTTTCTAAGTGTTAGTGGTTACTTTTTTTCCAGCATGAACAACACATTTGGCTTCTGCCCTATGTTACTATGTTTGCTTCCCTCACCCTTTTCCCTAGCTGCAGTTACTTTAGGCCACCATCAGCGCAGCCAGCCACTAATCTCCACCGCCAACAAGTTTCACAACAAAAAAAAAAAACTCCCAAAGTTTCAGCTCCCACCGGTCATTCACGCACCGACAACAAATGTTGCACTTTTACAACGTCTGTGACTTGGAAGTTGGAACATAGAAGAAGAAACATGTCATAGAGGATCAAAACATGTTCTATATCATGAAGTTACAAGTTTTATATAGAATAAGAAATATGATTATGGTGTAATGCGGTAAAGTAAACTTGATACAGTAGTAACTTGATATAAAATCCTTAACACTACCCCCTTTATTGAGAAACATGACACATACTACATGAATAGGGAAACCATGAAGCATATGAAAATAATAATTGTAACATAGAAACTAGTCCTGTCTTAGGAGATAGTCTAAGATACTCTGAAGTCAGAACTGATCCTATGAGATTAACTATGACACTCTAGCATAATATCAGGACATTCTAAGATATTTTCTTACATTCCAGCAATTGTTTTCGGAGCTTATTTACATCTTCTAGAGACAAACACCATAAGATGCGGAGGCAGGTGAAATATTCTTTCTACCTCGTACTAGGAAGTTCAATGTAGTGGACTGTTGATGCTTGTTGGAGGGAATTTGTGTGCTGTAAACATTAGGGTAGGGAGTTCGAAGCATCACTGTTATTTATGACTGTCGAATAAACATGTCTTTCCCAAAAGGTTTGTTTAAAATTGGGGACTAGAGAGATTGCAAGCAGTTAGTCTGTCAGAACAAAAGATGCGAGTTGTCAGAGTGTAATGACAAAAATAACTGTATATTTTGCTGCTACGGTATATTAATCATTTATTGGGCTCACTGCTAGAATGCATTTATTTGATTTCCGAGGTTTTCTATACGGGAGCAATGCTATGTAGTATGTTCTCTTTAGAAAGGTACTGTGCTGTAACCTAGAAGAAATAACATGATTGGCAACAAGGGGAGAAGTTGTTTATTAGAATTCCTACGAAGTCCCTGTTTAACATGTGCTAATTATATTATTAATCCCTTTGAGATGCTATGTTCTGCTATATATTCTTCATTTGCATTCTCAACGATCCTTAATTTTGAAATATATTTTGCTAATTTCCTGGTGTGGATATTTTTACTTGTTTTCATTGATGTTGGTCACATGTCTTTTGGCTATAACTTAAGAAAAAGTGATACCTTTAATCTCAAATATAAGTAAAAGTTAAGAAAACTGGTGTATTTGGTCCAGAAGTTAGTCTAAAAGAAAATGTCTTTTAGCTGCTGGTTTTACTCTAGAGTAGTCCGAATTAATTTCCAGGAAATTTTTACAGATGTTCAAATAACCAATCACGCTGTGCTTATGAATGAAATGAAGGGTTTTTTTTTTTTTCTTTTTAATTCTTATACAAAATGCAGATATTGTCTTCTTTATTTTACTTGTTTGTGTATATTTTATAAAATATTTTCTGCATAATAAACCACTTTCTTTGCTTAATCAAGTTTTGCCATTGTACACTGCATATAGGTTATATGTTTTGGCAGCGCGGTTCAATCATAGGGAAGCTTGGAGCCAGAAACAGTTGATGGAACTAAAGATTGTACGGGTTCTTGTTTCTTTTGACACACTAGTTATTTTTGTTGAATTACTGGCCATTGCTACCTTGAGCTCAATGCCCAGTGTAATTTATTGGATAGACAAAAATGGTTGTAGATTATGTTATTTTTTGCAGGGTTTAAATGTTGGATTTTCTGGTTAGTAATCTTTCGGTGTCCATCAACTATCCAATCTAGCTGACTGCTGGAGACCAATGTTCCGGGTAATTGGTTTCAAGCATGATTTGATTGTTAATCTAATACTACAATCTAGGTTCCTTTTTAATTGTGGGTTTCTTAAAAATATTATTCAGATTTGTATGTCGTTTTCAAAATTTGAAGTTATAGTTTCGTTAATAATGCACTGACCTTATCAATTATTTTAAACTTAAGAGTAAACTGGTCAATTGAAGGTAAGAGAGTTTTTGAAAGTAGTTTGCAATCAAAGAATTTGCAAAGTTTTGATTTAGCATGTAAATTTAATTTCATCTTTTCGAAATTCATTTAGTTCCTTTGAGGTGCTCATGATTTAATTAGGAACTCATAATTCTCCATTTCAATTTTGATCAATGGATTTGGGAGTTTGTTAGTTAACATTATTGGAGGAATGATATTTATTTGCCATTAAATAGCGTTTTTTTATGGGCCATAGTTTTTTTTACCTCACCTTTTATAAAATTTATTGATTTAATGTTAACTTCATCCCATGTAGTGATCAGGAATCCTTTGGAAATTCAAAATTGCCCTTTGGAAATTCAAACTTGCCCTTCGCAGTCTGAAGATTAAAATCTTAAAATCTGAATGCACTAATTTTATAACAAATCTCTGTAAAAATGCACCATCATCCAACTTAAAAATAGTTTGGATTTTGGATACAACATTTGAATTTTGGAATTCGAAAATATTAGGTGGGAAAATGAATGTTGCATTACCTTGCATAGTACACTTTAAGATCATAACATAAAAAATTACCTTGCATGGTACACTTTAAGATCATAACATAAAAAAACTCAAATTCTTCCAAAATTTCTTGGCATGCTTAATCAAGATTTTCACTTGCTAACAACATTTAACTGTAATTCTACATCAAAAGGGACAATATCTTAAGTTACCGTTAATGCACATTTATATCATTGATCATCATGTAAAATAATTTACATTTTATTTCTCTACCATGAACGGATAATCTAGAGATTGAAATATGGATTTGTTTTTTATTGGTTCGAATATTGAAATTCGGAGATGCTTAATGTTGATTGAAATTGTCTTTTTTTATTGGCTGTACTTATGGTGCACGATAAAATACTCTACTGTTGTGATTGAAGACTTTGATGTTGTGATTAAAGCTCTGATAAATCTAAGGATGGTGATCAAGAATTATCCCAACAAGTTGGTGTCCACCTAGTTGTTCAAAAAGAATTTATTAATAAACATGAGTTTACTTTACATGAATATATGCTTGTATGGATCCACATGACGTTTGTCAAATTAGGGTTTGACATTGTTATCGGGAGATCGAATTCTAATTTTGATATAAGAGATATTTGTTATGATGAGATGCAAAACAGACAACTAGTAAAAAGAACCTATCCAAAAGTTGACACGCGATGACACCAAGACAAGGAAATGTGGATGTCCTTTTAAGTTGCGCGGGTACCACAAGACAAAAAATACATGTACATTTAACGTGATTTGTGGTTTATATAATTATGGTTTGAATCACAAGTTAGCTGGTCATTCGATTGCATGTCGTCTGAATGTTGAAGAGAAGAAACTTGTATTTGACATAACATTGAACATGGCAACTTAAAAACATACTATCCACTTTGAAAAGGAAAATACTTGAAAGTGTCTCAAATAATAGACAAGTATACAATGTTTGCAACCTAAACAAGCAATAAATGGTCCAAGATTTAAAATGCAACAATTGTTGAAATTTTTGGAAGACAATACTTATGTATCTACATACAATGTATGTAAAGATGAAAAAATGGTTTGAGATTTATTTTAGGCTCATCTTGATTCGATGAAATTGTTCAACACATTTTTTTATTATACTGATAATTGATTGAACACATAAGACCAATAAATACATGGTTCCTATTTTGAAAATTGTTGGTGTTATTTTTACAGAGATGATTTTTTTAGTTGACTTTGTGCTTTTAGAATATGAAAAAGAAGATAATTTTGCATGGACTTTGGAAGTATGTAAAAAATTATTGGAAAACCAAGAAAATATATCACAGGTGATTGTCACCGATCGCGATATCGTATATATGAATTTGGTTGCAAGGTGTTTTCTACATTATATACTTTACTAGGTAGGTATCATATAACAAAAATATGAGAGGTATGCTCAAGCCTGTTGTAGAGACCAAACTAATCAAGGGTGAAAACGAGAAAATGACTAAATCTAGTCAGATTTTGGAAAGTATAATGGATGTGTAGAATGTTATAATAAATTCTTCTACAAAGAAGTTATATGCCGAATTAGTTATATAATTCAGAAGGGCTTGTGCAAAATATCCAAATTTCTTGCAATACGTTGAAAGAATTATATTAAAATAGGTTAAGAAGAATTTTTTTGGTGTATGGGCTGATCATACTATAAACTTTGAAAATACTATAGCTAATAGAGTTGAATCTACTTGCTACATTTAAAAACTGGTTGGCAAATAGAAAAAGGGATTTGTGCTAGGGTTGGGAATCATTGAATTAGATGATTGAAAATCAGCGTAGCGAGAATATAAATATCATTTGGTTGCAGCATCACAATATTAGAACATAAATTCAAAAATCATAATATGTATTCACAATTGGTTGACTATCTCGAGCGGGATTGAATTTTATTTATCACAAAATTACGTGAGTATAGAAAACAGGTTCAAAGAGCTCTAAGTGTGGTTCTACTCTTATAAGAACATACAACTTTATGTGTGCTTGTTTAATTTAGAAGAAAATGCAACTTCATCGACCCATACGTATGGATGAGGCGCGCGCACACGCACACACACAGGAAAAGACTCTGGTTTGATGGTGTGATCAAGGAGAGTTCATTATATATATATATATATATATATATATATATATATATATATATATATATATATATATATATATATATATATATATATATATATATATATATATATATATATATATATATATATATATATATAGAATGAGAGGTGATTCAAGAAAGATTTTTAAAGTTGATTATAACATGAAAATTCACATCAAAGAGCGGTTGAGAAAGATAGTA
Organism: Vicia villosa; assembly: GCF_029867415.1. Taxonomy (NCBI): domain Eukaryota; kingdom Viridiplantae; phylum Streptophyta; class Magnoliopsida; order Fabales; family Fabaceae; genus Vicia; species Vicia villosa. The sequence continues at coordinate 196,229 of NW_026705189.1, forward strand.
TATCCCAAAACCACATATATGAAACACTAGCAGAGATGATAAAATCTATGCGTGCTCCTTAGAAGGTCAAACTAGTACCAAGTGCAATTAACCCAAGAGGGCTCCATCCTATTTTGAACATTTTGACTCACTTTATCCAAAATCTCTAATTTTACAATCCAAATAAAAAATCTATTCAAGGTGATTGCATCAACAAATCAACATCTTCACCACCTTTACGAAAAATGATACACATTGAAGAGATGCCCATTTTTATGCAGACACGTTGATTAGATTGTAGATGTTAAATATGTAAGTGTTATGTAGTGTGTACATTTTATCTTCACACAATTAAGTGTCTAATCAAGGTGGATGCGGCGCTTGCAAGATCAACCATAAAAATTTTAAAGATGATGAAATATCCTAAATCAATTATTGGTGATGAGAAGTCATGTTAGATTTATGATAAAAAAATATTTGTGTTATGTTATGCAGTATGTGAATTTGATAACAAAGATTTATGTTAAGTTATGTTAATTCACATTCCTTGTTTGATATTGCTTGTGTTTTGCGTATGTGATAACAGAGGTGAATTCAGATTTTGATATTCGAACAAATTCCTGAACCAAATTATTGTTTGTGTTGTGTTTGTGTTAATAGGGGTGAATCCATATTTCAATATCCGGACATACTCTTGGACCAAATTGCTTGTTTGTTCCATGCTCTGTCTACATAAGAAAGGGTGAATTAAGATTTCAATATTCAGACATCTTTGTTGCTTATATTTGGCGTGGTTAGGGTGCTTCAGAATTTCAATTTCCATATTTTAAGGGTATTTTGAAATTTTCGTCACAGTAAATAAGTAAGAATGAAAGGGAATGCTCTTTCCACCATTTGGGATGCACCCCACACCTCAGAAAACCCAAGAATTTCTTTTATGTGTCCGTAAATGATCTTCGAACGCATCCAAAATCATACCAAACTTTGGTTTTCTAAGATCCATCATATTTTGAAAAAAAAATGGTCCGGAGATGCATCTATGTATAATATTTTGGTGTCTCTGGAGATGCATTTTTGAATTACCCCATGTACTCATTTATGATGTTTTTATTTATTGAGGTGATTTAATTAATGACTCAGTGATAGTTTTGAATATGCATATCCAAAAATATCAAGCGAAAAATTGAATAAAACACCACCTTGCATGATCTTCCTCTTTATAGTCAAACAACACTTCATTTTCAAAACCTTTAAAAAAGTTTCTTTCATTCTCAATCAAATTTTCAACACCAAAACATCTTTGTTGTATTTCATCACATCAAAAGGAGCAAAATAATTAGCTGGAATTGCCGGTAAAGTTCATTCATTTCATCCCTCATTTCTTGCATTAATTTGGTTTTTAAGCTAAAAAATGAACGTTGAATCCATATATGCATCTCCGAACGAAGTTTAGTATGGTCCGGATATGCTTATTTGGAGTTTTAACATTATTTTTTTTGTTATTGGTGCTATTAGATATTGTGCACCGAATATGTTTTTCAAAGATATTGCGAGTGTGGATGTTAAACCGGACGGAATGAAAAATGATGTTAAACCAGAGGAGGTGAATGATGATGTTGAACTAGATGAGGTGAATGATGATGTTAAATTGGATAAAGTGAATGATGATGTTAAATCAAGTGCTCGACTATTTATTATCGAGGTGGATGTTCATGCTTAATTTACAAATAAACAAGAGTTTATTATTTGTGACGATATGCTACAATGGGTCCGCATGGAGACTAGGAAATTGCAGTTTCTCATTGTAATCAGAAGTTCGATTATGGTTCGGATAAAAGACAAGCATTTGTAACAATGAGATGTGAAAGAAGTGGCACATACCCACCATAAATTAGGAAGTTGAAATGAGATGACACTGGATCGAGAAAATATGAGTGTTCATTTAAATTGTGCGGATACCGTTTGGCGGATGACACATAGAATTCTAATGTGATTTCCGGTATACATAATCATGCCTTGAGTGGCAAGATAGCTGGCCGTCCATTATATTTTGTGTTATTCCGAAGAAGAGAAAACTTGTTTCAGACATGACATTAAACACGGTGGCCCCAAAAAACATACTCACATCTTTGAAACGAAAATGACCTCTAAATGTTTCAAATATCAAGAAAATATACAACATGTATGCTCGAGACAACAAGGAGGTAAAAGGACCAAGATCTGAGATGCAACAACCGTTAAAGCTTTTGGAGAATGACGACTATGTTCCTATGTGTAGAGTTTGTGAGCATAAAGTCATCGTTTGAGATATATTTTGGAGTCATCCGATTTTTATCAAGTTGTTCAACACACTTCTCACCATGCTCATAATTGATTCAACATACAAAACAAACAAGTATAGACTTCTACTCATAGAGATTGTTGGTGTTACTTCTACAAAGATGACTTTTTCAGTCAATTTTGCATTTTTGGAATTCGGAAAAGAGAACAATATTGCATGGGCTTTGGAAATGTGCAGGACTATGTTGAAGGATCAAGAAAACATGCCACATATTTGTTGAAATATGTTAAGGGCACTATTTTGGACCAGGTTAAGGAGAAAAATGTTTGTGCAAGACTATGGTGATTAATTAGATATGTGCTTCTATCATATACCAACACGACGTCTTTAACATCATATCCTTGTCAATTATTTCATCAAATGATTGCAAGATATTTCTATTGTATTAATTTTGAATATTCAAACACACATATCTTTAACTTTTATTTAGTTTTGATGGTTTAATCAACTATCACGCAATCATGACAATGTAATCATTAAATTACTACTTTGTATCTTAATACTAACATTTTAAATCATTCAACATTTGTTCTTAAACCATTTAATAACAAACAATACGATTTAAAGTTTCATTTTTCTTTCAACGAACACACATCATAATTTACTTAACACAAGAAACATGTAAAACAACAATAAACATGAATTACCAAATTTAAATACTCAAAACAATCAAGATCATAAATTTATCATATTTAAAATTCTTCTTATAAAGATGGTTCAATCATGTTAAACATAAACACATTAAAATTAAATCTAAATTTTTAGAATTAATTTTAATTCTCTTACAACAATTATTATAATTTACTCCCTCCGGTCTCAAATATAAGCAAATTTGCAAAAAAAACTCACCCTTTAAGGAGAATGTCTCAATGCATTTAATTCTTACTCTCTTTCTAATTTTACCCCTATTTTTTGCTTTGGAAATTGTTGCAAACATTTAAAATGTAAAAAATTGTAGGGGTATATTTGGAATAGTGACATTGAATGTAATAAATATTGATTTTTTTTGCTTATATTTAAGACCATAAAATTTTTTTTTATTGCTTATATTTAAGACCGGAGGGAGTATATCACATAAATACATACATACATGCATACCCTTGAAATTTATTATACAATTATCAAGCATTATAATTGGATTAGATCTTAAATGACATAAAACTGAACATTAAGTCTTCACACTTAAATGAATGTAATAAAAAAAGAAAATTATATTTTTCATGTTAAAAATAAATCAAATTACATTAGTACAAAAACATATGAAAATTACATTAAATCAATAAATTGGTAACGTTAAATATATAAAACAAATAATTTTCAATATGTGATTTTTATTCTAAAATATTTCTTATTGATTTTTTTTTCAAATGTATTTACATGCTAAATAATTTGATTAAGATTACATAAAAAAAATTATATTTAAGCATATGTATTAAATAATTAATTAATTTTTTATTTTAAGTGTAAAAAAATACAATTTTTTTTAAATGTACAATATTTATATCATCTATAAAAAGTGAATATTATAGAATACTTTCTTGACCATCAATTTTATTATTAATTATTAAATTTTTTTCCCCACACAAATAATTTTGGATCCGTCACTGAAAATAATTATATGTATATTTATTATGTGATAAATTTTATTAAAGGAAAATTCAATACTTTATGATTAATATTTTTGAAAATAATAACAATTAAATTAATATTTTGAAAATAATAACAACTAAATTTCACATTCGAGACTATATCAAAATTGTTGTGCACAAGTATGACTTGAAGGTTCTACATTGCTTAGAAAAATAGAGGTTGAATACTTGAACACTCATACACTCATTGTCTTAAAAATTTGGGTGAATATTTAGTGTCTCTTACTTGTATGTTGTTTTTGATCCAATGTAAATAATTGTTAAAATGACACAATTTTTTTTTTAATATAACTACGAATAAATAATCCTAGACCATTTAATGTTTGAGTTTATGGAGAGCAAGTCAATCTGCATATCCAATTCTATCTTACATTTTTAATAAATAGTACTACATGGTAAAATATTAAATCCTCAAGTCAAGTCGTGATCTAAACTAAGTGAAAGATTGTGAAATTATTTTTATTTTATTAATTAATAATCTATTATTCTATTATACATTTTTAATTAATAGTGTATAATTATATGGTAAAATATTAAACCACCACGTCAAGTCGTGATCTGAACCAAATGAAAGATTATTAAATTATTTTTACTTTATTAATTTATTAATCTAATGTAACTCCCCTTTTTGAAGGTTGGTTTACAGTGTCAAGGAATGCATGCCAAAATCTAAATCTATGGGCTGGTTTTGTGACGCAGTGTGGTGTGAGGTGGCACCTTATTGTTTATTGGACATACCAAACGGATGTAACCAAATCCATTTTAACCAATAAATGAGTCTCATAACATCAGAACAAGATCAAAACAGAGAAAACAAGTACATAGAAGAAAAGTTTGAGAATTTCAACAAACAAGGATTTGAAACGAAACAGTAAGAACAAAATAGCTTTAAGTAGTAGTAGTCGGTTTGTGAGCAAGAAAAGCCATGGATTGCATGTGACGTTTGTTGTCAAATGCTAAACATCTTATATATGCATTTGGAAATGTCTTCTTGCATTCATGAATCTCATTAATCACTTGTGAAGAATCCACACAACCAAACATAGGTAGCTTCCATAATGTCCAATATCTTCCATCATAGTATCCTGGCATCTGGCTATTTGCTCTATGAATACACCCCACCTTCCATTTCCAAACAATACAAATTCCATGTTACTAACAATATTATCAAAAGTTGTTGGTTTATAAATATGACAACTAGTTTATATTAATACATAAATATAAATAAATGTTGTTGTCAGAGATCGAACGCTAGATTAAAGTTATACTCATTTAATTCAACTATCAGATATCATTTACCAGTTTGAACTATATGTGTAATTGAACTGAACTAACCTCATCAAATTCAAGGCAAGGGGTCCATCCTTTCTTGAGCATGTAGTCAATCTCTTTTGCAATGGATTCATCAGTAAGTGGAGGTAGGTAGGAAAGTGTTTCAAATTTCCTATTATTGATGGGATTCCATGTCTGTTTCAAGTTAAAAAAAAAATTATATCAGCATATTAGAGAAGTGAAAAAAAGATCATTGCTTGAGATTACTTGACCTTCATGCAGTGGACTCTAGAACCATTGGAAACGGTCTTCTTTTTCCAATCAATGGAAGAAGCATTGGGCCAAAGATTTGATGAGTTGGATTTCAAGCCCACGAAGCTAGGCCCAGTAACTGAAGTTGTAAATGTTCCAGCAGACATTTGAATGATCTTTGAAGGAAGGAGAGAGTAGTTAAGATGAAATGAAGAAAGGAATAGAGTTAGGTGATAATGAGTGTGATGTGTTAAGTAATATAAGAAGATAGTGGGAACAAGAAAATGGATATTAATTAATGAATTGTAAAAAGTAGTACAATAATTACCATGCAAGATTATTTTATTAATGTGGTCCATGTAACTAATACCATCTATAATACCTCTTGATTCCTCCCACGGTTTTTCTTTTGGCCTTTCTGTTGCATTGAATACTACAAGCTTGGTTGGATTGGTTACACTGTGGGTGCATGATTCAAGTCCCAATAACCTTCTTACAATCCACTATAACACTTGTAGGCTTCTCCTCAGTATCAACAAACTACAATTATGATCAATTTCTAAAGAAACTCCAAACAACTATCCATTATCACACAAGGTTCTATCCATGATCTTTCAAACATCTTAGGCGTATATATTTTATCTATACCTTAAAACAAATACAAAACTTTGATCAATAGATTTGTGTGATTACACATTACATGCAGACAGAACTAGTTAGAGAATTCACTACATTTGATTTGAGACCTTTATCATTTTAAAAGGATGTTAGATTCTTTCATCTAGTGCCTAAATCCAAAATATTGAAACCTATATTCTCTATATCTGCAATCTAGATTCTCTATATCTGCAGTAAGATTCTTTCATCTATAGGGGGAATCCAAGAAATGGAACCTAGATTCTCTATATCTACAGTATAGAGGATTAATTTAAATCAAACAGTACTTGCATTTGCATCACCAAGCCGAAGTTTTGGAGTTGTGGATGATCTAATTTTAAATCGGGTCTAATTTCCAAACGATCACAGAATTCCAAGTATTAGCCGGACCAAAATAAAAAGTTCATAATAAAACCATTTTTCATCACATACAACCGAAATTCAAGATTTGACTTGTGGTTGAAAATCTATATTTCACTTGCAGAATTCTGATTTATGGATAAATCCATTAATATTAAAAGAACATTATCGTCTACTTTGACCAAAACCACACGCATTTTATTTCAGCATAAACTTCCCATAAACCCTTCAATGTTATTCACTAAAAATATATCAATTTGAAATAGTAATAATTGTATAACTTATGTAAATCTAAAAGAACATTATTGTCTACTTCGACCACAACTACATGCTAGTCATTTCAGCATAAACCCTTCAATGTTATTCACTGAAAATTTATCAGTTTGAAATAGTAATAATTGTATAATTTAAGTAAATCTAAAATCCTTAAAACAACAATATGAATGATAATGTTGAAATAAATATATTTGATGACTCTCTAAATGAAGAATGTCATCAATCTAAATAATTATTTCAGCACAACCCAGGAGAGCTTCAAATCTGGTCAATGCCAAAGCTTCATGCAGAACCCTGCGGGTACTGATGATCTCTTGTTTGACATGCATTCGGAGAAGGTGTCCACAAGTTGCTCTGCAAGAGAAGCTGGATCTTCAAGAAATGTATCTACATATATTTTCACAATCCTTATTTCTTCAGGGGTTGCTCTTAAGCTGTACCATGTCAGAAATTTCTGCCTGAAGTTCTTCTCAATGTGTCCTTCACACTCTAACCATCTTATCACCTTCACATAATACTCAAGATCCCGCTCTGGAAAACCATTAGCCTCGCAGCCCTCGTTTTTCCTTTCACCACTTCTCTTCTTGGGTTTGCTTCCATCTCGAGGGCCACTCCTTTTCCCAGGTCCTTTTTCTAGATCTTTGCTACTGAATTTGGATCTACCTCTTTTTCCTAGACCATCTTTAAGTATTTCCAACCTGCTGGGAGTATTAGGCAAGCTCCCTTCTGAGCAACCTACTAACGGCACACACTCCCTTCCCGTTGGAACTGACCCATCATCAGTGCTTATGTCCTCAGTTACTTGTTCCTCTTGTGAATGCTTGTTTTCAAGCTTTAGTACATCTGAACTAGGTATTGTGTTGCTAGTCATTCCCACAGCAGCTTGCTTGTCTGACAAGGAATCTGTATCGGTGGGAAGTCCCACTCCACCCAATTTGGAACAATTAATAACATCATTTGATTGATTACCAGAAGCAAGCTGGTCACTATCCTTGTGATAAGAAGGATAATTATCTGATCGATTATCAGTCTGGTCGCTATGATTAGTTTCATCTTCCACAGATGAGGGATTGGAAAGGCTGCTACAGTTGGTTACTGGGCTCTGACTTCTTTCCGTTGCTGAGCAATTTGGGACGTCATCCTCACCATGCTCTGTTGAGACTTGAACTTCGCACATACGTGACTTCCTCAAATCATTGGAAACAAATTTCAAACTGTATTCTGTAGCTGGAAGTAGATCCCTGATGCTCAGCTTTCTATTTGGTAGGAGAGTTGTGCAAGTCGGGTCCAATGGATAGTTCACATCACCGGCTTTACGATGCCACACGGCGTAACCGGCATTATTTTCTCCAGAAGAATCTTCCAAACACAAAAGAACAGTGAGGGATGTTGCGGTGACATCTTCGAACTTTACCATATTTATATTTGGAGTTAGTAAACTTGCATCTGAAAATGTAAACAAAGACTGGTCAGTTACCTTATGTGAGAGTGTAAACACAAATAAGTTCGTGAACACTGTCACACATGGTCAAGAGTTTTAATTTTTGTACCTCCACCAATTATCAGAAGTTACATTGAATTACTCAAAATTACTTATGCTTAAACATTCTTAAATACAAAACATATTCATTGACTTACTCAAAATTACTTATGCATAAACATTCTTAAATATAAAACATATTCATTCAAAATTATTTCTCATTATTACAATTATTCTATACCATTGTATCACTTACCATAAATGGGAGAAGTTGAGTAGTTGGTTCCATATTACAATGCTAGTCACATGGATCATCATCTAATTTTAAAATCAGTGAAAAAAAGGCAAGGTCTTTTATAAAAGAAAAGTGATTGATCACCTTGAATAGTTTGATTGGGTGATGGAGGCAAGAACCTTCTAGAAAGTATTGAATCAAGTGATTCAAGAGCAACACCGCAGAGTCTCTGAACCTCGGGTCCTGAAGAAAGCCTGTTCACAATCCCCCTACCAATCTTCAATGGTGAGCCAGTCAGTGGACCCACTTCAGGTTCAAGTTTCTTCACTGCTTCATCAACAATTTTATAAAGTTCTACATGCTTTTCTGTCCCTTTCAAAAGTTTTTGGCTTAAGGAGACACGATAACAGAGTATGTCCACACGTCTAGCATCCTTTGCTACCATCACTTGTTTTCGCCAGCATCTAATACATTTAAAAAATTAGATGAGATTGTACCCAACACATTTTCCAAAAATCATCTTAAAAGGTCTATAGCGCATCACACACATATTGAAATGAAGCAACAAGTTTACGATCTTTTAATTAACAACAGCAAAGCAATTCAAAAGAACATTCTCCACTGTGCTGAGTAGATTTCACTAACCACTATAGCAAAGCAATTTGAAAGAACATTCAAGATTACAAATCTTTCTCTTTCACAATGCTGATCATACCTAATATTAATCTTAAAATGGCAGTCTTGTGCATGTTTAAAGAAAATTATGAACGGAAAAGTGCCATGATTATATTTCCTACTATATAGAGCCTGAAGTCCCAAAAGGAAAGGGTGGAAATGATTAAAAACGGAAAGATAGATATCCAATTGGTCACAAGAACTTTAAATAGACTTTAAGCATGAAAAGAATTGTTAGATCCTGTGAATTTATTTCTGTACTTATTGTCTATTCTGAAAGTCTTTTGACAAATAACAAATTACTCGGTTGACTAAACTTATTTCTTTAGCATGAAGAAAATTCTAAGTGTATGAAACAATAAGACCAAGACAGAGAAAAACAGGGAAAACGAATTAAAAAAAAACTTTTAAATGGATAAGCTATTTCATCTATAAGGAAATGAAAACAATCAGTATAGAATTTACCCGAGTAAGTCATTTACTTTCCCACAAGAGACACAGTAGAAGTTTCCATCAAGTTTGGTGCGTTCACCGTCTTTGCCAATTCCAGAACCATCATGTTTTAAAGCACACTCAAGGTGACATGACAAGCCGCAGGAAACACCAGGAAATGGAGCTTCAGAACTGCATATTAGCCACAGGCTAGGGTCTTTGTTGTCATCATATTGATGACAAATACAACATGAACATCTTTTACAAAATGCATCTCCTTGATTTAGGGTAGCCTTGCATGCGGAGTTTTTGCAGTAAGTTGTATTGTTACTCACATCACCACCATTATTGACTATAACATTGTTTTCAGGAGCAGCCAATCGAGATGGATTCTCAGTTTTTCTCTGCCTTTTAGCAGGTTTCTGGCCAGTTGCTGGAAAAGAATGTGATTCAGGGTCTGTGGCAATATCATGGCCGCCTGATTTCTTTTCAGAAACAATTTTCAGAAGATTTTCGATAATTTTCAACTTTGTCAGCCCAGTATACTTCCTTTCTTTTCCCATCTCAGCACACAAGATTTGCAAAATCTCTTGACGGCTCCACGACTGCAGCACCTCGGATGCACCATCATTAGATATTTCATATACAAGCGCTCTTTTTTCCTCCATACTCAATTTACTACATTTAGAAGGATCAAGAGCAATACCTAGGATCAAGAAAAAAGATATTAGTACATTATTATATACACGAAAGCATTCCAACTTCAAAACTTCCAAGTGATGAAGGAAACAAGACTTTTTCAACAAAGACTTCTGCTGCAACTTGCATTTTAATAGACATGTCAATTTCAAGAAATGGAAAAGTTTGTGCACCTATAAGCATAAATAATGGACTTTATACTAGAAACTGTTATGAATTTATCTTTCTAAATGCATGCACGTTTGACAAGTAAATGGCCCAATTTTTTATGGTCTAAAATATTGACTACGTAAAATATAGAAGGACATCCCAACCACTTGAAGCCTAATGATAAATTAAATATAGGAGAGCTAAGTGTAATGAAGACTAATCAAGTCAGCTAATTAGGCAGCTGGGCTTAACTTCCTTTGACTTTTATAGGCACCTCCGTATACCAACTATTTGAGTTGCTGGCACATCGCATATCAAATTATATGCTTATTTACTTCCAAAAAAGTATTATATGCTTATTTCAATCAAAACTCCTTCCTCCTTCAAAAGGCATCAATAAAACTGAAACATAAACTCTATGGCCCCCAAATGCAGCTCATACTAAGCTAGACAATCAAAGGCAATAGCACAGATTTAAACCAAAAGCCAGAATCACAAAAGATAAAGAAAAATAAACTTGAACCAAATCAAATAAAAAGGGAAGCACATTTTTTATGAAAGTTAATTAATTTTTCCAAAAGAATAAAATCAACGTCAATCAGTACGCAAAACTCAGAAAAGAAACACTTGAAGAACTAAGTTTTAAACCGTTGCTGTGTCATGATCCTTGATATTGCGGAAAATTGCAAGTTTTAAATCATTGTCGTGTTGTGGTCCCCGATATTGCGGAAAGTTGCCGTTAAATACAACTGATGCAACCACAACTAACGCAAGTGTGGACACGTAAACACAGGGTTTAAAAAAAGGGTCCGCGACTTGAAAAACGGCTGCGACAAAATGGTATCTGCCGATACCGATACAGTTTTATATGTTAAAAAATAAATTATGGTTAATTCAGACCACAACAACTAGAGTCAGTGTCGCGACACCTATACCGAGTACCGACCGAAATCGCGAAAGCTTTAATGCGACCGCGACCTTTTTTTAATAAAATTGAAGTGTCAGGCCTGAGAAAAGCTTGAGGAAGAAACCACAGCAAATAAATCAATCCACCAAAAAATCAGATAAGTCACAAATCACAATGCTAAAATATCATATCATAGTGATTAATCAACCGGTGGATCATTAAATAAATTAAGCAGTACAACATGTAATCACGTGAGAGCCTCAGAGAATTTAATCATCTCAATTTCAACAGAACAAGGAAGTGACAATATAATCCATGAAAATCAACAGAGGTTAAGTTCAAACACAGTTCAGTATCAAAGTAGATTTTCCAAAATCACATTAAACCACCACCGTACTTTCATAAAAGCTTAGGTACAACGTGATTTTGGCAAATCTACAGTGAAATAAGCTTTTCTACAAAATCAAGCTGCTTCACTGTGATTTCAACAAATCTAACGTAATATAAAACATAATAATCAACGATCAATGCTAAAACAGATACGTCGCAATGCTAAAATCAAATCAAACAGATTAACCAACACATAGATCGTTAAATCACGTAAGATAATAATAACGCATAACACAGATATAACGAATCTTACACAGAATCAAATCATCTCAATTTCAACGAAATTTTCACAATCCACAACAAATTACACAAAGTGATGAATGGAGGCGATACCTTCGAACGATGAATTCGCAGCCATAACGAGAACAAATCAGTGACCGATCACATCACATTATGAAGAAAAGCGTGCAAAATTCACCGAACCTAAAGAAACAACAAATCAATCTACGTCATGATGAGTAACCGTATACGGAAAAAGAGAGAGATAGAGAAAGATTGAAATGACAAATACCGAGAAAAAGATGCTTTGAATTGGTGAAGAAAAGAACGAATCCGTTAACCGAAAATTGGTGACGACGCGCGCACACACTCTCTCTGAAAGAGGGAGATTCGAGGAGAAGTTGAGTTGAGGTGCTTTACTTCTAGAGAGAGAAAGCGTCGTAGTTGGAGTGAGTGAGAGAGAGCTTTAATAAATTATTAAAATTAACAAATATTGATTTTTGTACACTGAATATTCCATGTGCCCGTAAATGTAGAGACTAATATTGAGTCAAAGAAAATTAAATAAACGATCAAAGAGATTTAAATTCTGTTTGGTAAAACTACTTAGTAGCTGATAACGGGTACTAATAGTTGTTAGTTGACAATTACTAGTTGGTAGCTTATAGCTGATAACTAATAGCTGATAAGCTAACATGAGTGTTTGATAAATTAATTGTTTCATTAACTGATAGATACAAAATAATATAAAAGTTCATTTAATTAATAAAGATAATAATATTTTTTTAAAATAATAAAGATATAAATGAAAAAAAAGTCATAAATTAAAAGTTACAAACTCAAAAATTATTTCAAATAACTTTTGGAAAATAAATTTAAAAGCTATTAAAAAAACTACAAATTAAAAGCTAAAATAACATTATTAACGAAACTTTTTTATTAATATAAGTTGAAAAGATAAAAATTCTATTTTTAATCTTACGAATCAGACTCTAAACACTGATGCATATCTAAGAGTGTAAAAATATTTTACTTTTTTATCATATAAAATAATAAACTCTTGACCAAAAATAAAATATAATAAAGTGATATAATAATGGTATTATTGCGATGCCTGGTAATATTTTTTTTGGAATATATAAATATTACTGTAGCTTTTTTTCGGTTGAAAATTGGAATGGTATGATATGTTAATTTACTGAAATGGCCTTTGGTTCTTATCGTTATCTATTAGCCGTCCAAATAGCACCATATCTTATCACGTCCATTCAATAACCTGGGCCATAATAAATCAATACTACATCATAAAAAGTCTGAATTGGTTTTGGTGATGTAGCTCAGTGCATGATAAGGTTTTCATTAAAAGTATGTGAGGTCATTTTCCCATTCTTTTCTTTATAAATATCTTTTTCACTATTTTAAAACAGATTTATTAACATACTTTGTAAGTATAACATTTTTATATGATACATCACAATTATTCATAAATAATATTTTAAATATGATTAAAATAAAAATTAAATAATTATAAAAATTTAATAGTTATAATTTATTGACAATAAAAATATAAAATATTTTATATTAATATAAATCAATTAAATTTTATTGAAAAAAGGATATGGACTGATCGATTGAATTAAAAATTGAAGGATTATCATTCTGATCTATCTATTAGATCGATAATAAGAACTACAGTAAACTAGCCAAAATCCAAAAAAAAATCGATTAGTCAAGAGTTTTGCAAATCCAAAAGACTTTTGCTTATTCTTTTGTTCCTCTTTCTTAAAAGTCAAACGAACCGTTTAATAATCTTTTAAAAAGTAATAAAATTTAATATAAAAAGTAAAATTTTATTATAAAAATTTAAAAAGTAATAAAAAATAAATTTTTAAGTTTTTATCTATGTTAAGAAAAAAAAACAAAAATAATAAATATTGAAAATTAATTTAATTTATGATATTTTTTGACATTTTTTTTAATGTATCATACTTTTTACAAATTTTTATAGAGATTGAATCATCCTATTAAACCCGACTTAATATTTATATAATTTTATTATTATATCGATTTATATGATTGAATTATTCAATTTCATTCAAGTGAGTTATACGGTTGAAGCATTTTTCAACTAAGTGACTTTACCATGACCCAGTCGATTTTTAAAACAGGGTTCTTTTATTTTCTAAGAGCTTATCACACATGCATACATTAACAAAATTTTGCAAGAGTTCACGTATATAAAATGTTAATAATGGGGTGGAGGGGCATATTTGTCCATGTACATATAAGTATCGATTGGATAATAGAGTCTGTTAAAAGTTTGTTGATATGGCCCTATCCCCTATGGCATGGGTAATATGGCAGGGGCACGCATGTGAGATCCGAATCAACGGTGGTGGGGACAACATAGTCAATTTTAAATAGCTGCTCCACATGCCACAAATTACTGCGTATACACAGAAGAAATTAAGTTTTTTTTTTTTTTTAATTTCAAAAACCAGAAAATGTAGTTTATGCACATATGAGTTGATGCTTTTTCTGTTTCATGCAACTCATTTACATATGTTTATAACGGTTGGTCTAGCTTATATTGCACACACCATGTAATCAAAATAGTAGTATTAAATAATGCTTGCTTTCTTCAAATCTGATGAAGATCTGAGTTATTTTTAACTTAAGTTGTGCTTTTGTAGAACTTTTTTTACACATTTAAAAAATCAGTAGAGAAAATGCTCTTTTATTATATTATCATTTTATTATCATCAAAACATAAATAATAATTTTGAGATTATAATTTCCCTTCTTAAAATTGAATAAATGAGGCGCACTGTGTTTACAACAAATAAACAAAAAAAAGTTGATTTATATAAATACAAGTTTAATAATAATAATAATAATAATAATAATAATAATAATAATAATAATAATAATAATAATAATAATAATAATAATATCCACAATTACCACTGAACTTATGGGGAGATGAGAGCATAGGAAAGATTGCGAGTGCTATAGGAAAGCCAGTAATGACTGATGAATGTACTGCACGAAAGTTAAGGATATCGTATGCTAGAGTTTTGATAGAAGTTGATGTCACTAGAGAGCTTAAAAAGGAGATTACGATATGGAATCCTGCAGGGGGCAAACAAACTCAGCAAGTGCACTATGAATGGAAACCACCATTCTGTACCAAGTGCAATGCAGTTGGACATATGTGTAAGGAAAGAGAAGAGGCTATGAAGAAACCTGAAGAACCAAAACAGAGCTGGCAAGTGAAAAAAGCCCCTACCAATAAAGAACAACCAGAGTGTAGTGTGAATTCTGCTGCTGATTTACTGGGGGAGACTGCAAAGAACATAGATAAGAACATAGATAAGGAAGAATGGATCTCTGTGGCACATGGGACTAAAGGTAAATCGCCTAGAACTGGTTTTAAGGACCCTGTAGTCGAAGTTGCTTGTAATAATGGTTTTACTGCCCTCAAAATTGGCACCTGTTTTGAGGATGGAGGAACTGGTGTGCCATGATTGTTAGCTGGAACATTAGAGGGCTTAATAAGAGAGCTAGAGCTATGGCGGTTGGAGCCCACCTTAGACATTTGCAAGCTAGCATTGTTACTCTTCTTGAAACTAGAGTCAAGAATAAGAATTCAGAAACAGTTAGGAAGAAGCTCAGTAATAATTGGAAGTATCTGGATAATTATAAAGATCATGAGAATGGGAGGATTTGGATACTTTGGAATCCACAACTTTGGGATATCAAATGTATCTGTTCTACGGACCAAGTCATTCATAGTGAAGTGTATCATCAAGATGGATCCTTCTCCCATTATTTGTCAGCCATTTATGCTCATAACCAATTGAGTAGAAGAAGGGAACTATGGGACAATATCAAAGAGATAAGTAAATCTATACAAGGTCCTTGGATTATTATTGGAGATTTCAATAATGTCCTTAAAATTCAGGACAGAATTGGAGGGAAGGAGATTCACCCTAATGAGTACATGGAATTGGAGACTATGATGACTGAAATTGAACTCACTGAGCACGAAACGACAGGGTGTTTACATGGTCTAATAGGCATGCTGTTAAGGTGATCTATTCTAGAATAGATCGAGCTCTTAGTAATACTGCTTGGTTCCTTAAATTCCCAGATAGCACCATTGAAGTCCTTCAAACTCAGATCTCTGATCACTCTCCCCTGCAACTTCATCTGAAACTGCCCAATAAGGAACCAATGAAAAAGAAGCACAGATTCAAATTCCTCAATTGTATTACTGATGATAAAGATTATGAGGAGGTAGTGAGAACTAGTTGGAATCAACATGTTCATGGGAAGCCCATGTATAGAGTTTGGCATAAATTAAAGAGAAGGCAATATAGCCTGAATGGTATCAATAGAAAATATCATCATACAGCACACAAGATTCAAGAAAGTAGGAATAATCTGGAAGAAGCTCAGAAATTATTGCAGCATGACTTATTCAATCAGGATCTAATTAGAAAAGTCAAAGACCTATCAGAAATTCTTATACAGCAGTGTGATATTGAGGAAAAAATATTGAAGCAGAAATCAAAGATTGACTGGCTAAAATTAGGAGACGGCAACAATAAATACTTTTATGCTAACTTGAGGGAGAAGAATAGAAAAACATTTCTGAGCAATTTGGAGGATAACCATGGTACTAAACTGATTTCTTTTGATGATATGGAGAAGGAAATCTTGCAATTCTATGGTGAGCTGATTGGAAAAAATACTAGTAAATTAATGCAGGTAGACATTGAAGTGCTGAGAAGAGGCAAACAACTTTCTCATGAGAGTGCAGAATGCTTGATTAAACCTGTTACTGAGGAGGAAATTTGGCTGGCCTTGCAAAGTATCAATGATCATAAAGCCCCCGGAATAGATGGATACAGTGCCAAATTTTTTAAAGCTAGTTGGGCAATCATAAAGAGTGATGTGCTAGCTGCAATCAAAGATTTCTTTAGCCACAATAGAATGCTTCCTGCACCCAACTGCTCTTTGGTTACACTCATTCCAAAGAAACAGGATGCAAAAACTATTCGTGATCTCAGGCCTATTGCTTGTTGCTCAACCCTGTACAAGATAATATCCAAAGTTCTGACAAGAAGACTGAGTGCAGTGATTTCTGAGGTAGTTGATGAAAGCCAGTCAGCCTTTGTACCGGGACGGAACATTCAGGATAATATTCTTATTGCCCGTGAGCTGATCCGAGGGTATAATAGAAAACACTTGTCTCCTAGGTGTACCATACAAATGGACGTGCAAAAAGCATATGATACCGTTGAATGGGATGCGTTAGAGCGGATTATGCAAGAGATGAGTTTCCCGGAGAAATTTGTCAAATGGATCATGACATGTATCAGAACTGTATCATACAGATATACTGTTAATGGGCAAATTAGTAGAACTTTGAGAGCCAAACGTGGTCTGCGGCAAGGGGACCCAATTTCCCCATTACTATTTGTTCTGGTAATGGAATACTTGCACCGTTGTATGGGAAAGCTTCATGACACAAGAGAGTACCGATTCCACCCCAAATGTGCTAGACTTAAAATCACAAATATCTGCTTTGCAGATAATTTGTTGTTGTTTTCTAGAGGGGATGTCACTTCTATAAAGAGTATGATGAAGGTGTTTAATAAATTTTCTGATTCTACAGGATTAAAGGCCAATCCGCAGAAATGTCAAGTCTATTTTGGTGGTACTAAAGATATTGACAAACAGGAAATTTTAGCAACTACTGGGTTTGAAGAAGGACAGCTCCCCTTCAAATATCTTGGTGTCCCGTTATCTAGTAGGAAGCTTAGCATAGTTCAGTGTCAACCTCTTATTGATAAGATCATGGCTCGGATTAACCACTGGACGGCTAAATTGTTGAGTTTCGCAGGTAAAAGTCAGTTGGTTCAAAGTGTTATCTTTGCCATCGCTGCCTATTGGATGCAGGTGTTCCCGATACCTAAAAAGATTATTCAACGTATAGAAAGCCTATGCAGAATGTTTCTTTGGAGTGGGAAAATTGAGGGCAGTAGGAAGGCTCCAGTTGCGTGGGATAGAGTATGTGATCCTAAGAAAGTTGGTGGGCTGAATATTATCGCTTTAAAGGAATGGAATGCAGCAACTATGATCAAGCTTCTGTGGAATGTGCAAGCCAAGAAGGATAAGCTTTGGGTGAAATGGCTCAATGCTTATTACATAAAGGGGCAGGATGTACAAGAGTGGCAAATTCCCCATGACTGCTCCTGGATCATCAAACAAATCGTGAAGAGCAGGGTGCTGATCATCAATGATCCGAAATGGAAGACGAAGCTGAATGATGAGAAATTTAGAACAAGAGATAGCTATGAGCTGATGCGAGAAACTCAACCATCTGTTAGTTGGAGAACAGTCTTCCATGCTAATAATGCAAGGCCTCGATCAATATTTTATTTATGGCTACTTATGTTGGGCAGGATCCCTACAAAGGACCGCTTGGTTAAATTTGGTGTGCAGGTGGACCAAAAATGTTGTTTCTGTATTGAGAATGAATCAATTGATCACTTATTTTTTCAGTGCAGTTTCGCTAACTCAGTTTGGGGAGAGATTCTGACCTGGATGGGTTACGACCGGAAACCTGAAAAATGGAGCAATGAGAAGGCGTGGATCATAGCAGAGACAAAGAAAAAGGGCTGGCAGCGAAGCATATTGAAGATTGCAGTGGCTGAGACATCCTATATGCTGTGGAAACATAGAAATGATGTCATCTTCAATAATACACAAGTGAACTATAGCATTGTGGCTGATATTAAATACAATGTGATTATTAGAAGTAGCATGAAAAGAAAGCTGATAAACCATGTAGACATTGAGAACATTAAACTTTGTTAGGAGTTTGATGAATTAGTATAGTGGATGAACTGTACCTGGACCCTCATTGGGTCGGTTGTATTCTCTGTTTTTGTGGAATAAAGTCAATATTCTCCAAAATAATAATAATAATAATAATAATAATAATAATAGAGGAGGGTTATATTTACTCCAGGAATAAGTTATTATAACTTACTCAAAATCTAGACCATTGATTCTTTTCAATTTAGTGGTTAAAAATAATAAGTAATTAAATGTGGAGAGAGAAAACTATTACTTATTATTTTTAACCGCTAGATTGAGAATAATCAATGGTCTAGATTTAGAGTAAGTTATAATAACTTACTCCTGGAGTAAATATAACCCTCATAATAATAATAATAATAATAATAATAATAATAATAATAATAATAATAATAATAATAATAATAGAGGAGGGTTATATTTACTCCAGGAATAAGTTATTATAACTTACTCCAAATCTAGACCATTGATTCTTTTCAATTTAGTGGTTAAAAATAATAAGTAATTAAATATGGAGAGAGAAAACTATTACTTATTATTTTTAACCACTAGATTGAGAATAATCAATGGTCTAGATTTAGAGTAAGTTATAATAACTTACTCCTGGAGTAAATATAACCCTCCTAATAATAATAATAATAATAATAATAATAATAATAATAATAATAATAATAATAATACCCCAACCTAAAGGTTGTATAAATTTAACGTTATCAACACTCAAAATACACGTTTTTTAACCCAATTTTTTTTCACATCTGAACTTATTAATTTGAGTATTAAGTGTTTGTAGGTACACCCTCAACACTAGACTAGAACATCAAAACACTTACAATCATTCAGATGTTCACCATCAACATTATAAATTATAAATTTAGATTCATTAGAACATAAATTAAATGTTCACCATTAACATTATAAATTATGAATTAAGATTCATCATTAGAACATAAATTAAATACAATATATTTAGAAAAAAAATTCCACAATACCATTTTTTCGATTTAAATTTCTAAATAATCATGTTTTCCACTAAATTATAAACTGACCTAAGTGTTGGTGCGTACCCTCATGGAACCTATGTGTGTTTTTTAGGAGGATACGCCATGGGCCATGGCGCCTATGCGCAGATGGAAAGCAAGGCACCACCCCATATGATATGGTGCCTATGTGCAATGTGTGTGAAGAGGAGTCATATGGGATGACTCTTATGTGTTATTGTCTTTTCTATAAATAAAAACTTCATCATCCACCAATCTTCACACCTCTTTTTACTCTCTATAATTTCTTCTTCATGGTATCTAACATGGTTTTCAAAAGGAATGGGTATGTTTGTTTCTCTACTGTTAAACTCCCAATTAAAATGAAATTTTGGAACATCCATTCAATGGACCATCTTAAGAGGTCCTTGATCCGCTGGTTAGAAGGGGATTTCGAAGATGGTGAAATCATCCAAAGAATTCAAAGACTTAGAATGACCACCTCAATTGCGACTGAAGCACTAGAATGTTAGTGGGATGAAGTCAAAAGTGACACGATGTATGTGCTATGATGCATGGATCAGATGATATTATTTTGACAATTATGATGTATTATATATTTTTCCGTGTTAAATAATTGTATTTATTGTTTGTGATATTGTTTTAGTCTTGTTTGCGTTTGTTTAGTTGTAACAAATATGTTTAAGGAATAAATAAAGTTCAGTTGATTTCTAAAAAAATATTACAAAGAGTGCATACAATTATTAGGCTGCGGAGCTTGATCCACGATTGAGACAATTATTACGATTGTGTCCGACCTGACGACATATACTACACTTCCTTTACATTTTGTCAGCCGCATTCATTTCGGTTCTAATATGCGTGCTGTTGGCGCAACCTTTTTTCTTCCTTCGCATTTTGTCGTTGTGCCAAACTACCCCCTTCATATGTAGGCCAATAATTCTCTTTTGCTATCACTTTAAAGGCATTGTTGTATATGCCGAACAAGGTTTCAGCCTTGTAAATGAGAGATAGCAGGGTTAAGGCATCTTGGTGAGCATATAAACATGACGCTATGACATGGGAGAAAGGCATGCGAAAGTCTTGAAACTTTCCGCATTCTCATCAACCATCTGGTAGTACGACCCAATACTCTTGTCTTGGCATCCCCTCATTATGGTCATTTTTTTCTTTGACACTGAAAGTACGGTTAAAACGGTCGAAACCTGTAAATTGATGGATGTTAACTTTCGTTGTTTCTTCCTTCATAAATTTCATGCAGCTTTCACTGAACAATTGCCCTAATTGTAACACTGCACTCCGCCTTTCACCTCTTTTCGCAATAAAGCAAGTCTATAACGCTATTTCATTTTACTCACTTTATTATAAAAATAATTGTAAATAATTTTTTTCTCTCTTTTTGGTTTAGGTTATGTGTAAGAGGGGTGGATTGCAACAAATATCCTAGAGGAAATATCTTGATGTATCGCCAACTTTTGGATCACCTTAGACCAGAGGATGTATTACCATTAACCATCTTCTAAGTAATTTAATAATATTTTTTCTCCGCAGTTTACTTGGAGACCATATCTAGGTTTGCAACATGAACCCAACCTCGAAGATGAAGCAATTTAGACTTAAAAAACGGCTATCATGCGGTACAATATTGTGGAGATGCACCACAATGACCGTGTCATTTTGAAGTTCGGCATGCATCAATAAATCCCAGATCTCCCGATGTGTTTGGGCCAATGGTATCTCTATAGAGTCAACCACCAATGGAAAGTTAGAAATTGGAAAGACTTCGCTCCAGAATGGCGTCAGATGTGGAAGAGACGTCACCAACATGTCTTACAATACCCTGTCACACCATGTGAAATAAAACCAAATCAAGAATATATGATTTGGTATAGATTAGTTACCACGCCTAAGCTGTTTGTGTCTGACTCGTACTTTTTGATCGACCCATACCAACACACCTACAACAAACAATCAACCCAACAAAGATACTAATTTGTTAACACCCAACCCCAATACCAAGACCAATACAAACAACAATACCTGTACCAATACTAACCAACCACTCAAACACAATACCAAGAACAAAGACGGTACAACCAACACCCTGATGCAGGCCACTCTAGATCTCAACCTAGCCCCGACTTGGGCCAAGCTGACGAATATCACCTAAACAACCTACTCATCCCACAAACATCACATCACCATAGTACCCAACAAGCATATGACTTCAACAGACCACAAGAAACATTGCCTTTTTTCCAACCCGATTCAACTGACCAGTATTAGCGACAACCTTCGATCACCACCACCCCCACCACGACAAAGCTTCGACACCATGGGCAATCGAATTTTTTACACCGGATAATCGAGACAATTTGGTGAGCTCACGAATTACATGGACACTAAGCCCATTGAGGTATTACAAGGGCTATCGACTCAAACACAGCAGGAACCTTAAAGGATTAGGGGTCAACGAGTTAGGAGAGCGACGCGGTGCGGAATCGAAGGCCGCTACAGTGAACTGAAACATTAAATATATGTTATTATTCCCCAAATTTATTAGTTTTTTTAATTAAATATTAAATTGTAGTACTCTTTTATTTTTGTTAACTAAATATTTAATATTATTAAAAAATAAATTAAAAAATAAATTAAAAAATAAACAATAAAAAATATATATACACTTAAACGTCATATGGGCGTGTCTTAATAATCTTGCACTTAGGTGTCATCTCATATGTCGTGGATACCTAAAAATGACACATAGAAGTCATTCCTCATTGCACCAACACTTATTTGGAAAGTCAAATCTAATTATTTGGGTAATTAAATTGAAAATGTTGGTTATTATTTGGGTAATTAAATTGAAAATGTAGGTTATTGTAATTTTTTTTGATATATTTAATTTGTGTATTTTAAAAATATATGTAAATTATAGAAATTAAAATAAAAAATAAAACAAAATAAATAAACACATACAATATCATATGTATATGTACTTTACTATTCAAATGTACTTTACTATTCAAATAACACAATTGATGATCATTGTCATCCTATAAACATCTCACCAATATAAAAATTTGTGAAGTTGATAATGTGGTAGATTCCTATTGATTATATGACTAGCTATATGCATTTCAATATATTATTATCAAGAAGTTTTGAATGGTCCAAAGGAAATGATAGGATAAAATGCATTATAGTTGAAATGAAAACGACATTTGAGTAAATTAAACAATGCAAGAGATAAGGAGGTGAAGCATATGCCGCCGACGAAATGAAAAATATGGAAATGATGTGTTGGAGGCTTGTTTGCATGTGATAGTGGGCCTTTTTTCAATTGAATGTGACTTACTAATAAAATCTTATTAAGAGTTAGGTTCTCCTACTTTTCCAAATAAATGTCATGCATAAACCATAAAAGAAATTATATATTTTTAAAAATAAATCAAGTATTTTCTATGCACAAGAAATTAATGAGGGAAGTTGATCCCAATAAATAATAAATCTCTCAAAGTGTTTGAAGCAACCTAATTTAATTAGTTCAACCACATTTAAATCAAATGATAAATAAATATGCAAAGTAATTACAAAAAATAGAAGTGTTTGAAGCAACTTAATTTAATGGATTCGACTCTATTTCAATTAGACTACAGTACAATCAAGATAAAATTAATTGACAAATTGATCATGAGCCCAACAGATTGAATTAGTCAATTTATTTTCTTTTTTTTTCATCTTATTCAAGTGATATTCATTACAAGGTTACATCATAATTGTCATTTGTTATAATTTATCTATGAAATTAATTTCTCTATTTTAATTTTAAATAGTTTTGATATTCTTTTATTGAAATATTGAGTTATGTATTATCCTATTTTTCATACATTATATAAAAGTCATCTCACTTATTATATAGTGATAATAAGTGGGTGGATATAACAATGAGTTAGTTATAGATTATGGTTATGTTTGGTAAAGCATAATTTTGAGTTCATATGATAATTTAGATATATTTGGTAACGGTCTTTTCATCAATAATTTATAGTTTATTTTACTAACTTATAACTTATTTTTTAGATGCTATTTCAAATAGCATTTTAGCTTATAGCTTATCATTTTTTCTTCCTTTTTTATCCTTATTATTTTAGCATAAACTCGTTTTTATCCTTTACAATTTATTTTAATTTTAAATTAAATAATTATGTATTAAATATCTTTTATGTCATTTTACATTTATAAGTTACTTGAACCGCTAATTTTACCAAACACTTCAATTAGCTTATCAGTTATCAGTCTCAATCATCAGTCATAAGCTATAAGCTATCAGTCACCAGCCATCAGTCATCAGCTATTAGTTATAAGCTATGAGCTAACTTATCAATCAACCGATATTTTTACCAAACAGACCATATGTCTTTCCTGTAGCTAACTCTTAACACTTGGCCATGTCATGAGAGGTTACTTATTTGAGTCAAACAAATTTAATTGTCCAATATAAATCATTGTATGCACGAAGAGAAAAATTATGATCAAGAAGAGTTGGCCTGAAAAGAAGATTATGTAAAGCCTACTTAAGTACCTCAAAATACGCTTGACAGCTAACTAGTGGCTTTCAAGAGGGGTAGACATAAATTGGTAAGCTTTGTTGATAGAGAAGGACTCATACAATCTTGTTAATGTGACATATTGAAGAGCCCATATAATGGACTAGTACAGAAGAGGATCGTGAAAAATGTCAATACCATTTTTACTCGACTTCCAATGGTTTAACATGGGCGTAACAGCATACATGGTTATGCCTTAAGAGGAGTAAGTAAATAAAGAGAGAGTGGTCACGTCTACTGTGAGTGAAAGCAAACTGAATGACAGCTTGAGCTAGTTTGTCATATTATGCTCTGGGGGTCTGTTTTAACCTATATAAAGCTTTATTGAGTTTGTAAGCCAAGCTTTTGTCTTTGGAAAGAAACCCTAGAGGTTGTTGCATGAAGACCTCCTCTTGTAAGATGCCATTCAAAAAGGAATTTGTATGTGATGGCTAATTTGAGAAAAACTCTAATAGTTATAGGTTTAACAATTGGTGAGAAGATCTCATTAAAGTCAAAGCCTGGTGGTTTTAAGTAACCCTTAGCAATCAACCTTGCCTTATATTTATTGATGTTTCCATATAGGTTTTATTTGACTTTGAAGACCCATTTATAAGCTACACCTTTTCTATATAGTGCTAGGGAAGTGAGAGTCCATATGTTGGAGACAAGAGTTTTGTATTCAACCTTCATTGCTTCTAACCATTGGGGATGAGATAAGGCATCTTTAAAAAAATAGGGTTCAATATGGACAAGAAATTCCTTAGGACAAGAATGAAATGCCTTTCCTCTAGTCATCATTGGATGTGCATTTTTCACAATTGAGTTATGTGGTTTAAGACTGTGAAGGGAAATTCACCGAGACGAGTTAGGTATAGGGTTATTATACAAAGGTATAATAGATGAGTTGAGAGTACATTTATTAATATCCAACTGGTATTAAGCTGAAGCAGTTGTAGGTACAGTAGTAGATCCAATAAAAGAGAGTTAAGATTGCTTTCAGGTATAAAGATTCCATTATCACTAAGTAAAATAAATATATCAGCTCTATATTAAGAACTAGGAGAAGGCCAGACATGCTAGAACCAGGTGTTTCAGGTTGAACTACCTCATAATTAGGTAAATTAGATGAGTTGTCCTCATTACTAGTGATATCTTATGTGCCAAGTGTCATACCCCAAAATTTGCCCATCATATTTTTATATTCAAGCTCATCTGAATGACAAGAAGCTCAAGACTTGACTGAGTGTACACTCACCTAAGCAACATTCCTCCAGCTAGGGTTTTGATCTTCTCAAGGAGAAATCAATTTCTGATGCCTCAAATGGACTTCATGGCTTCCCATATGTCCCAAAGAATCCCTATACCAAGTTTCAAGTCTCACAATACAAGTTTGTTCTGTCAAGGGCTCAGAAAGGCAATAGTCGACTAGTTTGACCTAAAAGTCCATTATGGTCAAAACTCCTGATTTTTGGTCAACATCCTCATTATGAAGTATCATTCATCATTTGATCAAGGATTGATCATGATGCATCAAGAAAAGATCAAAAATCAACAAATTCAAAGGTTTCTAAATTAGGGTTTTTAAGGAAAAGCCAACTGAACTTTGACCAGTCATAACTTTCACATGGAACATCATAAATTTCCCATCCAAAGCTTAATTTGAAGGAAAATTGAATTATCTACAACTTTATCTCTCACAAGCCAAGGCCAAAAATGTTTCATTTGAGAGATATGAGTCAATACATTACAGGTCCTTCTAGAAGATTGCAAAAAGCTGTTTTTTGTCAGGAGCAATATCATCAAGATAAAATCTCCAAATGAAAAATATGTTCCAAAGTGGCTTGAATAAGACATCTTGGGCTTTCCAAAAAGTTCTATAGCATATCCATATGATAAATATTGAAAGAGTAATGATTGGTGCAAGTTGGGCAAAATTTGAGAATTACATGAAACCCTAATTAGTGAATTTTGAAAGTTTGAGCCATGGGCCTTTATTTTCAAGTTTCCCACGTGGATTTAAGCTCATCAAAGGCCCATGAATCATTTTATCTTTATTTTGTGGTTTTTATTTATTTTATTTTGAATTTATTCATTAAAATCAAAATAAATCAAAATAAAATCATTATTTAATGATAAAATACGATTTGAATCATATAATCAGATGGAGGTTGATCTAATGGCCATGATTTGAGGAAAATATGCATGGAATAGCATGATGCTAAAAAATAGAAAGATTTTATACAAAATCTTTTTTCAATTTCCCTGTGACTATTTTGTTTGATTATTTCCTCAAGATTCAACCCTAAATCATTCCTATATATATGCATAAACTCAGCAGCCACTAGGGGACGAAAAAAAGCAAGCAAAAAAGGGGTTTCCACATTACAAAAAGTGTCAAAGAATAGGAGTACGACCAAAATCTTGTTGCAGCAAGTCTCAGAGCCAACCAACATTCTCAATCATTCAAAAGGGTAGTGTATGGTAAGTTTGAGTCGTTAATGACATCCCATAATGCATAGAACAAAAGTTTCACGTTTTTCCTATGTTGCATATGACCCCTTTCGTTTTTGATAATTTAATGTGTTTCGATCCAAACTAATTACACATTTGAGTTCCTGATATCATGTAGAGAAGGTTTGAGTCCCTTTTGAGAAGCTTTAGTGCCCAGAACTCGTTGTGCCATTGTTAGGGAACCGAAGATGGAAGCTTTCGTTTTCCCATTTGCAGGACGATTCAGTACAAAATAACACCACCATGAGACTCGCAGACCTCGATTTAGGGGGATAGGGTGATTTTGGTGTTTTAATTTGCGTTGTTTTGCAGGCTTTAGTTTTTGAAGGAATTTCGGCAACAAATTCCGCAGGAAAATCTAAAACAAAATCCGCAGCTATCATTAGAGAAGAAGGTGAACAGTGCCACAGACAAATGGACCACACGTGTCCCACCGGTAGTGGCCAGTCAACGTTGTGTTATTCTCTTTGCACGCGCGGAGCTTTCCTATTGGTTGGTCAAGTTTTCCAATCTCTCTCTCTCATCGTGATTGGTTCGTGTAGAGGGCATGGGGCCAGGCTGACTTTGGTTCTAACTTTTCCATTAATTCTTTTGATTTCCTTATTTATTTCTCATGATTGGTTAGCTTAGCAGATAAACGTTTCAGATTAATTGGCAAGTCAAGCATACCTTTCAATCTCACGACCTGGGTTCGATTCCCAGGTTCCACAATTTTATTTTTCAATTAAATGGAACGTAGATCCAGTGTGTACCACGCGTGTGCCATCACCATGACGTCTCAGATTTCAACCATCAGATATCCTCAGATTCCGATCCAACGCTGCACAACCTGCTTCCCCACCATGGACACTCAACAGGCTGCCCACACTTGATCCAAAGCTAAGCTTCTCTAATCTTTTTTTATTTATTTTTATTACATTATTCTCTTTATTTTATTTGTTTGTTTATTTCCTTTTTTTTAATGTTTCTTCTAAAAATCTTGTTTTTTTATATAATTACAAAAATATATTTTATCAATTATTTAATCGAAAATCCGATTTTTTTATAACATTAAAAATAATTGTTTTTTAGGTTTTTAGCTAATAAATATTTACGCCTTAAACCCTGATTTTATCATGATCACTAATCACTGTTATTGGTAGGTGTCGTCCATTAACTTTAAAACCTTGTTCCCTAAAAAATCAGGGTTGCCCCGAATCTTCTCAAAAAACCTTTCCCTTTTGTTTTTTTCCAACTTATTTAAACATTTTTATTTTTGTTTATATAATTAATTGTTTTGCTTGGTTTATTTTCACCAATTAGGGCTGAGATCCTTAAATGCACTAAAATTTCTCTTCTTTGTGCCTAATTTTCAGGGTCAATCAAGATCTTTCAGCCACGCGCCCACCAGATCAAAGAAAAAGCTAAGTTTCTAATTTCTTTTGTTTAAACATCATTTTATTTTTATTTCGCCTCTTGATTAAAATAGGGTTTACCTCAATAGTCATGAGTCTGTAATACACTAACCACTATTATTTTCCTCTTAATTTTCAGAGCTGGTCAAGGGTTCGAAGAAGATCAAGGCTCAAGATAATTAAATTAAATTATCGATCCCTCTTATTTTTCTACTTTAATTCCCCCCATCCCCGCAGGTGTTTATTGTAATAGCATAGAAACTTTTATTTCTTCTGCCTTTAATTTCTGCATTTTTAAACTGCGTGGTTAGTAATCCTAGGGAGTGATAAACCATGAACTGAATGTAGAATCACTAACTTTACAAGATAAATGTCATCGAAATTAACCACGTGATTGTTGCACCCACACACCTTTAGGGTAACCCTTCTTGTTGCCTGTTGCCTCATCACTTGCTGCCTTGTTGCCTTAGTTTTGTTGCCTAAAAATAGTCAAAGTCCCTCGATTCCGAGGATACCTAAAGCAAATGTTGCCTTTAAAGTTATTGAAACTCCCTCGAGGTTGCCTTATAAAAATGATTGTCCCCATTGCTAAGGTATCCTCGCATGATGCCTAAAAAGATCACATGACTATTATATCCTTCCCTTAGACTAACTGCCCTCTTTATGGCTAGGGACAATCTTGTGGCGAACGATAATCTCGATGACCCTTCAATATCCAATTGAAAGACTTCCTGCCCTCTCATGGTATGGATAGACCCTTTCGCCTGAAAAGCTAAAAGGACAAATTTCTAAACTTAGGGTAGTTGCTATTAATTGCTTGCTCTTTTTCAAATTCAAATTCAAAATCTTTTCCCACTTCTTTTCAAAAAAACTTTTCAAAAAGACTACGCTTATTTACAAGCTAAAGTTCTTATTCAAATTTCTATTCACACTCCACTTTTTAAACATTTCAAACAATTTAAAAGTGAGCTAAGCAATTAAGAGCCCATGGATAATCATGGATGCAAAGGGTGCTTTACACCTTCCCTTTGTATAAATTACCCCCCGAACTCAAAATCTTTCAAAGGTCTTTCCTGTTCTTTTAGCCTTTTCAAATTGGATAAAATAAAAGTCAGTGGCGACTCTTGCTATCCGCAAAATTTTCTTAAAAAGTCAGTTCACCGTATTACACCAAGTATAATGTCTACTAGCCTTCGTTTGACTATAATGTATAACCATGTGAGTTTTACTAGGATGGAAATAACACAAGAAAGGGAAACCTATTATTATTAAAGATCACATCCTTATAAATGAAGATTTTTCCTTGAGTACTTAAATACTTGAACCCTTTAGGTTGAGGAGAAATCCCCAAAGACACATATTCATAACTTTTGTTTTGAAGCTTATTTTGATTATAATGCCCGAGAGAGGGATAATAGGCACATCCAAAAGTTTTAATGGACTTATAATAGATAAGGTCTTGTGTAGAGTGTGAAATGAATATGTGAATTTTGTCAGTCCCTTGGTGGATAACTTACTTATTAGATACACAATTGTAGTTCTTGAAGCGGTAAAGATGCAAGCAAAAGATTAGAAGAATTCTTGGATTTGCTGTATTTCCGTTGAATAATCTCAACTTAGTGTATAAATACGTTTAGTTTGTTTATATTCGTGTTTTGATTCATTATTGTACCTACTAATAGTTTTCCATTCATTTTGTAGGTATTTGAGCATGTATGACGCATTGAGTAATAAAGCTTCAAAGATGCATTTTTTATCAATAAAGAAGTAAGGAAAAGAGAGAAAGTAATTGAAAGAAAGAAATGCAGACTGGTGTGATTTGTCGGGAAACTATGTTGCTTCTGGTGTGATTCCCCGGGTGAAGCTCTCCTTCGTTGGGCGAGTGTGGAGATAATTTTCTCCTTTGGCTACTGACTTGATTTGCTCAGTGTCGCCAGGTGAGTGAATAAGTATTCACCGGGAAAAGCTTTCCTTCGTCGGGCGAATTAAGATATTTTAGCCAGCTTATGGACGTGGTGCAGGCTGCATGGTCAAAATAAAGGCGTTCGCCAGGCGAACGTGTCGGGACATAATTTTGTATATGCTTTCTTTTAGTTCATTTTAGGTTGGTGGTGGTTGATTTTGGAGATTTTTGTGCTCCCATGCAAATTCCACCCATTTTTAATTAGGATTAGCTTAGATAACAACTTTGGGTCTTGCATTTGGTGATTCGGAGGTGGATTGCTCATCGACCGACGTTGACAAACTGGGAGAGTTGTGGTTTTGCCTCTCTTTCTCTCTATGTATTTCTCTTGGTTGGGTTTTGTATATGTAATTATTTTGAACTCATGTATAATTGTCGCCCATGGCGTTATATAAAATTTGCTTTACAAATCTGTATTGATTGTCGTCTTAGATTTTTGCTCTGTGCTCGAGGTTTGGGTTGTTATAGACATATACTGCTCGAATACTTATCTAGGATGATCATCTGTTAGCTTTTGGATTCTAGAGATATATTTAGAGCTAACAATCTTTATGAGTGTCAAAGCTTAATGCTTCTGTGTTAGTTGTATCGGTTTAGAGATCGTCGATACAAATGATATGAATGTATGATATGATGTTGGCAGAGAGATCGTCACCGAGATGATATAGCAGTTCTCTCTACTTTGAGTTAGAAATGACTTAGGGTTTGAGCGATGTTGGATGATACTTACGAATATTGTAGGTTGAGTATAACTGGTCGATAAGTTAAGTTTGTGAGAAATAGATTATATGCAATGCTTGATAAGTTTCTTCTCTCTAAAGAATAAATTCTTTTGGTGTTAATATTTACTATTCTATTTTTATGCTTTAACCGTTTAATCCAAACTCATAACTTTGAATACTGTTGAATGAGAGTTCAATGTCACTGATCCCTATGGATACGATAAATTCTTGGAAAAATACTTTCAAAACTTTTGTTGCTTGCCGCTTTACCGCATCAACACTCAGTTGTACTCAGCATAAATTACTTGTCAATATTGTCATATATCACTGATCCGCTGTCGCGCGCGGATAAAAAATGAGTAGTTTTACAAAAACGTAGTACAGTGACAATTTAACTCGAATTACGTCTCTCAAGGATTCTTGTTTATTATCAACTAATCAAAATCGATGGGAGGGGTTGGTTCAGGTTCGATTTATAGAAAAAGTGATTATCAAAAGTGATTAATGAAATAAGCTGTTTTGAAAAAGTGATTATAAAATTAAGCCAATCTACTGTTTTCGGTTCTGGCTTATCATAGGTTTCTACCTTACCAATTCCCTAAGCGGCTTCGATCTCTATTCGATTTCAATACCAATTGACAAGCGCAAAAGATATTAAACAGTTTGGATTCCTATTCCGAATTAAGCAAACGGATTAATACAATCGCGATTTAAGCAAACACGATATAGAAACGCAATTTAACGACGAAGCGACGTAAACAACGATTAACAGTTAGGAATACAATCATACAAAATTAATCAAAATATTCCACGAAATAACAGATTAAGCAAATGCAAATTGATAGAATATAATTGAAAGAGAAACGAAATTGAATTGATAAAATAAAAACCTCAAAGCTTTTGGAATTCGATTACAGTAGATCAACTCTGGATGTTTAGTTCTCCATTCAAGCGTACAGAGCAAAAGCAAAAGTTTGGAAACAAAATCGTGAATAGTAGGTAAAATTACTGTAGCGGCTGCCAGCCCTTATAAAACAAAATAAGGTTTTCACTAAAAATCCGAACCGGGTCGAAAACATAACCTAAACCCATAGCAAATGACCCAAAACAAAAATATATCCAATGCTGAAACTTCACACGAAATTCTGGAAATGATGCACTCCAAAAATGCCTTTGACTCCAACATGAAAGTTGTAGCTCTTTCTCTTATCTTTCCGGCGATTATTAGAATGCGTCGATCCGATTCCCGTAGCTCTAGTTATGATCATTTTAGTGCAGACTGCTAATGCTGAAAATAAAGTGCGAAAATCAAATAAATGCAAAAATAAACTGATTTATAAAAACACATTAAAATAGAAAATAACCAAGGTAAAGTATGGAAATTCATAAGTATAAACATTGAGAAATGTGCATCAAAATGCACTGATCAATCACTCACACAGAGGTTATGTCTAACGCAAAGTGAGATATCAACCGTTTTGATCTCGTCGTGATGCCTCGTGCAACTCAACCAACACGGAGGCATTAAGAGTCGATACCCAAATTGAATACTAAGGCTAGATCTATCTCTAGAGACTAAAACCTAGCAAATATTCATCCAAGAACAAGATTTGAGGAGTTTATGTTTAAAGCAGCTTAAATCCTAGCACAAAGCAAAAATAAAAATAAACATCAACATTGATTTGTAAAAGAGATTTTATACAATACCACGAACAATAAATATATATATATATATATATATATATATATATATATATATATATATATATATATATATATATATAAACAAGGTATGATTACAAACAAACCCCAACAAATGAATCTTACAAATAGAAGAATGGTGAAGAAAACCAAATCTTTCACGGTGTCAATCACGAGCAAAGAAGCATCGATTCCGGATCATCTGATCACAACCTCCAAATGTTATTTTCTAAGCTCTAACATCAAAAGAATGGAGGTGATGGAGTTGGGCCGAAAAAATACTCAACCCATAACCTAAAAATTTGCTTTTAACCTATTTATAGAAATTTTAAATCTGCAGTGCATGCTTAGTCCGCTCTGTGGGCGCTAAGTGCGAAACCTGTAGTCCCAAAAAAAATTCAGCACTTGTTTTTGCCATAAATTTTGAACCATAACTCCGATTTACGCACAATTTAAAGCGTTGGAAAGCTTATTCAATGCTCTTTTTAACAATGACATAATATCATTGCTTTAATACCTACAAAAAATAAGACAAAAACAATCAAACAAATGATGTTTACACAAAAACACGATTATACACGATATAAACGTATTTACAAACAAGGTGAGGTTTATTGCAAGAAAAACTAAAGAATCAAGCCAATAAGTTCCAATTATTCACACTCAAAAACACCAAAATTTTGCACTTATCAACTCTCCCCGACTTAAAACATTATTTGTCATCAAACAAAGTCAAACAACCTGAAGAAACAAAAGTAACAATCAAAGAATCATGAATCAACAAGTTTTGAAAAAACAAAAACAAATGTACAGTCACACAAAAACTCAAAAACAAAGTAACACTTACCACAATCCTACAAGGAAAACATGTAAACAAAACGAATCCTAAGTACAAAAATCATACCAAACTATCTAAAACAAAATAAGCTCAATCATGAATCACACCTAGCAAAAATTTATCAAGAGATGAAGAACATACAAAAGTGATGGACTTTGACACTCATCCAACAATATTGCAAACAGTAGACTAAATTATGCATTCATCCAAAAATCATAGTGAAACTACAAAAGCAAGAATCACAAGGACTTTTCAAGGTTGTAATGTGGCTTGATTAACAAACAAGTGGAAATTTCTAAAGCTAATTGAAAAAAAAAACTTGCCTAAACCTAAAGGAGTGATCAATCCACAAAGTTTCAAACAACAAAACCTCAATCAATTTTTTTCTATATTCTCACATTGTCACACCAAACACAATACTTATTTAGCACAATTATTTGATACTTTTTTCTTTTTCAAAATTTTTCTCTTTTTTCTTTCATTTTCTTTTCTTTTTTTCACACTTTTTCTTTTCTTTTCTGTTTTCTCAACCTTATAGCAACCAACCAATGAGGAAACAACATTTTTCTCCCCAACTTGAATTCAACCAACATCAAAGTTTGAATCCTCCCTACGTTCTAAAGCAAGGTAAAAATTCAAACCAAAATCATGGTTGGGGGTTCAAGAAAACAAAGATCAAAATCCATGGGAAAAGAGAGAACTAAATACTCATAGACAAGAATCGAGTTCAAATGCAACATGAATATTAACAAAAAGGCTCAAAAGGGTTAACAAATGCTCACACACTCACAAGGTAAATTGACTATTTGGTTAGGGTGGTTGTGCTCAAAATGAAACAAAATGCCTTTATCTTTTTCATGCTTTCGTACAATTAACACAAATAAAAGATTAAATACAATAAAATCCAATTAAAATAAATATTGTGGCATCCTGCATATATGAATAATGGAAAGCTTCATCACATTTGGGGGTAGAAAATTTCTTGTTATTTGAGGAACAAGAAAAATATCCTTAAGTGTCAGTGTAGTGTGTGACAGAGTTTTGGAATAAAAATAAGAAGAACCAATATAGTGTATATCTAGAGTTTGTCCATTTTCTACACATACTTTATTTGAACCAGTTTAAGAATGACTAATTTATAAATGCGCATAATAGAAAGTGAGATGATGCAAAACACCTGAACTAGCGAACCACGCCTGAGAGTCAAACTCTGTAGGCGCACACAATTCTTGGGTGAAGCTATATAAATAATGAATGGCTACAAGAGCAATGACATCTCGCATAGTTAGGGTATTATTTTGAGACTTTATGGAAGTTAAAGCACATTGGTCACTAATTTTCATTTAAGACGCTTGAGGGCTAGAGCCATTTAAAAGAAATTCTTCATCAAACCGATGCCAACAATCAAGGATAACATAACCATACTTTCCATATAGCTTAGAGGTAGGTATGTTTCTAGGGTCAAATGAGCTACCACGACCCCTGCCTCGACCTCTGGTGTGAGTATCCATCCCTATTAGCCGAGTCTACTTGTTTCGAATTTGAAAGGGAAAGATTCATAGATATAATTGATAAGTATAATTTGTATCTAAACGTATCCAATTAAGCTTCTTGAACATACAACAATGCTTTTACATCATAAAGAGTAAGAGATTTTGGCTTGCTGTATATTTGCATAATGAATAGATTGTATTTCTCATGAAGACCATCTAAAATTGCATTAATTTGAGCTTCTTCAGCAACTGATTGTGTAGGATTGTTTGAGAATTTTAGAATTGTTGTCGTGTTAGAACAAATTCATGTAGGGATGATGAACAATTATATATATATATATATATATATATATATATATATATATATATATATATATATATATATATATATATAGGGGACGACTCAAGTGAGAACACTTGGTTATTATGAGAAATGAGAACAATGAATCACGACCATTAGATTTGATTTTAATGGACTGGATTAGTTTCTCTTTCTGTGTTGATTTAAAATAAATATTAAGGATCATGGAAAGAGAAACCAATCCAGTCCATTAAAATCAAATCTAATAGTCGTGATTCATTGTTCTCATTTCTCATAATAACCAAGTGTTCTCACTTGAGTCGTCCCCTATATATATATATATATATATATATATATATATATATATATATATATATATATATATATATATATATATATATATATATATATATATATATATATATAAGTGATGAGCAAATGAGCAAATATTATGATAAAATGAACCCACAGTGTGTGGACAGGATGAGTAGCTAGGTATCCTACTTTAAACGAGGTGTGTCGTATATCTATCTCCGGTGCGGTGAATCTCATGGATTCTTTACAAATATTCCCGTACATATTTTATGAAGTACTCCCTCTGTCCCAAATTATAAGATAAAATTACTTTTTAGATTCATTGAATAATTAATGTATCTGGTCTATATATATATATATATATATATATATATATATATATATATATATATATATATATATATATATATATATATATATATATATATATATATATACCAGATACATTAATTCTTCAATGAATCTAAAAATTGATTTTCTCTTATAATTTGGGACGGAGAGAATTCGTGTAAAAGGATAAAATTCCATAAATATTAAAAAACGGTGGGAGCATATAACATTTATGCATCTCTCTCAAGAAATGAATGGAGTTGACTATCTTGTATATAGCTATTGGTAAAATTAGGAATCATTATTAATGATATTTTAATTAATCATCGCTATTATTGGGTTTACTTTTCTTATAAAGAACTTTTATTAGTGGATATTATTCAGCAAGAATTATTATAATCTCGGTGGTCCTTGTTTCACTCTTATTTTTGGGTGTTCATTCTTGTTCTCAATAATGATGACATAAATTATGTGGGTCTTATACATAAATTTTATTAAATCATGTGGGTCTCATATAAATTTGAAGGAACTTATGTGAATTTTATTCATAAAAAAGAATATAGTAAAAAATGTGTTAGAGACTATATTACTAGTCTTATTCATCGAAGTAGAATTGACTTTTTCATTTTCTCGTGTTTTATTAGTTTGAATTTAACATGATATATTTTCTATATTTTCTTTTAAAGTAATTTGTTTCCATTTCTGCATATTAGAAATACTTTTACTTGATAGTATAAACTCACAAGTTTAATGGTTTAATTGTGGGCATTAGTTTATTGAGATTGTCTATAGTCTCACTATACTCAATTTTTTTGCATAATAGCCACAAAACTTGTAAGAACAAGTATCTATGTGTTGGATCTTAATCCGTTCTAGTTGAAGGTGATTGTTGTCTTTTCTTATTGTCTTTATTTTTTATAAGAAAATTTTATTGAAAATTAACTAACACAAAAGTGCAAAGTTGCTAAAATGTCAAATTTTCATAACCACAAACAACTTACTAACATTGAAGAGTAATATGAAATTAACATTAAGATAAGATTAAATATTTTGGATACAAGTCGGTGTACTATTCCCCCAATTCTATACTTTTTATTTATTTTGAATATAGTCCCCGAACACATTTACTACAAGTAGATTTTGTACATATCAAAGTCAGTATTAGAGATTAGTGACAGAAAAATAACTAAGAGTTAGTTATGGTATTTATGGAATGTTATTAACTTCAAGGTAGAATGTGTGAGTATTAGAGATTAGTAATAGAAAAGTAGCTGAGAGTTAGTTATGGAATGTTACTAATTTCAAGGTAGAGTGTGTAACTACCTTGAGTGTAAACTAGCTTCACTAAGTGATGATGAATTTAATATGAAAATTTCTTCACCCACCTCCTAACCTTCTTGCCCACCCCTGGTGAATTTACCACACTATCCATTGTTTCGGAAGTTCATTTCCGAAACTGTACTTTTTTTCTTAAAAAAGGTGTTTTCGGAAATGTATCTCCGAAAACGTGTTTTTTTTAATATAAATAATTGATTTCGGAGATGCATCTCCGAAATAAAGTTACTTTTCAGAAAATGTGGTGTTTCGGAAGTTCATCTCCGAACGCACCTCCCTTGGAGAATTCGGAAATGAACTTCCGAAAATATGTCTGGACAGAATAAAATGAAAAACAACAACAATTCGCTTTATTTAATCGGGTGAAGATTACAACGATAATATTACATAAAATTAAAGTTACATATTCTTGAACACGGGTAGGTGGGGATGAGAGAGTTGTGGGGAGAAAAAAAGGCTTCCAAATTTCAAAAGGTTTTTTTATTCTTTTAATAAAAATACGTACTACTGTAAGTAACAAATGACGGAGGAGGTGTAACCGGGGCCGGAACATATGACGGAGGAGGTGGATGTCCGGAGGAAGAAGAACCGGAGGTACGTCCACCGCGAGACAAAGGAGCCAATCAATGTAAGCTATAGTTTATCATTATCATCAGGGGACGTCATTACAAAAAATTGGGAAAAAATCTTATTATTTTTAATCTTGATTTTTTAGAAATGACGTCCCCAGATGATAATGATAAACTATAGCTTACATTGATTGGCTCCTTTGTCTCGCGGTGGACGTACCTCCGGTTCTTCTTCCTCCGAACATCCACCTCCTCCGTCATATGTTCCGACCCCGGTTACCACTTCCAAAAACTAACATGATAAATCCAATACAAAAACACTGCGATACAATCCGAAATCAGAACAAAACAAAACAAAACACGTCAAACAAAACAAAAACATGTTATTCTGCCCGACGAGGGTTACAAAATACACATCAAACAAAATAAAAACACGTTATTCTTCCCGACGAGCGAACTCCTCCGAATGAAGATAATTATACCAATCCTCATCCCACTCAGTATCAGAACCATCAGCGTTGATCACGCCTGAAGGCTGAGCCTGCACGTCCGAGCCATGGACCCCCAGGGGACGAGAAGCAGAACCAGTCAAAAGCTTCTTCTTCTCCTTCACCTCCTTCACATCCTTCACCTCTTTCACCTCTCTCACCTCCTTCTTTGAAGAAACCTTTCTTCCCTTAGCGCCCTCTTTAGAAGACGCAGTCCTGCGTGCTGGTTGGTTGCCTGACATGTTCCTGTAAACAATTGAAAACGATTAATATGCATAGACAAAATAAAAAACAAAAAAATTTGAACTTCTGATACATTTCGGAAGTTCATTTCCGAAAACTAGGATGGAGGTGTTTTCGGAAATGAACTTCCGAAACACCCCTGCGATGGAGTTTTCTGCAACTTCCATGACAGACCCCTAAACCAAACTTCAAACCAAATCAAAATGCTTCTAAACAACCTAAATACTACTAACAACCTAACCATATATCATTTATGCAATTAAAACCCTAAATAACATGCATCACAAAACTAGATCTAAAAATTTCAAAACTTACAAAGTGTTAGGATTGAGGGCTTTTGAATGTTGTTTAGCAGTGTGATTGGAGCCTTGATGCAGCTTTGAAATTCTGTTTGCACAAATTTTCGCCTTTGCCACTTTTTGTTTTGATTTAGGGTAAATGATTGGGGGAGGGGGAGTGTTTTGATAAATCTGCAGAAATCGCAGTATTTCGGAAGTGAACTTCCGAAATAATGTTTTCGAAAATGAACTTCCGAAATAAGTCAATTTTTTCAAAAAAAGACGCTTTCGGAAATGAACTTCCGAAGCAGGGGTATTTTGGAATTTTCGCTGGGGGTGACCCCCATAGGGAGGTGGCCAAAGAAATTTTCTTTAATATTTCAAAAGGAAGGAGATCTTGCTCTCTCATTCTCTCTTCTCTTCTCTTCTTCATACATGCATATTCATTAAATATGGTATCATACGCCTAAGAGGACTATATTCTTCCGCTGCATCATCATCGTTTAGAGCACTTTGAGCTTGTTTTTCCTAATTAGAAGCCAACTATATTCTCCCACCAAGAAAGTCATGGTATCTATTAGAGCTAATGTCACTTTGGATTTTATGGAGCTTTTCCTCAGCCAGTCTCACATTGTCCTGCACATTACCAAAGGTTTCGTTGTTCCACTTGTTAAGCTTACACTTTTGAAGGCGCGTGAAATACAAGAAGGGGGGTTGAATTGGGTTTTAAGGTTTAAAATCAATTTCTTTTCAAAACAAAATGCAAGAACACACGAACAAAAATAAATAACACAATTATTTTTATACTGGTTCACTGTTAACGAAGTTACTCAAGTCCACCCGCCAAGGTGATTTCTCCTTATCAACAATGACTTAATCCACTATAACCAAACTGATTACAGAACCATAATAAAGACTATCTGTCAATATTGCAAACCACAACAAAGACTAACTGTCACTTGTTGCGAACCACAAAGACTAACTGTCAATGTCTTCTTGAGAATTCTGACTAAAGCCCTAGTCTCTCAATGAACTATCAACTTTACTAGTTGATTACAGAGTTGCTTCTTGAAAGCATATTACACAAAGTTGAGATACAATCAAATAACACAAAAATGTTAAGCAAGTATCGAACAAAAACCCACTTGCTGCAAGTTAACGAACAAAATTTCACTTGCTTACAAAATTATACAAAGAAATGATTAGAGTGATTTTAGCAGCATTTCAACACTAGTTTTGTAATCTCCAGAGTTGTTCAGAGTAACAACGTCGTCATTTGAATTCTTCTTCTAAGTCTTCTTTTATAGCTGATGAAGAGAAGTTTGTTGAAGGGTAATATTGAAATATGTAATTCCAGCTGTATAATTCCAACAGTCAGTGAGAGAGTGGTAGAACATATTGTACAATAGTACTGACCTAGCGCCACCCTAGTAAAAGTAGACACCACTTATAACTTCCTCAAGTGAATCCAAATTTGATCTTTTATCTTTCAATCTTCATAGGCTTCAAATGGTAGTTGTTGAAGCATGTTTAGAAGGATCAAAACATCGAGTCACCAAAACCTAAGTGTTCAGAGTCTTCGGAACTTGTTCAAACAAAACCTTGTCTTCAGAGTCTTCAACACTTGGTCTTTTGAAATTTCACAACCTAAGTCTTCATAACTTTTTCACTCATAACCTTGTCTTCGGAATCATTAGCACTTGGTGTTCAAATATTTATCTTCACAATCTTCAGACTTTGTTCACTCAAAACCTTGTCTTCAGAATCCTCAGCATTTGGTCTTCAAATCTTTATCTTCAGAATCTCCAGACTTTGTTCACTCAGAAGCTTGTCTTCAGAATTTTCGGAACTTGGACAATAGAATCTTAGAGCTAGAGGAGGCCCCCCAAATCTCTTTTATGAGAGTCTCAATCAGAATCTCTATTACTAACGTTCATCAGAACCGTTGTTTTAGAAGCATTCTCGAACTTGACTAAATTTGTAAACACGCTGGTTTCTTCCAGAGTCGAAGTGTGTCGTGTTCAAAACCTGATGACGTCACACACCTTTCTTCAAAGTTAGAACCTGTTTAGAAAAAACTACACACAAGACAGTAACCGTTAGAATACTAAATTATTCTCTAAGATATCATGTAGTGTTATCATTAAATCGTAAGGTCAGATGCAAAACCAAATCTTGTTGTTACAACTTTAACATTTGCAAATTTCTACTAAGGAGAAACATAGGGCAACCAAAGATTGAGATTTCCCATCTATATTTAATAATATTAAGGTAATCCAGATGAAGCTTCCACATCTGAAGAAACTTAAATTGAGAGGAAAACTTTGTGGCATGACAATTAAAGTCCAGCAGAATATGGTAGTGGTATGAATTAGATTTGGTTAGGGTGGAACATGAGATAGAATTATAAGCACCCACCAAGAGTTGGTTGAAAATGGACCTATCTAGATTTCTTTGAGTGTTGGCATTCTCTCTTCTACCATTAGTCCAGGTAAGAGAAACACTAGTGGTTGGCATGTGATAAAGTGCTGAGAGTCAAAGCAAATGTAAGAGAAAAACTAAATGAAAAAAAAAACAACTATTAAGTTCAAAGCAAAAATAAATTACTAACAATGCTAATGTAAAAAAAAATGCAAATGCAAATGCAAATGGATTGACTTCGAATATCGGATTGGTTTATGAACCAGAAAGAAAAGATATTTTGTTAGGTCATAAACCAGGTCTGATGCAAAAGATAGGGAATGACAAAGTCAGACTCCTGATTTTATTATGCAGATGGCTGAATGATACTAATGTATCAGATGAAATGATAAATTTAAATAGTAAAGTGAAGAAGTAAAAATGCAATATGCTAGTGAAATTATTTGGATAATTGGACTAAAGACTTTGTAATGAACCATAAACTAATGACCTGATACTGGTGCAGATGAATCAATGAATGGAAATCTTAGGGTAAAATTTAGGATATGACAGAAACATAATAGCAAACATATTCCCCCTCGGCACATGACATAAGGAGATGATTGAACAGAATATTGCATACATTGTTCACAGCTTTGGCAAAAGTTTTTTGTTGTTGTTGTTGTTTTGGGGGTCTTTGAACTATCGAGAGGTTTGCTTGGTGGGGAGGAGATGTCGAGAAGTGTCGTGCAATAGCTTTTGCCATATAAGGGACAAAGTTTAGGGTTCTACACGAACAATGCAATCTCGTCATTGCCATTCAGTCAACCTTTCTTAAAACACCGTAACTAAGCCAAATTATAATTTAACGTGTTTTTTAAATATATTATGTAATGAATACTATGATTTTGACACATAAGTATGAAATTAAGAATAAAAATAAATAAACTATAATTAAATCATTTTAATAACTACTTCTTCCATAATTCTCTCATCTTATGTGTCAAAATCACTCATTCTAATTGAATGACGGTGTAAAGTTGTTTCACACTGACAGTGTATTCCAATTAATCTCTACTATAATTGATATTATTTACATCACCCATAAATTTTATTTTTATTTTTTATTTATGATAACAAAAATAACCAATAATTAATATGCATATTTGAATAAAATTATTAATCTATTTTAATTTATTTATCATATTTTTAAGGGCTAAATATGTTTTTGGTCTCTAATAAATTATTAAATTTTGATTTTAGTCTCTATAAAAAATGACATGTTTTGGTCCTTACAAAATTATTATTCACATAATTTTAGTCTCTGATGTTAAACTAGTATGTATTTTTTAATGATTATTTTGCAGACATGTTTAGAACGTTATAAAAAATTCATTGAAAAAATTCAAAATTTGATTTCTAAGTCAAGATTTTCATTACTTTTATCATTATCTTTTGAAATTTAAAAATTTTATATTTAATTCTTCTCATTTTAAAAAATTCTAAAATTTGGTAAATAAATATTTTACAGTATTCTAAACATGTGTGGCAAAAATTATTCAGAAATTTAAAAGTTAAAGGGTAATTATATAATTTTCAAAATTTTAATAAATAGCAGGGACTAAAACTGCATGCATACGAATTTTGTAGGGACCAAAATATATAATTTTTTTTAATAAGGACTAAAAAAAATTGAAATATTTATAAAGACCAAAAACATATTTAACCATATTTTTAATATGTGTATACCAATCAAATTCAATAAATATTTTGAAATTGCAAAATTATATAACATTTGTGCGTGTAAGGATGTCAATGGGGCGGAGTAGGGGTTGCATCCCATCTAGGGATGGAAAAAAAAACCCATACCCATGGATACCCGCAGGTAAAATCTATCACGGATACGGGTTTGATAGTTTAATGGATATCCACGGGTAAAATAAATGAATATTTAATGACCTGTTTTCTTACGGGCACAAATACAGATTCGATGGTATTTGTACCCGTAGTCATTAATAATTAACAAAATTACTTAAATATTGATTTTTTTAATATAAAGTAATAATAATAATAATTATTATTATATATGATTAGAATTATTTAGTTGAATATGTAATCATTATTGTTTTGTTGAATTTATTTATTTGTTAAACGAAGAAATAAAATGAATATGATTTATTATTATTATTATTATTATTATTATTATTATTATTATAGGTTACATTTAAAAATATTTTTTTTGTTTTCAAGAGGATAAAAAAATAATTAATTATATATTTTTAAAAAAATATTTAAATAATAATATTCATGGATATCCGTTTAATATCCGTAATTATCTTAAAATCCAAAAATACTCATTTTACAGGTACCCACGCGGATATAGGCGAATACAGATATCATATTTATTAAATAGAGCGGGTAGCGGA
Source organism: Vicia villosa (assembly GCF_029867415.1). Taxonomy (NCBI): domain Eukaryota; kingdom Viridiplantae; phylum Streptophyta; class Magnoliopsida; order Fabales; family Fabaceae; genus Vicia; species Vicia villosa. The sequence continues at coordinate 239,993 of NW_026705189.1, forward strand.
AAACTAATACCCGTGACCATGGGTGTTGTACCCCAATTTTTGGCCACTGAGATCCCACCATATTTTAAATATTAGGATAATCATAATCATCATGCATTCATCATTTGCTAACAAAAAAATACAAAAAATTGTTGTTTGTTGCTTGTGTCCCTAGACAGGAGACTGATCAGGAAGAGACTGGGCAAATTAGGGTTTTGAAGCCCACAAAGGAATTCAACATTCTTCTAATGATTCAAAGGATTCTATAATCAATATCAAGGTCCAAGGATGGTTCAATGTAAGATCAATCACCTTCAAGTTCATCAGAAGCCCCAATTAGGGTTTTTTGACCTAATTCCGCTGGAGGGTTGACTTTTAATCAGGACATGGCTCCAAGAATCAAACCATGATTCAATGGCTCCAAATCAACATTATAATCCATCCATATCATTCATTTAAAAAGGAAAGTTTGATTCATTTGGAAATCACAAAATTGCAGTTCATCCGGAAAAAGTCAATTGTGCAAGTCAACCTTTGACTTTTGAGAAAAATGGTCAACTATGGACTTTTAAGGATCCGAATCATTTTCATATGGATATTGAAGACATTTGATCAAATAAATTCAAATAATTCATCAAGAATCAAAAAGTCAACAAAACTCAAAATTAGGGTTTTAAGTGATTTTTAACCCGATTTTGGGAACTTCAAATTTTGCCTACAAACTCAAAAATCTCCAAACATGAAATTTGTAGATCTTGACAAAAAAATAACTTACCACAATGCAACTTTTGGCTAAAAATGATTATTTTGAGAGATTTTGGATTAAGAAGGTTTATGTCTAAAAGACTTAGAGAAATTCTAAGTGTTTTCACCTAGTTTTTTCTTAACTTTAAGCCCTTTTTTCTCCATGATCCCAAAGGAGTTTGAGGAAACTTTTAACAAGTGAATTGAAGTATGTAGCAAGGGATTTCCAAAGAGACCAATAGCATGAAAATCCATGGCTTGAGCTAGGAGATATGATTTTGTCAATATGGCTCCATAACACTTGAATTCAAGCCATTTCCATGAAGAACATGAAGAACAAGTTTGAGATTTGCTTCAAATCTGTGGGAATATTCAAAGTACAGCCCCTCTAACTTGTTTAAGAGGTCATAATCAAAAGATTACACTCTCTTTTGAGCTATGAACCAAGTGTTTTATGCATTGTCCAAGTTTCATTCCATTTGTGTACAAAAGCTAAGACTTCCATTATTGAAAAGTAAGCTTTATGCACAAACTCAATGCATTGAGCTCCCAACTTGTTTTAATCTGATCACAAGCAACCCTAAAGCTCAGACACAACATATTTAAAGTGTCTAACAACTCCAAGCATGCTTGTACTTTCCATGGGAAATCCAATTTTGAAATCCAATTTTCTCATTTCTTCATAAACAAGCAAAGAGGTACAAAGGTCATGGGATCTCAAAAATCTGATGTTTTTCCCTCCACAAACCTTAACCCTTGCCTATAAATAGAGGGTATCACTCCCTTGATCATGCACACCAGAATTCTCCAAGTCACCTATCACTTGAAATTCTCCTTTTCTTGCTTCTTGCATTTTCTAAGTGATTTTGAGCTCCACAAGTTCTAGGTGTCAACCAAATGTTTATACAACTTCTAAACATAATTTAGAAGCTGTCCATACCTTCCTCAACCTCTCAAAGGTCCCCTAACCAAAAATCACATTTCAACCTCCATTAAAGGTCCTTTTAAGGTCTCAACCTACCAAAATCAAAACTAAACACTTACCAACCAAATTAGCCTTTCCAATAGCTTCTATTTATCATATATAAGCTATCCATAACCTTCAAACACTTACCAAAGGCCTTGAACCAGAAATAACTTCTCAAATTTCCATTAAAAGACCTCTTTGAACCAAAGTTGTGATTTTTGATTTGGCTCGTGCGTTCTTGGATCTGTAACACCTAGAACATTGAGTTATAGGCATAACTTTTCTTGCTTGTAGTTGGTATCGGGATTAAAGAAGGAGTGGTGATCAAAGCTTGTTGAGTATTCCAAAAGCTCCCTTGAAGGTCCCTGAAGCTTTATAGATCCTTAAAACATCTCTTTAGTACCTCTAACACAAGTCACGATCTCCGTTTTCAGAGGTATCAAACTCAAACTTTGGCATATCTGTTTAAGCATCATTTTGATCAGTTCTTGTTGCCATTCTAATTGAAATAATGTGAGGGTTAAAAGCCCTAAGGTTTTAGGGCCTAATTATGTGTTTCAAGGATTTAATTTGAAAAACCATTTTTAGGGTTCTTCCCTATTTTCCAAAAATTCATGCTTGTTGATTTAAATAAATGTCAGTTAATTACATGTTTTGATTCGTGACCCTTTGCTAATCATTTTAGGACTTTAGTTTGTTCAAATTGGTAGAGTATTGATGATGTTTGAATTTTGGCGCCATTGTTATTGTTGGCACGAGGAAGAAGATGAAGTTTCATCTTCATTTTTCAGACTATCAGTTTATAATATTATTAATTGCGTGCATTCACTAAACGAATTCATCGTTTAGCTCACTTGGTCATCAGCACGCATTTAGTCCTTTCGTGTCCCAGGTCTGGGTTTTGAATCCCCCTCGCCCCAAACCTTTTTATTTCTTTTATTTTTCATAGTTTTCTAACTTGTTTTGAAATATAATCAATTGGGCTTACTCTTCTATCACCCATAGCGCGCTGGCCCAGTGGTAAGCTTTTGTGTTGTTGATCAAAAAGGCCTGAGTTCAAACCATAGCAAGGCCAAATCTTCTTTTTTAATACTAGTTTATTTTACTTTTTTATTAAACTTCAAAAATTCATAAAAAATAGCAAATTTAATCTTTTTAACTCCTTCCTTTTTATGTAATTTATTTATCTTATGTATTTTCATACTATGTTAAAAAATCCAAAAATATTTAATATTTCTTTATTTAAAAATTAAATCAAAAATATGTCTTTTACATAAAAAAATCAACTAAAAATCTCTTTGTTTTTTATTTTTTTTCTTTGAAGGAATTTTGTGTACCTTTGTAAATATTTGTTTAGGGTTAGAATAGGATGTCTTTGAATTCTTCATGTACCCGTAGACCATTTCTCTTAAATAAATTGGTATTTAACAATTAAAATCAATTAGGTTTAGGTGTTTATGATTAAACCCTAATTTGAAACCCTAATTCAAAAAATTTAGGTTTAAAACCCTAACCCAAAAAGAGAAAGAAACATGTTGATCTTTGTTTATCCATGATTAATTAACTTTGTTATTTTGTATATACTTGTTAATTTAATCCTTGTTTTGTACTTAATTGTTATTTTAACCATTGTCTTGTTAATTTCTCATATGTGTTGTTTATCTAACCCCATATTTATTCATCATATCAATCATTCATCATTCATACATGAGTTTGAATCCTAGGTTTTAGATACATCCATCTCTCTTATTTGTTGATTATCATACTCACTTGTTTGTTCTTGTGTCACATGATATCCCACACACACTTGAGGTGTCCACTGTTGATTGCTTAAGTTTGTTGTTTTTGTCCAAAAAGGATGGGAATGATATTGACTAAAATTGTCAAGGTACTCAAACTCCCTTTCCAATCTCTTTTATCTTGTGCTTAAAATTATTGTTAAAGCTTTTACCTTGTCTTTTATGGTTTTGTAATATTAAAGCTCAATCCAACCCTTTGTTTTTAAACCTTGGTACTAAGAGAAGAATTATTTCCGGTGAAACTACTCTTAGTCCATTGACCTTGTATTGTTAAAGCTTGGTCCCTTTTTATTTTAAACTTGTTAAGTTTTGTTAAAGCTTAACATTTTTATTAAACTTGTTAAGTATTGTTAAAGCTTAACATTTTAAAAACCCGTTGAGTATTGTTAAAGTTCACACCCAAAAAGATTTTGGCCACTTTGGCCCATTTTATTTCCTTTTAAGAGGAACTACAAAAGCTCTGACTTCCCTTTGTTAAAAGGGTATGTAGGCCTAAAATACAATGTCTTATCGAGCTCACTTTCAAAAATTTCTTTTCCCATCCCCACACTCTTTTTAACAAGTTCACATATGTTTTTCAAATAGATGTACACAAAAATAATAACATTTTCAAAGAGGTTCCCATGAAGTACCATGGATATGAGGGGTGCTTAAAACCTTCCCCTTGTATAACAAACTCCCTTATCCAAATCTCTGATAAGTTTATTAGTTTTGATTTTAAAAAACTTCTATGGGTTTTATTCGCTCTTTCTCCCATTCCTTTTGGAAACAATAAAGCACGGTGGCGACTCTGTTTAAAGCAAATGAGTTAAGTCTTTTCCATGGCTTTAGTCTCACCAATTTCACCGCTACAATGGGTACCCATTACCATCCCTAATCCCATCCCTACCCTGTAAGTACGAAGTGCGTCTAAGAGGGGGGTGAATTAGGTTCTTAAAATTTTTATTGGTTTTTGGTAATGTGTGGATTATTTTTCTGGTTTATGGTGAAGTTATGGAAAGAGTAAAATGCAGAAAAATAAATGACACAAGGATATATCCTGATTCCCCTCACAATTCGAAAGTACTTTAGTCCTCTTACGTAGTAAGAGATTTTCACTATTGTTGGTAACTTGTACAACACACAACAACAACACCAAGAACAATTCTCTTGGACCAAGAACAATCCTCTTGGATTTTTCACTAAGACCACTTATGAGAACAATCCTCTCAAAGTGTCTAACTTGTTTCCAATAATCCTGGACAACAAGTGAATAATAACCAATAATCTTATTTTCAATAATTCTGAAAAGTAAGATATAATAGAAAGAATAATTTGAGTAGGAATTTAATACAATGAATCAATCACTTGATTGATCTTCCCTTTCAAGCAACAAATCTTTAAATGTAATTTTTATGAATGGTGTGAAATGTTCCTTTGCAATTTCCACAGAAAATATATGCAAGAGGTTTCAATGAAATTTGAAATATATGAACACTTGGTGTATTATGAAGGTTTCTTGGAATGTAAGATTTTTTTGAATTTTTTTGAATGAAAGAGGTAATTTGATAATTCTGAAATTCTGAGTTTTATAGCCTCTAAGACACCCCTACAAATGGTCATTATTCATGGAAGGTTGCAAGGATATAGGGTGAAGAGATATGACACAAAACTGTTGGACAAATATAGAATTTTTCAAAATATGCACAGGGGAACCGGTTCCCTTAAATCAGAACCTGAGTTCCCTAACCCAACATTACACAAAATTTGAAATTTTGAACTGGGGAAGCGGTTCCCAAAAAGTGGAACTCGGTTCCCATCTATTTTTACGCAAAAAGGAGCTGGCAGTGGTCTTGGGGAACCGGTTCCTCCAACTTGGAACCTAGTTCCCATAATGTAAAAAACTCAAAATTCTTTATGGAAAGATTTGAAATGGTTCTTTGATGCATGTAAGATGTATAGGTGATGTATATATGTTTGAAAACACTTGCTATACATTAATAGACTTGCTTTGCCATAAACCTTAATACCATAGATCAATCAAGTTTGAAATCATTGAGGAAATCTTGAATCTTGTTCTTTAAGATACTTGATCCATTCCTTTTGCAATTGAAAGCTTGTCTTCATCAAAATAAAAGTGTAGAAGACTTGTCTTCACACACCCATCCCTAAATTTATTTTTCATCTACACCTCAGATTCCTACCGTATGAGAATTTTGTTTCCTAGTCTATAATCTCATAGATTATCACGGTTCTCACGAAAATTCATAAATATAAAAAAATTATTTTTCTTATCACATTAGTAGTTAAAAAAATTTAAAAACTAACCATACAAATATAATAATTGAATTATTTTTTAATTTTATTATTTTGACAATATTTAATCTATATTCATGAATGTCATGATTACTAAATTTTTAAATTTAAAATTATTTAAAATAATTATTTAAATTTATCTCTTTTACTAACTTTATCTATTTGTTTTAAACTTTTTATAGATAAATTATATAAAATGTCCAATAAACCAATTTATAATTAAAAATATATATTAATTAAAAAAGTATAGTAATCTAGATGTAGTGGAAGATATCTTCTCGTTTTCATATTTATTTTGAAATGTTTTTGAGATTAGTTTGTTCTCTATTCTCAATCTTGCGAAGAAAAATTCTCTATTTTTGAGAAAAAAAATCATTTTTAAGAAAAGTTCCCACTAAAAAATGCAAATATAAATCCACACATCTCTCACGAAAAAAAACTAAGGAAGTTAACTATCTTGTTTAGCTGCTTGTAGTTTTGTATAATTGAGAAGGATTTTTCTAACCTATGCAACCTTGCATAGGATAAAAGATAATTAATACACCATTTTTTAAATATAAATTATCATATTTATTATTATTTATGTTGATCTATTAATTGAAAAGGAGAGAGAAAATATAAAAGATTACTTTTTAAAATAAAAATAATTAATATGATAATTTATATAGAAAGAAATAATGTATTAATCGCCCTTATCCTATGCAATGTTGCATAGGTTAGAAAAACCCAATCATTATTAGTGATATTGTAATCAATTATAATTATGACTATTATTAGGTTTACTTGTCTATAACAAAATTTCTATTAGTGGATGTCGTTTGGCAAGAATTATTATAATCTTGGTGGTTGTTGTCTCACTCATATTTTTGGGCGGTCCCTGTTATCAATAATGATGACATGAATATATATCATTGCCATGCATTTCTTTTTGTCTATATGGTGAACTATGCCCATAAAAATATTTGATGAGAGTGTTTACTCGTTCAAATTATCTACTATTAAGCTTTGCTCTGTTTTTAAATAAGATTTTCGAAGTAGACGGTAAAATTGGTTTATGTGAATTTATGGGTTGTAAAGTTGGATATCAAATTTTTTTTAGTTAAATATGTTTTTTGTCTCGATAAAATAGCAAATTTTATTTTTGGTTCCTATAAAAATAAATGATATATTTTAGTCACTATAAAATTATTATGCACATAGTTTTAGTCTCTACTGTTAAAACCAATATGTATTTTTGAATGATTCTTTTGGAGACATGTTAAGAACGTTTTAAAAAGTTTCTTAAAAAAATTAAACTCAAAATTTGATTTTTAAGTCGAAATTTTCGTTACTTTTATCATTATTTTTTGAAATTTAAAAAATTTATATTTAATTCTTGTCATTTTAAAAAATTCTAAAATTTGATAAATAAATATTTTACTGTATTCTAAACATGTATAAAAAAATTATTCAAAAATTTAAAAATTAAAGAGTAATTAAACAATTTTAAAAATTTTAAAAAATAGTATGAATTAAAAATGCATGAAAAAATGTTTAGAAGTATCATTTATTGAAGGCAAATTTTTTAGGGACTAAAATTAAATGTTGGTTTATTTATAGGGACAAAAAACTCATTTAATCCATTTTTTTTCTTCTGAAAAATAGATTTTGTAAAAAATGTTTGGTACAAATCGATCATATTTTATCTCTAAATATATAGACTAATCTTTTAAATTTTTTTTAAAAAATCTTACCAAACGGTGCAACACAAAAATTCAAAATATATAATTAAAATATTTTAATAAGAACTTTTTCTAAATCAACTCTTTTGAAAACATGTTTCAAGAGAATAAAAAGATTGTTGATAAAATAAAAATTAATGAAAGTATATATATATATATATATATATATATATATATATATATATATATATATATATATATATATATATATATATATATATATATATATATATATATATATATATAATTATTTATAATATGTTAAAATAAATTAATGCGATAGAGTATTAAATTAATAATTTTTTAATTCATGAAATTTTATATATTTAATCTATTTGATAATCTTTCAATTTAACAATCAAATCGATTTAATTTAATTTTTATAAAGACTTATTGAGAGATGCATATGTGCTAAACTTGACTCCGGTATCAACGAGTCTTAATTTTTATTAGTATATTGTAAGTTTAATTAAATTTTGCTTATATTGTAAAGGAAGATATAAGATTTTTTGGTATGCATTTGACCTGATTGAAAAACAGACTATATTTGTGATTTATTTTACCTAATTGTCACGGTATGATATTTGGCATGAGAATCCAGTTAATCATAAGTGTACTCTGTGCTACAACAAGCTACTGGATACAATGTATCTCTATACCAAATATGATAATCAACAAATTGAAGCACATTGTAGGTCTTTTTATGGACTGTCAAAGGTGAGGTGAGCAGAAAAGCTCTTGTGGCATGGAAGAAGGTATGCACTCCAAAGGATAATGGAGGCCGAAAAATCCCTAACCTGGAAATCTAAAATCAAGTGCATTTGATCAAGTTGCTCTGAAACATCCAAAGGAAAAGAGATAGCTTATGGATCTAATGGATTCATAGCTATTATGTTAAAGGAGACACACTGATGAAGGTGCCCATTAAATTTGTCTGCTCTTGGATTCTCAGGAACGTAATGAAATAGAGAGAAATGGTAGAGCGAATGAAAGAGTGGAAACAAGATGAAGAGACTCAAAGATTCAAAAATAAAGTGTTCTACCATGCCCTGATGGAACAACAACAATAGGTCAGGTGGAGGAAGATGTTTTATGAAAATGGAGCAAGGCCACGGGCGCAGTTTATCCTATGGCTTGCTTGCCAGGATAAGCTAGCTACTAAAGCCAGGCTACACAGATTAGACTTAATCGACCACACCATCGGTTTCTTCCGCCAAGAGGAAGAGACACTTAACCATCTATTATTTTGTTGTGCTAAATTCAAACAGATGTGGCTTGAGGTTTGTGTTTGGATGCAGGTAACATATGCACCTGCAACGTGGGAAGAAGAAATTAAATAGATTTGTAAGAAAAGCAATGGGAAGAGCGTGAGTGCACATGTCCTTAAAGCTGCTTATACTGAAACTGTGTATGAATGTTGGAGGCATATGAATGAGGAGATTGAAGCTAGAAATGATAAGAACATAAACATAGGGCGGAAAATTATAGAGATAGTAATACATAAAATGTGGGAAAAACCCAAAGTAAGGGAGCATGTTGCTCACCTAATGGCTTCATATTTTGATAGTGTTTTTAGGCTGGATCTTAGGATGACCTGGTACCTAATCGTTTTTTGGTAAATACAAAATATTTTATTTTCAAATAAATTTTGCATACTTTGGTCCCTACAAAATTATTATGCACATAATTTTAGTATTTGCTGTTAAAACAGTGTGTATTTTTGAATGATTATTTTGCAAACATGTTTATAACGTTATAAAAAGTTCATTGAAAAAAATTCAAAAATTGATTTCTAAGTCAAGATTTTCATTACTTTTATCATTATCTTTTGATATTTAAAAAATTTATATTTAATTCTTCTCATTTTAAAAAATTCTAAAATTTGGTAAATAAATATTTTACAGTATTCTAAACATGTATATGACAAAAAATTATTCAAATATTTAAAAGTTAAAGGGTAATTAAACAATTTTTGAAATTTTAATAAATAGTATAAACTAAGGGTGTGTTTGGTAAAAATAGTGGTTGGCTGATAAGCGAACTAATAGCTTATACCTTATGGCTGATGGCTAATGAGTGATAGCTTATAACTTATATAGCGGATGATTGAGATTAATAGCTGATAAGCTAATATAATTGAAGTGTTTAGTAAAAGTAGCGGTTCAACTAACTTATAAATGTAAAATAGCACAAAAGATATTTAATACATAATAATTTCATTTTTAATTAAAATAAATTATAAAGAATAAAATTAGGTTTTTGTTCAAATAATAAGGATAAAAAGGAAGGAAATATGATAAATTATAAGCTATAAGCTAAAATGCTATTTGAAATAACGTATGAAAAATAAGCTATAAGCTAGCAAAATAAGCTATAAGCTCGTGATGAAAAAACGTCATCAAACGGGCTTGCCCGCCTATTTTAATTTATATTTTTTTCATTGTTTTAATAGATTAATAGGTTTTTTTTACCTTTTAATTAAACTTTTCACTTATTTTTTAAAACAATTTTTTAGAAAAGAAACTTTTTAACAAATTTTACTTAAAAAAATATTACATATATTTATAAATAAATATATAAAATAAACCATAAAGAATTGGAATTACTGGAATTAACTAAAAAAAGAGAGAATTTTGGTGGAGGGGCGGGCTTTGGCGGACTATGACGGGCGGCGGACTTTGGCGGAGCGGGCTTTGCCACCCCTAATTGCATCCCATCCTCACCCACCCCTAAATTTATTTTTTATTTACACCTCATATTCCTACTATAAGAGAATTTTGTTTCCTAGTCTATGGTCTCACACTACAAGAAATACTGCATTTTGCCAGGGGTTAAACCCCTCACTAAAGGCAAAACCCCCTCACAAATGCACAATTTGCGAGGGGACAGCTTCCCTAGCAAAACAGGGGGTCGCAAATCCATTACCGAGGGGATAAACACTTCGCTAATTTGCCAGGGGTTACCCCCCTCGCTAAATGCAAACTCAAAAATCTGCTCTGCAGGCTACAACAATAGGCACCAGCTAGCAGTCTGCACATTGGCAGACTGCGTCAGATATTTTGCTTGGGGATTAGCCCCTCGCAAAATGCAGGATAAATTTTTTTGCTTGGGGACTAGCCCCTCGCAAATTGTTTATATTTAAAAAAAAAAATAGTTTTCAACGTCGTACATAATAATATATATATAAATATAATTATAATATAATTTAAATTAAAATATATATATATATATATATATATATATAATAATAATTTAAATTAAAACAAAATTATTATAATACATATAATAATTAATATTTAAGCAAATATATTAAAAATTAAACTCCATACAAAATTACAATAATATTTAAAAATAAGTTCAAAATAATTAACACAAATTGTTCAATACAAATTAAAATAAACTTAAATATGTAAATTTAATTATTCCCCCCATTTTGTTCCTCCTCTTCTTCATCAGCTCCTCCATATCCACTAGTTCCTCCAAATCCACCACCACTCATATTTTGTGAAGCAAAAAACTGATCAAACCTTTGTGACCGCTCATTTGCAATTCGCATTGCTTCTTGGTATTCCTGTGTCTGCCTCCTCATTTCTTCCTGAAATTCTCTCCTCATTTCTTCCCGTAATTCTCTTTCTCTTCTTTGCATTTCCTCCTGCATCTCTAATTGTTTTCTCTTCATCTCTTCAATTTCCAAATTTCTTGCTGCTACTTGTTGTGCTGCCTCAGTATTTGCCAAGTTTCTCACAGTTTCAAGCATTTCGGCGGTTAATATAGGTGGAGTGGATGATCCTTCTCCATCAGCATACCTCATTTTGAAATCTCTACTACGCCGCTTGATATTTTTGGAATACCCTCCAGTACAATACACTCTCCCATTTTTCTTCTTTCCACCTGAAACCTTATACCAAGTCTGAAAACCAAGACTGGGGTCAACAGGATACCCCGGTGGTGGTTCGGGTATTTCAGGATGCTCTGACAACTTTATGGCAAGTTCTTTATCAAAATTCTCCTATAAAAAAATTAAATGTTATCATGATTCAAATAAACTATTACATATAAAAGAAATAAAACTATGTACATATAAAAGAAATAAATAAAATGTATTTGATATAAAAGTAACTTACTTGAGTGATTTTTGCGCGCTCGTCAATAAACTCTCCATTTCTCTTGAGATGAGTCTCCATGTGGAGCTCATTAAGAAGTGGAGTTCTGCCTAATTCTTCACGCTAAATAAGTAAAAAAAAATTAATTATACATAATGAAACATTTAAATAATAGTTTAATAAAAAATTTATAAATTTATGTACCATCCTTCGCGCAACTTCAGCCACACTAATGCTTCCCGCTGCATAGTTGCAGCCACCAACTTCAGATGCTCTATTTTTCTTTGCCTGCTCAGATATTTCCTTAAACTTATCAGAATTCCAATGATCAACAAGCTGTGGGAATATATCTTCTCCTATCCAACGTGGACGTGTCCCTTTTGCTTCCCATTTAAGTCTAACATTCCTCATGGTATCAGAAAATCGAGCAGCACATTTTGTGTGAAAGTTTTCTTTAATCGCGGCCTCATCTCTAACATCCCAAACACAACGCTCCTACATTGTTGTATGAATTTAAAAATATTAGATAAAGTAGAATCATGAATATCACAAAAATTAAAAAGGAAATGTCAAAATGAATAAGTAAATTATACCTGAAATGCCTGAAACCATTTTTCCCTCTCATCTTCATCTACAGCTCCATAAGACGCCCAAAATTGTGTGTACTTCTCTTTTATAATATTTGTTATGATCGATACTGCCTGATGTGAGGGAACAATTCTAAACAACAAAATATTCAGTTAGTATTGATTAAATAAAACTCATATTTAAAATATAATATAAAAACACAAAAACTTACGATCCTGCATCGGGATAAATGCATAGTCTGCCCTCATGATACTTAATTTTTTGAGTCGTATTTTTTTTCAAAATACGCTTCCTCTTTGTTTGCTCCTCAGCACTAGTATCTCCAGGAGCGCTGGTATCTCCAGGAGCACTGGTATCTCCAGGAGCACTGGTATCATCCTCTGAAGGAATGGGTAATGGCATGCTAGATCCACCTGTCTCTATATGCATGGGTAATGGCATGCTACCAGATCCACCTGTCCCCATATGCAAGGGTAATGGCATGCTACCAGATCCACCTGTCCCCATATGCATGGGTAATGGCATGCTACCAGATCCACCTGTCCCCATATGCAAGGGTAATGGCATGCTACCAGATCCACCTGTCCCCATATGCATGGGTAATGGCATGCTTGATCCACCTGTCTCTGTAGGAAAATATGTGGGGTAAGAGTATCCAGGAGGACAAAAAAAACCTGATCCAGGGGGCATGGATAGTAATCCAGTGAAAGATCCAGACATGGGCGGTGTAGGATGCATAGGCGGTGTAGGATGCATAGGCGGTGTAGGATGCATAGGCGGTGGAGTAGAGCGTGGAGTAGAACGTGGCATAGGAACGAACATATCTGAGTTAGGAACCTCCTCTACAATGAATCTAGTGCGACGAGGCTTTAGTTGACCCTTACCTTTTTCATCTTTTTTGGGTGGCATCTTTTCCTGTTACACAAGATAATATTTGAAAGATAATTGCACAAGATAATATTATCAAGTTAATATTACATAAGATGATATTTGAAAGTTAATATATTACACAAGATAATATTTGAAATTTAATATTACACAAGATAATATTTAAAAGTTAATATTACACAAGATACTATTACACATGATAATATGTGAAATACACAAGATAATATTACATATTCAATTCATTCATCATCATAATCTTCGTTGTCTTCATCGCATCTGATATTATTGTCTTCAGACTCTCCTAGCTCTTCATGCTCTTCTTCCATAGGATTTGTTGACAACAAGATACTTGCGTCAATTTGTTGACCCTCAACTGCAGTATCACACAAACTTACAATCTCCTCAGTTTCAATTACCTCATTAACAGGTGAAATCTCATCATGTTGGTATGCAACATCTTCCATTAACTCATCAGTCTCAATGTGACCCATTGGGTTGGACTTGATTACAACACACCATTCTCGTTTCCGTGGGGTAATTGAAGGATAAGGTACATAATAAACTTGCCTAACATTATGTGCCATAATGAAAGGGTCATACTCTTTGTACTTTCTATCTCTTCGAATCTCAACAGTGTTATACTTTTTATCAATTTTTGTTCCTCTAGAAGATGGATCATACCAATCACAATAAAATAAGACAACTTTATTTTCCGAGTCCATATAATTATAAACCAACTCGTAAATATGTGTGATAACCCCATAGAAGTCGTCCTCACCACCCTCTGTAACTCCTTTTACGACTACACCACTGTTTACGGTTTTCTTCCCTACACTCCATTCCTCAGTGTGAAATTTGTAACCGTTTACAAAATATGTGTGCCATTCATTTACACGTTGACTAGGGCCTTCAGACAAATTTCGCAAATGTATTAAGTCAGGACTTAGTGTAACAATACATGATAATTGCTGCTTAAACCATGTTGAAAAATAGGCATGTGTGTAACCAGTCGATGGTTGTTCGCCTGTGCTTTGATAATAGTAGGTACCAAATGCCCTATTTCGAAAAGAAAAAAAGGTTAGAGAAGGTAAATCTTAACCAATTAAACAGCACATGATTTAATTTAAAATATACTTACTCAAGATATGGTTTAACTTCAACGCAGTTAATCAGCACATGAACATGAGCAGATTGCATTTCTTTTTGTGAAAGCCAATGCTCACTCTTCTTCCCTGCGGGACGGCCTGGACGACCGAAAACTGATAAGGTAAATTGACTTCTTTCACTGAAGTTAACTTCGTTCCTTATGATTCTTGGAGACAACATCATGTGATTGAAATAATGAGAGCAAAAATGTGATGTTTCGCGATGTATATAATGTGCACAAATTGATCCCTCAACTCGTGCCTTATTTTTAACTGATCGCTTTGAATCACCCATGAATCGTTCAAATGGATACATCCATCTATATTGAACAGGTCCACCTAGAAAAGCTTCATAAGCAAGATGCACAGGGAGATGCTCCATAGAATCAAAGAAACCTGGCGGGAATATTTGCTCCAACTTGCAAAGAATGACAGGAATATTTCGGTCCAATTTAATGATGTCGTCTACTCTTAAAGTTGAAGCACAAATGTCTCTAAAAAATTGACTGATCTCAGTAAGTGGATTAAGCACATTCTTGGGTAGTGAACTGAATGCAATTGGAAGTAATCGTTCCATGAAAATATGACAATCGTGACTTTTCATTCCATGCAATTTCCCAGTGTTGGCGTCAGCACATCTTGCCAGGTTAGAAGAATAACCATCAGGCATCCTCAATTCATTTAACCACCGACATACAGCTTTTGCTTCTTGGGGAGTAAGAGTGTAACAAGCCTTGGGTTTTAATAATTTTCCGTTTGGTCGAGGTTTCAACTCCAATTCTTTTCGATTACAATAAAGTTCCATGTCTTTCCTAGCCTTCTCATTGTCTTTTGTCTTCTCATTATCCATCACCGTGTTAAGCACATTATCAAAAAAGTTCTTCTCAATATGCATAACATCAAGATTATGACGCAATAAATTATCCTTCCAATAAGGGAGGTCCCAAAAGATACTTCTTTTTGTCCAATTGTGGTCAACCCCATATCCTTTAATTCTACGTGCTTCACCATAGTCTGTGAATTTTGGTAGGTCACAAACATTATTCCATACTTGAGTCGATGACAATCGAGGGGGAGGTAGATCTTTTACTTTTATTCCTTTTCTAAAAGCATCTTTATTCCTTCTAAATTCATGGTTGGTAGGTAAGAACCTACGATGACAGTCAAACCACGAACTTTTCCCACCAAAGTCCAAAGTAAACGCTTTTGTGTGATTCATGCAATGCGGACATCCCATTTTACCATGTGTACCCCATCCAGACAACATGCCATATGCAGGAAAGTCATTAATTGTCCACATCAAAGCCGCTCGCATATTAAAATTTTGTTTACGAGACACATCATAAGTCCACGCTCCCACCCACAGCCTCTTGAGATCATCAATTAAAGGTTGCAAATAAACATCGATTCCAGCCTTTGGACTCGACGGTCCCGGAATGATGCATGTCAAAAACATGTAAGGTTTCGTCATGCACATCTCAGGAGGGAGATTGTACGGGGTAACAATAACTGGCCAACAAGAATATGCATTTCCTGAAAAATTATAAGGAGTGAAACCATCTGAGCATAATCCAAGTCGGACATTCCTAGGTTCAAGTGCAAACTCAGGATGAACTCTATCAAAGTGTTTCCATGCCTCGCCATCAGATGGATGTCGCATCATGCCTGAACTAATTCTGTTTGTATGGTGCCATGCCATTTGGCTTGCACTGTGCATTGATGCAAACATTCTTTGCAACCTAGGTATTATTGGTAGATAGAACATAGATTTCGCTGCAACGCGATTTTGCCTTTGGTCAACTCCTTTACTGCTAACTAAATACCTCGGACTCTCGCAAAACTTACATTCCTCCAATTCCCCATCATTTGTACCAAACTCGTTGTCATAAAACAACATGCAACCTCTAATGCAACAATCAATCTTTTTAACTTCTAATCCCAACTTCGACACCACCCTTTTTGCATCATAATAACTTGTAGGCATGTTTTCTTTCACAGGAGTCGCGTCCAACATCAATCTCGCAAAGAATTCTAAACACTGATCAGGAACATTCCAATTTGATTTCGCAGCCAAAAGTCTCACACACATTGATAGCTTAGAGTCAGAAGACCCCTCAAACAATGGTATATTTATTTCTTTCAACAGCTGATAAAACCTTTGAGCTTTCTCATTCGGGAGTTCTTCTCCATCTAAGTCTTGTGGTTCATCATACGCCACATTCACCCCTAATGCGTCAGTGAACATCTCCTCGACGAGATTAAATTGCTCCTGGCACTGCATATGTGATGAACTACTCCCTGGATCAACTCTATTTATATCTGGTTCTATATGTGTTTGACTGCTAGAAGCCTCTCTATTCATCTCCTGCATTGTTTCCCCATTAGATGTCCAAACCCAGTAATTTGGCCTAAAACCCACTCTCTCCAAGTGACGCTTCACTTCACTAGGGTCACTAATAATATTTCTGCAACCACACTTTAAACACGGACACCTTACCCCTCCTTCCCTGCGACAACATTCTTGAGCAAACGCATACGAGAGAAACGCGGCAACTCCTTCCATAAAAAGTGGTTTAAGCCCACGTCGTCCAGGAAACATTCTATCATACATCCAACTACGATAGAATTGGTAATGTTCCATACTGCACATGTGAATCATGTTTAATTATATTCAATATTTGTCTTTTTCTAAACATATATAAACTATATACTTGTTTTTAGTCCTAAAAAAATATTTGTTTTTAAAATATATTTAGTTGTTTTTAGTCCTAAAAAAATATATATACATGTGAATCATATATAAACTATATACTTGTTTTTAATCCTAAAAAAATATTTGTTTTTAAAATATATTTACTTGTTTTTAATCATAAACATACATACTTGCTTTTAAACTATATATATACACAAAAGCACACAAATTTGTGAGATATAAACACATATATATATATATATATATATATATATATATATATATATATATATATATATATATATATATATATATATATATATATATATATATATATATATATATATATATATACTATTTATTTATATACCGTTTTAATAAATATATTGTTTGTATATACTATTTTTTATTACATACAATAAAATTATATTCAATATTTGTCTTTTTCTAAACATATATAAACTATATACTTGTTTTTAGTCCTAAAAATATTTGTTTCTAAAAAAATATTTTGTTTTTAAAACATACAATAAATTATCAAATATATATTAAATATAATAAACTATCAAATATAATTTTAATTTCAAAAGTACAAAATTTACAAACTGTTTTTTTGATAGAATAGTACTAACTATACAAATTTTTTATACTGTTTTTTTAAATACTTATTGTTTTTAATGCATACTATTTCCAAATACATACTATTTTTATATTATTATACTGATTTTTTAATACATACAGTTTTTAAACTATTATATACCATTTTAAATATACTGTTTTTAAATTATAATATATAAAAATCGTTTTTTTTAAATATACTGGTTTTATAAAATATATTGTTTTTAAATAATATTTTTATAATATTATTATAATATATAAAAATCGTTTTTTTAAATATACTGGTTTTATAAAATATACTGTTTTTAAATAATATTGTATAATATATAAAAATCGTATTTTTTTATTTAATATATAAATACTGTTTTGTAAATAAAGATTATAATATTTACTAACACATATAAAAACATACCAAACATAATCTTATTTTTAATACTAAACATAAATTTTATTATACTACATTTAAACTACTAATTTAAAAAATCAGCAAATATATTATTGTTCACATCAATAAATCTGTTATTTTTAAAAGAAATAAACTGTAATTATGATATTAAATTCGAAAAAATTAAATAAAAAAATCTAAACACATAAAAAAAAATATAAACTATAATCTAAACACATATATAAAATTT
Organism: Vicia villosa; assembly: GCF_029867415.1. Lineage (NCBI taxonomy): Eukaryota > Viridiplantae > Streptophyta > Magnoliopsida > Fabales > Fabaceae > Vicia > Vicia villosa. The sequence continues at coordinate 258,167 of NW_026705189.1, forward strand.
ATATATAACAATATCATAAACACATATAAAAAAATATAAACACATATAAAAAAATCAAAACACATATAAAAAAATCTAAACACACATATATATATAAACACTTCCATCCTAAACACATATAAAAAAATTTCAAAAATTTTATATGTGTACCTTAATTGAAGATAACCTCTAGCCTGAAGATTCCCTTCAAATTATAAGATCTTTCTTCCAAGATTTTGTCTTCTATAAATCAATTGTTGTATGAAAAAAACAAAATTTGATTATATTTTAAATAAAAAAGAATGTATAATATTACTTAGAGGAAGTAGAGGAGAAATTTTACCTGTAAATTATGATGTTGTTGGTTGAGATGAATGAGATTTGAGATGAATGGGGTTGTGAGGAAGAAGAAGATAAATGGGGTTGTGAGATGAATGGGTATTTTGGTTAAAGGAAGAAGAAGATAAATATGTAGGTTTGAAATGGGTAACGTTCGGAAACAGAGAAGATGAAGTAAATGCGTGCACATGGGGTCAGACATCAGCGAGGGGCAGCCCCACGGAAAAGAAACGGTCAAAGGGGGCGTGGGGTGACCCCTCGCAAATTTCACCTTGAAAATAGAGACTGCACGCGCAGTCTGTTTGCGCCAGTTAATGAGACAGTACTGTCTTTTTTCCGAGGGGCTACCCCTCGCTAAAATCTGTACTTTTTTTTCCTTGGGGTTATCCCCTCGCTAAATTCTGTACTAGTTGCAGAATGAATTTTATTTTTGGCGCCACTTTAGTTTGCTTGGGGTATCCCCTCGCAATGCAAATTTTCAAAATCAAAATTTCCCTCATCTCCTATTTGCGAGGGGTCTCCCCTAGGTATGCGTATTTGTTTTTAAATTGTGTTTTGCGAGGGGCTTAACCCCAAGCAACGTTATTTTTTTGCGTGAAGGTATACCCCTGGCTAAATCCCCTGGCTATTTCAAAGATTTCTTGTAGTGTCATCGATTATCACCGTTCTCACGAAAATTCATAAATATAAAAGAAAATATTTTTCTTATTTAATTAGTAGTTAAAAAATTCAAAAACTAACCCTACAAAAATAATAATCTAATTATTTATTAATTTTATTATTTTAACAATATTTAATCTATATTTATAAAAGTCATGAACGTTAAATTTTTAAACTTAAAATTATTTAAAATAATTATTTAAATTTCTCTCTTTTACTAACTTTACCTATTTCTTTTAAACTTCTTATAAACAAATTATATAAAATGTCAATTAAACCAATTTATAATTTAAAAAATATATTAATTAAAAATATTATAATAATTTAGATGTAGTGGAAGATATCTTCTCGTTCTCATATTTATTTTTGAAGTGCCTTTGAGATTAATTTGTTCTCTATCAAAGGAGATTTCTCAATTTTTGAGAGAAAAAAAATCATTTTTAAGAAAAGTTCCCACTAAAAAATTCAAATTTAAATCCACACATCTCTCGGACGAAAAAAAAAAAACTAAGGAAGTTAATCATCTTGTTTAGCTTCTTGTAGTTTTGTATAATTGAGAATCATTATTAGTGATATTGTAATTAATTATGACTATTATTAGGTTTACTTGTCTATAACAAAATTTCTATTCGTGGATGTCGTTTGGCAAGAATTATTATAATCTTGGTGGTTCTTGTTTCACTCATATTTTTGGGCGTTCCCTGTTATCAATAATTGATGACATGAATATATATATCATTGCCATGCATTTCTTTTTGTCTATATGCTCATAAAATAGCTTTGATGAGAGTGTTTACTCGTTCAAATTATGTAGGAGTACTATCAGATAATAGTTTTGTAAATCATTCATGTATTGGGCTAATTTATATAGAACTTTCTGCTTTTAAACAGGCCCCTGCAAATAAACGATAGAATTGATCATTTAAATTAGTCAGTTGTAAGATTAGATACTAAGATTTCAAAAAAAAAAAATTGTAAATAAAATTGGTATAAATCGATAATATTTTGTCTCTAAATATATAGACTAATCTTTAGAAATTAAAAAAAAACTTACCAAATGGTGCAAGATAAAAATTAAAAATATAGAATAAAAATATTTTAATGAGAATTTTTCTAAATCAACTCTTTTGAAAACATGTTTCAAGAGAATAAAAAGATTGCTGTAAAGTTTAATTAAATTTTGCTTATATTGTAAAGGAAGATATAAGATGTTTTGGTATGCATTTGGCGTGATTGAAAAATGGACTATATTTGTGACTTATTGTATGATATTTGGCGTGAGAAAATGACTATTCATAGCTTAAGAAGAGAAGACTCTCTACGAAACAGAGTTGTCTTTTCATTTTCATATATTTTACCAAACATTCATAAATACCTATTATGCCTACCGAGAAACCACTTGGGTTGTCAACGGCGTATCAGTCCCGTTTAATGCAAAATTCAAATAAATGAAACCGGACGGAGCGAACATAATTAAGGGTAAGGGCGTGAGTGTAAAAGTTTGATTTGTCCTATAAATAAATGAGGGTGGATAGAGAATGTTCGCAAATTTTGTACATTTTAGGTCTAGAAATATATAAGTTTACGTAGATGCGCGTATCTACAAAGACCTGTGGGACGAGGCAAAATAGATATATTAGAGATTGTGAGTCTAAAATATTAACTCGTTCACATAATAGTTCGGACAAAACAGATATGTCCAATGGGTCGGATCTATTTTGTCGCCTCTATTTTTTATTGATTTTAAAATTTATTATGATATAAATTTAATATTTTTAAAGATTTAACTATTGTAATCAAATGATACATATTATATATAAATTAAATATTATTTTTAGAGTTTAATTGTTATTTATTGTTAATATAAATATTCTTTAAATTGAAAGTAAAAATTCACATATCCAATGGTTTAAGAATGCGCACTTTAATGAGATTGTCGATACTCCCAATAAATCTATAATCAACATCTTGGCATAATAATAGGCCACTAAATTTGCAAGAACAATTATTCATGCGTTGCATGTTAGCCAATTATAGTTGATGGTAATTGTTGTCTTCTTTTTAATCTTTGCGCCTCTCCTCTTTCTCTTGTTTTGTATCTATAATCCCACATAGTTAAGTAACACGATGCTAGTAGGTTGAAAAGTATTCAAAATTATCACAAATTTGAAATGCATCTTTCTCCTCCTTGGTTAATAATTATCTTTTGTCTTTTAGATCTTAATAAGGAATCTTAAAGGACAAGACATAAAATAACAGTTTCACTAACATTTCTTTTGAAAAATTGAGATTATCTAAATGTGTAATGATATGAGTTTAAACAATCAACTCAAATATATTATAGAGCTTCCACAAAATAGATTAAATAGTTAGATCTAAAACCACATGAATTGAGGTGCTGACCTCAACGTAATAGAATGACGAATCAAAGCAATTAATTTTTAAGGTCATCACTAAAAACTAGTGCGCCGAATGCTAATCAATTAGAAAGTGTTCTTGATCTATGGATTATTTTTTTCTAGGCTGTTTTTCTTTTTCTATGTAAAGGAGTCCTTTTAGTCTCTTCTAATCACGATAATCGGATTTTATACTCTCCTTACTCACTCACTCTCTTCATTTAAACTATTTTTATACACAAGTAATTATCTTAATGCTGAGAGAGCGAAAAGTTTATGCTAAAAGTTGTGTAAATTATTGTTTAATCAGATAGTGATGTAATTGTAAATCAAGAGTTTGATTCTCTTGTGAAATTGTAATTGATTTAAAGGTTGCAAGTTGAAAATGAATAAAATCTTGGTGTATGGAGGTTGTTGCGTTGTTCCTGTTATAAAAGCTCAAGGAGATAATGGAACTCTAAAGGGGAAACTCTTGGGGATTGGAACATGGTGTGTGGTTTAAGGCCTAAGGAGAATAAATCGTGGCATGTTCTTTCTAACTCCACTCTTTTATTTTTCGCGCCTTAATCTTCACTTCTTCTTCTTTCTTAAAAATCGACCAAGCTAAAATCAATCTTAAAATTCAAAAATCATATAAAACAATTCACCTCCTTACTATTGTGTTTGAATTCACTTGGTCTTGTCAATAAGTAGTATCAGAGCTTGACTTCTCTTATAAGGCTAATCGTCATATTAGGTAGGATGACTTCAAACACTTCTTTTAATAGAAATGTTCCTACGAACAAACCCCAATTGTTTCATGGTGAAAGATATATCAAATGAAAAGGAAGAACACAATTCTTTCTTAAATTATTTTATTTTGATGTGTGGGATTCTATAACAAAAATGGTCCTTTTATTCCCACTCATTTCATAAATAATAAAGTGGTGAATAAACCAAAAAATATTTGGACCAACATGGAAATTAAAGGTGCAACACAGATTAAAATCCAAGTACTTGATAACTAGGGCTTTAACCATTAGAGAGTACAAATACGTAATAAATTTTAGCATTTCTAACAAAATGTAGAACACTCTTAAAAGGGTCTTTGAAGATTCCACTGAGAACAAAAGGGGTTGGATAAACATATTAGATCAAGAGTCCTAGATACTAAAAGGATCTTAATAAAGTCTTCAAAACTAGTTCTCTAATAATGTTAAACTATTGGAAATCTTTAAAAAATTACTTTATCTAACTAATTTTTTGAATTTGAAAACTGGTATTGAAAATCTAACTCTGACTTGAAATTCGAGGATACATACTCTGTACTATGAAAATACGGTTTCTATATTTGATCAATTATATAAGATAATGCACGAGCTAAAAGATATCAAGAAACTCAAAGAGTAAGAATTATTACCTAAATATTATGTTCAAAATGGCATAGAACAAAACAAAAAGGCTCATATAAAAGAAATTGACGATTTAGACTCATTTGATGAATCATAGCAAGAGGATAACCAATCACAACGTTTTTAAGTGTAAGTATTATGGTAAGAATGACCATATTGTTTTATGATGTATTAATAAAATCATGACTTCAAATGGAATTTCAAACCTTCTTCTGAATTCTCCGAAAATAGTATGATATATTTTAAGTTCACTTATTCAAAAGATAAAAATATATTGGTACTAAAGGTAAAAAAAAGTAGAATTACTTTGCATGCATGTTTTGCAACGTATAACTCTAAACGATACAATAAATGTGGTTTTCCAGAGCATTTATTAAAAGAGTTTAACGAGTTTTTATCTTCTGCTTCAATGTGAGGAGATGACTCCACTTATGAAGAAATTTTCAGAAAGATTCTCTAAAAAGAAAGCTTTAAAGAAAGAAATTGAAAATGCCCCTTATATTAAAAGTCCATGGAAATCCTTAAAAAGAGAAGGCAAATTGATTTCCAAAATAACAAAGAGAAAATGTTCTCTGAATTTTTAGAGAGAAAAAAACAAAATTATGTATACATTTCTAACAAGTACTAATCAGCTAATTAATCATTTTTATTTTTTTATCATTAGTCTTGTGTTTAAGCTAATGTAAAAAAACCTTTGAATAATATGAAATTGTTGCTCCTAGGGTATTCTTGAGGTATTAGGGTTTTGATGTTTGTAGGTTTATTTTTAGTAATTGAGTCACATCACAGTTAGGTCATTGCACATCTCTTAAAATTAGACATTTTTCGTTAAAATGTATTTTGCATGCATAAAACATAAAACAAGTATTTGCCCAAAAGTCAATGCCAAATGATTCAAGTTTGAAACTTTGCGAATTCAATAAAAAACTCATGCAAACATGATTCAAGTTAGACAAAAACTTGACTCAAAATGTGGAACCATGTGTTTGCAAGTTAATTAGAAAGTGATTAAAGCCGAGCTAGTCATGCCTAAACCTTTCATGGATTTGATTATGGTTTTGATGATGACAACTCAAGAAGATATACTCTTGATGATGACTCATGGATATGCATTGGGGACAAGCTTAAATCCAAACAAGTACTTCAACTATCTCAAGCGATCAAAGATGCATAAGACAATTGTTCAAGAACCTTTCTTCAAAGACAAATGAATTAGGGTTTGATAATAACTGCAAACATCCTCCGATGATGGCATTTAACTTGAAGATATATCAAGCCTCAATTTAGTAAGATTCAACCAAGTTCTTATATGATTGGTATATCCGAAAAAGTCTTAAAGCTTTGTAGTATGAATGAGAGAAAATGTGAAAGCTCGCCCATTCATGTTTGAGTGATCAATGTTTTATAAAAACATAAGGACATTTTTGTAAAGTAATATGGATAAATCACACACTCACTAAAACATTTTTAAATCCTCCATTTCTCAAAGAAACAACATAAAAATGTTTTGGAGCCTAGCCTGATGAATTAGTAACTATCATAATGATTGAGATAAGGCATAAGGTTCCAATTGATTGGACTATTAATTTGGCCCTTGGATCTTTTCTTTTATTGTGTCAACCTCTAGCCTATAAATAGAGGCGCCAGTCCTCACTTTTTCACATAAAAAATGTGAGCTCTCTTATTCCTCACTCTCTCTAAAAATATTTTTCTACTTTTTCTCAATTAGTTTTAGCCAAAAATGCTTCGAGAAAGTCTTTTGTGTTTAAGTGATATTTTTGTACTGGAAAAGGATGATATTGTAAATTCACCAAGAGGTATTTTTATCTTGGTTAAATAATTTCTCTTAAGGGATTGTTTGTTTAGGTTCGAAGCTAGACCTATTAAAAGCTTTGTTTGGGGGTTTAGTTTGAAGTTGCCGATTCGGTTTGTGAGTTCAGTCTGTGTAAAAGCTCACTTTGGTTCAAGATCATCCTGGTGTAAAATCTTAACTCGATTTATGGTCAGCCCATGTAAAACCCCATTCGGTTCGTGGTCATCCAGTGTAAAACCATCATTTTTGTTTGGGGGATAGATAATTCAAAACTCTGCCTTGATTTGAGATTAGCCTGTGTAAAATCTCAGAATTTAAGCTTAAAGACTAAGTGCTCAAAGCTTCATTCGTGATTAGAAGAAAGACTAATCCCTTTAGTCCATGTTCGTTGTTTGGTTGGAAGTTAACATAAAAAATTCATTTTCCTTGTATAAGGGGCTCATGAGTTTAACCTACTAAAAGCTATATATTAAGCATTATTGGACACTCTCAAAATCAAGTCTTTGGGAGAGGATTAGGTCACTTAATTAAGACTGGTCCTCTATAATTTATGATGTCATCTCTTTACCCTTATCTCTTTATTTTTCGCATATTGATTTTCCACTACAATTATTCAAATGTTTTATTAAAATTGTTTTTAAACTATGAAATTGAAAACAATAATATTTTAAACTATCGTTTTTCAAACCTCTATAATTCACCCCCTATTGTCTATGGAGTTCCATATCCAACAAGTGGTATCAGATCTTAACTCATTTATAAAAACTAATCGTCTCAGGAGGAATATGACTTCCAACATTTTTCTAACAAGGGGGTCTTTCATAAACATACCTCTGTTGTTTAATGGTGATAAGTTTGAACTATGAAAAGCTATATTTGAATTTTTCTTTCAAAGTATTGATCATGAATTGTGGGAAACAATAATCAACAGTCTATTTATCCCAACTCACCATATAAATGGAGAAGTAGTAGATAAACCTGATTTTCCTTGGACCATAGAGGAAAAAAGAAAGTTTGAAATTGATTTCAAAAATAAAAATTTTATAGTTATGTCATTAGATGATAATCAACTCCTTTATGTTCATAATTTCAAATTCACAAAAGAAATTTGGGGTTCTCTTAAAATGATATATGGTATTTATCTGAGTATCGAATGAGAGAAAATGAGCACACGAGGTGAAGAAGAAAAATGTTTCATTAATAAATGTTTTTCTAAATTTAGAAATGTTAGAAATTATGTTGGAACACTTGTTACTAACAAATGTATAAGAATTAAGAATTGGAATAAAAAATTTGACCGAATCCTTAAATTAAGAGATAAGAGTGTTCATGATTCCCACGAAAAATCAAAGAAGAATGAAATTGTAGAAAAATTGAATGAACTAGTTCAATTAATTAAAGATGAATTCATAAGTTCAAAGCTTGAATAATCCTCAGAAACTCCATCAAACTCCTACAAAGAAACTCCTATGGTTTCCTTCGAAAGAAATGTTTCAATAGTTAAACAATCTTCGCAAAATTCAACATCAAATGAAGGAACTTCATCTGTGAGAGGAGGTAAAGATGAAGCATCATCTAATGAAATATTCAAAAAGATAAAGAACAAAGCTTTCACAAATGAAAAATATTCAACCTCAAGAAGAATCGTCGAAGGATATTCTTCCAATAAAGAAGATGAAGTCTGCTTGAAAGTATCTTACGAGAAAGATGACCATGAGGTAATAAATATATCTTACAAGAAGTTATTTAAACTTAGCGTTAAGTTAATTTAAGAAAATTGTAAGATTAATAAACGTAACTTAGACCTTAAGGATTATCTGGAGTTTCTTGAAAAGAGTAATGAAATGCTTAAGTTCAAAATAGTTAATATCAGAAACTCAGTTGGAACACATGAGAGTTGTGTTTTGATGAAAAACGAAGTGACATATTTGAATGAAACCCTAAGTAAATTTAATTAGGGGAAAGGAAATCTTGACTTGATCTTATGAATTCAAAGGCCTTCCTTAAATAAAACTAAATTAGGGTTTAAATTCGATAGAACGCAAAGTAAATAAGTAAATAGGAAGAAAATGAATTGACTTATTTATAAATGCTCTCATTGTTATTAGGTGTTGAAATGATGTTGTAACTTGTACTCATTGACATTTTTATTTGTTATTTGGTAATGTATGAATTAAAAATAAATACAAAATTATGTTGTCATGTAAACGTGTATGTATGCCTCAATAAAAATATTATAAAAATGAATCAACCCAAACTTCATTGGTTTGGTTTGGTTCTTGTTTCTGAAAGCTAACCAAACCAAACCGAACCACATATTTGTTTCTCTTACGGTTCGGATGACTTTTAGCCTCAAAACTGTCCAAATCGCATAGCAAACATCCCTGTGGAATCACATGTCCATAAATAATTCAAATTAAAACCATTGATCATAAAGAAAAATGCACGGGAAAGCTATAAGTCTTCAAAAGAAACGGAAGAATCCAAAAAGCCATCCTACGTCTTGGAGAATTATGTCCGTAACAAGAATTACGTGTTGGCCATAATTCTCCTACTTGCCCATAATTTCATATTATGCCTAGTGCCTTATTTCCTCTATGAATCCAAAATTAGAATCTTGGGAATTACGGGTGTAATTCTATATACATACACTTATTATGTATTGTATTTATTGAGTTATTTGTATATGACAAAATAGAGTCCTTAAAATAATTACTCTGTTTAATAACCTATTAAATGTGAACTAATCGTGAGACCTTATTAAATATGAGAGCGTTATTATTAAAGTATTTGTAGTCAAACTTTAATGTCTCATAGGACAACCGTGAAGCATAGAGACTATTATGTGAGTAGGCTGATGACCGTATCTCACGAGTCATGGATATAAAAAATAGTCAAAATATCATTTTTGGTCCCTTAACTTTACCTCAGTGTCAATTTTGGTCCCTTAAGTTTAAAAAGTGTCAATATGGTCCCTCATGTCTTCAAAAAACGTCATTTAAGTCCTTCCGTCTAATTTTTTAGAAACGACATGTATTTTTGCATGTTGGCATCCGATGTGGCATATCTCCATATTCCACGTATTGTTTATTTTTTATTTATTTTAATTTTAAATAACTAGTAAGATATTAAAAACTAAAAATTTTCCACACACAAGATTTGAACCCACACCTGTGAGCTTCAAAGGGCGAATAGCTGACCACTAGAGCAACTTCTCTATTACAAAATAATTTAATTCTAAAACAATTTTTTCCTTTATATCTATGGCTGACCACTAAAACAATTTTATTCTGAAGCTGTATTTTATATCTATGTTTATAGCAGACTTGAGGAAGATAATATGTTCATACTTTATATTTGTTGCTGTACAAACTAAACAATTTTTTCCATCGTGATTAATTTGAAGATTTGTTTTATAGTTTGATGTTCATATAATATGCTCTATGCTTGTGTTTGTATTGAAGGGATGTGGGGTTTGTTTGATTTTTTATTTCTTTCAAAATGAAGCTTACCCAAATCCTTACTTTTATAAATTCAGAAAAAAAAAAAATCTAGAAACTCTGAAGCCACCGTAAAAAGTTTCACTACCACCACCACCTTCAAATTCAACTATAATTTCAAAACACACTCCTTGTAAAACAAAACCCTAATTTCTCCAATCCAATGACACCACGCACGGAAGAATATGAACAAGACAACAGTAACCTAATCACCACCAACGTCAAAGAAGACATGATTGTCGTCTTCCCTATGTCCTCAACTCCTTCAAAACAACTCAAATCCTCAAACACTTAACACCAAACTTGCTCTAAACACTTTCTTGAGTAAGATTCCACAAGCAAAACAAGCAAAAACTTAATCAAAATATAAGGAAGATGAGCTTGTGGTGGTGATATAGAAGAAAAATGAAGGAAGATAGAGAAATATACAGTACTTGACAAAATATAAGTCGGTTTCTTTTTTTATTACAAAATACAAAAATAATTTAAATTAATCTAGACCATTGAAATTATTGATTGCCACGTAACACAATGGATGAGATCTAGACTCATGCCACATCAGTGCCAAGTAGTCTTCTATTTTGACTATAACTAAAGGAACAAATGGGAAGGACAAACTTGAACCTATTTTAAAAGTTAAAGGACCAATATGACACTTTTTAAAGTTAAGAGACGGAATTGTACCCCGAGGTAAAGTTAAGAGACGCAATTTGTCAATTTTCTTATAGTGTCTTCATCTATGTATAAATATTATGAGTGATGTTTTATACTTTATTGACCCACCATGAGAAAACTGCATAGTATGTATTAAGTGTCATAAGTTATTCTCATAGAGATAGTGTTGTATACGACCCTTCGACCTGAAGCCAATATGGACCCTAGATGTGTAGTGGAGTACTTTATTATCAATCAAATGTTGTTCGTAACATAACGACTATAAATATGGTTGATGTGTACTCCATAAATCATGATGAGGAACATGATTGACCTAGATGAGATATTTGTCTCTCCTACCTATACAAGAGTAATATTTATGGCCCCGTTGATCGAGTATTATTGTAAAATGCATGATCATGCTCAAATAAGTCGATATGAGATTTATGCTTATTTGTTGTTATCAATTATACTCAGGTATCGGAGAATATAATATTGGACTATATAATGGTGACACATTCTATGTCGTGTGTTCAATATAGATATAATGGCAGAAGGATCATTGTACACATGACCATTATCGTAGAAATGTTTTGTAAGATCACACGACATTCTTGTCACTTGAGTAGTAGTGATGTGTTGCTAGATACCCATCACTGTTTATAATATTAAATAGATGATTTAATATTATTGTCAACGTTACGACAAACAACAGGGTCACACGCATACAATACTGATTGTGGAATGAACGATTAAATTAAATAAGATTTAATTTAATTAAATATTGATAGTAGTCAAATTATTTAATACATAAACAAATATATAATTTATTTTATTAAATATAATTTAACTAAATAAATGATAATTGTCAGTTAATTAAATTCGATATGGTTTAATTTAATTAATAATTTTATTTGATTTACTTAAAATTTTTAATTAAATATAAATAATATTTTATTTTATTTAATTAAAATGTTTAATTAAATAAAAGTAAGATTGAGTTTATTTTGAAAAAGTTCAAAAATAAGAGCATTAGGGTTTTAGTAGCTCTTTATAAATAGAGAAACTCTTTCCTCTACAATCCTAGTTTTTGTTCTTGTCATTCTCGCAAAAAAAAAAAAAACTAGCACTACAGTCCACTTTGTACTCATGTGGACTTCGTAGAAATGATGATACTTTCCACGTCCGTGATCAAAGTTAAAGCACGCTTCAAGAAGTAATTCATAATTCTTTTTTATGGTTGATATGTAATTAATGGTTTAATCAAGATCCATTCACCGATATTCTTTTGTTAAGAGGGTCAATAACTTGAAAACCCTTCTTAAATCCCTTTAGAAACTCCTCATAGTTATTGGAACAACTTGGTGAGTCACTCTATGAATAGTCACCACTGTTATTAAGTTTCATCCAAGTATTTGCATCAATTTCATAACCATGTATTGTTTTTAACTAGTAAATTTAGCAATTCTTACAAGACTAATAAACAAATGAGATTTATAATGATTAAATTACATTTTCTTGATAATGTCATTTTGGAAAGGTTTAACCTATTTTGCAGGTCTTAAGAAGTCAAAGAAATAGCCAAAAAAGGAAAGCAATGAATTTTAAAAAAAGGATTCAAAAATTATATTTTCAGCTCATTTTACATTATGATGTATGCGTGTTTTTTTGACGATATCAAAATCGTCAAAACTCTGAGTAATGTGTGATAATCTTTAAATAAAAACTAACATCCATGGCTACAACTCTACTGAAGAAGTTAAAACATAAATCATCTTTTGATCATACACGTATGCAAGCTTATGAAATATCCAACCTAGCGTTCAAACGCCTCAAACACATATGACAGGTGTCAAGAAGCCCAAATTTAGTCCAAGTGCTAGAAAAAAAAATATTAGCAAAGAGCATTCATACGCCCCATATGCATATGAAAGCGTCTAGATGCTCTAGACACCCAAATTTAGTTTGTACGCCCAATTTCCCATATATATAGAAAACTTTGTTTTTCTCATTTATTTTTGGATTTAGATGGTGAATAAACATATTTTGGAACGGGGTGAACACAATAAGAATGATGAGTAGCTAAACTCCTAATTAGTGCTAGAGATGAGTTATTGTCTTTCATGAACTTTGTAAACATAAATTTATTCTTGTAATGAGTAAGTAGTTTATTCTTGTTTGATTTACTCTTATATGTTATTAAGATTTTTTTTGTTTTTAATAAATTGTAAATTAAAATACGGTTCCACTTAGGGGTGATCAAAACCAAACCAACCCAATAGAAAACCGCAAACCAAACCAAACCAAACCGAAACCGCAAAAAACCGCATTTGGTTCGGATTAGTTTGGGTCAGTTTTTACAAAACCGCACGGTTCGGTTCGGTTTGCGGTTTGTATTTTGTAAACCGAACCAAACCGAATCAAACCGCACTATGTTACAACCTAAATTTTACTAAATCACATCCAACCCAAACTTAAACTTATTATACATTAGCATTATGATTACGAACAATTTTCTCATCCTTACACATATAATTTCAGTCCCGATCTTCTAAAATCTCTAATAACATTATCGCACCTTCTTTGCCACCTATATCTTCCCTCTTCTTCTATAATCTCTACTCTCTTATATTCTTTCTTTTTCACCTTCTCATTTTTATGTAAATGTTCCGTATTTCAGTTTCGTTTTTATCGCATATCTTCTTTAATCTCTCAACACTTTTTTTCTTTTTCACTTTCACTAATCTTTCGTCTCTTCTATTTTTTTGTTTTGTTATAATAATTTTTATATTGTTTTATGCTATTATTTTATGTTTAATATTCCACTTTTGTCTAATTTAATTTTTACATATTAAATGAAAAACTGTTGTCAAAATATGACGAGTTTTGTTGTTATTTGATAGTGTATGAATGTATAAATACAAAATTATGTTATCATCTATATGTGTATGTATGGCTCAATAAAATATTTATAAAAAACCGAACCAACCGAACCGAACCAAACCGCATTAGTTTGGTTTGGTTTGGTTCGGATTTTTTTAAAAGCCAACCGAACCAAACCAAACCGCACTATTTTTTCTCTTGCGGTTCGGATGATTTTTTTCGTCAAAACCGCACAAACCGCACCGCGAGCACCCCTAGTTCCACTTATAAAGGAATTTCAATAGGTAACGCTTGATAGGATTATTCTCTATAATTATTACCTAGGCCTATGAATAACACCGTGAAACAATATTGCTCCCATTAATAGAATATTGCTTAGTTTTATCTCTACAAAGAAGACGGGTATAGATTACTCGTGCCACGTGGGAGAAATCATTAACCTCAACCTGCTTCTTTTAATACTTTCAATTCTACTTACGAGATGTTGAATTAATATGTCAAATCTATTGACATTTGTTGGACGTGTGTTATATTTATATCATAAATATTCATAGACTCTCAAACACAAATTTTAAAAGAATGGAATGATTAATTAAATATTCCATCTATTACAAAATAATTGTCACATTTAGAATATTTTGTCTCAAAATATTTGCCATTTTAGCTTACTAATTCAATTTTAATTTTTATCTTTCAATTATATAATTTAATTAATACTTTTAATTTATTATTTTTTTATTTAGCATTAATGTAAATTAAAATTAATATTCCTTTTCTTTCATTTACTAATTTTTTTAATTTGTGTGATTTTATTTTAAGATGGAGTGAGTATATAATAGTCCAAACACTAATACTATTATAGCTTAGGTGTTAGCATATAAAAATCTTTCCTATGTAACATTAACTAATAGCTTGCAACATTAACTAACTGTCGTGCAACACCAACTTTGGCCAAAAATTTGAGTTCTTGAAAGCAACCTACAGCCACAAGCTAAAATTAATAACTTTGAGTGGACCAAAATTATTTACATTGCTTGTTTGTTAGTTTAAGGCTATGCCATGCAGTTAATTACACCTACTCCATAATAAAAACAATAACTCTACACGAGCATTCTCATTTATTGGTTCATTTGTGGTTTAATGCAGTTAAATTTGCTGAATGAAAAAGTCCAAAATCAAATAAAAATTAGGTGAATTCCAGCTACCCTCTTTTGTCTCCACATGCTTTCTTTTTTTCTTCCATACTTTCGTGCAAAGACAACTTCATGTGCTGAATAGAGTCATTTGCATGCAATCCGGTGGAAAAGCAATAAGTTGTTGAGTGAGTTCATGAATGATAATAATTAATTAATTATTGGGTTTGCTTACATGCTTACTAACTAGTAGTAACCTTTTTTGTGACTAAACCAGGACTAACTTTTTGTACAATTTAAAATCAATATCAAATGGTTGCTCCTTACTTTGCTTCGTTTAATTTACTCCTTCTGTTTGGACCCCTCAAATTATCCTCTCATATTTTTTTTATATTTGAGGTAGCTAGCGGCAACAATTTGGTATAGAATTATTAGTTGGATCATAATGATGTGTTGTTTTATCCAAAGATTCATCGTCTCTCCTTCAAATGTTTTATCTGCTAATAGAAGTGCCTATGATTAGAAACGCCTTTTTATGATTTGTATCACAGTAATAAAATCTTAGAATGATGTTGTGTTTTTGAATATGTATGTGGCATAGTAAAGAGCGGAAAAGATTTAAGCACTCTTTATTAGAACTTAATAATTCAGTGTTTCAAGTCTGTGTTCCACTATAGTATGTTTGACCTAGTCGAACTGAATTGAGTAGAGTTAGTTGTATTCGATAGAGTTGAATATAATATATAAGTGTTGTGTCGAAAATTTGTATGTTTTAAATTTTGGATACCTATAAATAGGCATGTTATGTTGTAAATAGATACAACAACTTCATGTTAATAAAATTCATTTTCTCAATATATAGTATAATCTCCTCTCTCTCTTTTCCTTCTTCTTCTTTTTCTTCTTAGAACCCTAATTGTTCAAACAAATTGGTATCAATGAGTCAGGGTTGCTATTCAGTGAGATTCTAAAATGACAAATCTTGTATCCGGCCTGCTCATGTTGTAATTTTAATATTCTTGGTAAACAATCTGATATTCTGCGAAGATTTGTTTCTTACAATGTATTTTTAATATTCTAGATAAACAATGTAACCATTTTTAGGGAAAAAATTTATTTTACTCTAACCCCGGTTGTATTAAAAATCGAGAAGATAGTTAAGTGTTTCTTTCACTATTTTCATTTAACGACCATAAACAAATCTTTGTCGTCCATATAAAGGTTATAGACACTCAAGAATTCACCATTAGTGATCCGCGTGAAACCTAAGGGATGTTCATTATATAAGTTCTTTTACGATATAGGAAATCTAAATGAAACATAAGGAAATTTGGAAAAGTTCTCTTTGATGAATAGCAAGAGCAGAAAATCAACTGGGTTCAAGGTTTGTTGTACTGAATTTATATTTATACCGAGAATATTTTTGATTATTGATATTAATTATCTTACCCATTTTTTTCAACAGAAACAAATTCATGCGAGATGATCCGTAGAGAATATCCTTTAACAATCCCTTTTGTTTTGTTTTGAGAAAAGAGGTTCCCAGTATTTGATGTTACCCAGAATATCAGGGAATTGAAGATCCCAAATATGATCTTCATGGACAATTAATATAATATTCTTTGTAAATACTGTAACGATTTTTATTAAAAAAACTAATGACCCCTCGGTTTTTATGATAAACGAGATAAAAAAGGCGCTAGTTTTTTGTAAATAATAAAAGTGGAGAAAATTGGGGTTCGAACCCATGCCATATTAGACCTTTACCTCGGTGTTTTAAAAACCGATGTGTTAATTCATTACTTTTCATGACGCCCTTCGTTACCTCAATTCTTTTGCCGAGGTAAAAGGCATTTCGCGTCCAACGTTAAAAGTGCTTTTTATAGTAGTGCTAACAGCCTTACATGAATTTTAATTAAAGACAATAGCATAACCATTGTCACTTAATTGACTTATGGATGATAATTTATGAGTTAATCCTTCAACAAGCAAAACATTAGTAATGGAAGGGAGAGAACTGTTACCAATTGTTTCGGAGCCAGTGATATTTCCTTTGGGTTCACCTACGAAACCTAAGACGCCTCCAAGCTTAAGTTCCAGATTTGGAACATAATTCTTCTTCCTGTCATGTGTTGCAAGCAGCCAGAGTCCAAGTACCATGCCTGGTGTCTTAACTTTAATATTAAGGATATATGCAACATAGATTATTTGTTTCTTAGGTACCCATAAATTCTTGGGTCCTTTCTTGTTAGTGTTCCCAGAGTTTTTTACAACTTTGCATTTGGGAGAAGAATAAACATATTTGCAAGAATTAAATCTACTAGGTTTAGTTATTGTTTTTGCCTAAGGTTTAAGAGGAGGTTTCTCGTTAAGCACAAAACCTGCAGAAACAAAATGAGAGTGGAGCACATTTGGTTTAGATTCTTGTTCAGAATCAAATTCTTCATCAAAATCATAACCAACGCCTCTGGTCCTGTTTCTACTATCGCCATAGATCATCAAAGCTATCATGCTTCTAGCTAAGAATTTCTTAAAAGATTTATCATACTTATTTATGACATCATCAGTACTCTCAGCAACTTCTGGTGGAATTTCTTTCTCAGGTTTAGAACTCATACTTTTGAAAGCTGAGTTTTCATCCTTAAAAAAAATCTTCATTTAAAATGGAGAATTCTTCCTTAAGCTTTATGTATTCTTTAGAAACAAATCCATGGACCTTTTTCAGTTCCTTGAATCAATCTCAAATAGAGAATTAGATAAATCAGAATGAGAAAAGTCAGAAAATACCCTTTCTATGTTTGAGTCAGATTTTGAATCAGCTTCTAGTTGGATCTTCTCATCAGGTCCTCTAATGCTGGAAATCAATGCCAGATTAGCGTGTTCTTCTTCAGAATCATCTTATGAAGAGTGAGAGTTATTCCAAGTTTCCATAAGCCTTTTCTTCTTGCCTTTGAAGAACTTATTCTTTGGATTCTTCTTTTGGAGCTTGGGACACTCGTTCTTGTAATGGCCAGGCTCTTTACACTCAAAGCAAGTGACTTCCTTGTTGCTTCCAGACTTCCTTAGTTTAGACATAAACTCGAAGCAACCACATGTCCTTCTAGCTCCTCTGAACTTACTGCCTTGCTTCCTTTTCTAGAGTTGGTTAACTCTTCTAGAAAGAGGCGATAGTTCATCTTCATTAGATTCTTTTGAAGATTCTTCCTCCTCTTTAGCTTGAAGAGATTTAGTCTTCTTAGACTTTCTGGCACGCTTTAGAACAACAGATTTTGCTCTCTTCTGAGGTTCATCTTATTCCAGCTCTATCTCATGGCTTCTTAAAGAATTAACAAGTTCTTCAAGAGAGGTGTTGTTCATATATTTTGCAAGCTTAAGTGCAGTTACCATTGGCCTCCATCTTGTTGGCAAACTTCTAATAATCTTCTTTACATGATCTGACATAGACTACGCTTAGTTCATAACCTTTAGTCCTGCAGCAAGAGTCTGAGACCTTGAGAACATGTGCTAAATGGTTTCATCATCTTCCATCTTGATGGCTTCACACTTTTGAATCAAGGCAAGAGCCTTATCTCCTTTACTTGAGTATTGTCCTCGTGAGTTATTCTTTAGGAATCATATATAGACTTGGCAGAGTCTTTATTTGTTATCTTTTCATATTCAATATAACAGATCTCATTCAAGATAATAGTTCTAGCTTTATGGTGATTCTTATACTCCTTGTTTTGTTAATCATTCATTCTTCTTCTTTTCAATCTGATTTCCATAAATCCCATAGATTCTTGTTAATCATTCTTCTTCATTCATTCATTCTTGTTCGTAGCCATAAATCCCATAGATCAACATCATATCCAAGAAAGAAAATTTCCATTTTGTCCTTCTAGTAATCAAATCTTTCTCCATCAAAGATTGGAGGTTTGGCGTTGTAATGATCTATTTCATTGTTAATTGGTGGTGGCGGTGGTGGAATGGCCATAATGTTTCACAGGAAAAATTATGGATCTTTATCTGACACGTTAAGCGTTTAATAACTATTAATACCATAACCGGAGCTCTGATACCAATTGAAGGTGAGTGAAACACGCGAAATAAGAGTTTTAATTGGGTTTCAAGGGTTAAAAACAAATTCTTCCCAAGTCAAAAACAAAGAACACAAGAACCAAAATAAACAACATGGTTATTTTTATCTTGGTTAACTGTTAACGAAGTTACTCCAGTCCACACACCAAGGTGATTTTTCCTTATCAACAAGGAATTAAGTCACTATAACCAAACTGATTACAGAAACCACAACAAATACTAACGGTCACTTATTGCAAACCGCAAAGACTAATTTCCAATGTCATTTTAAGAATCCTTATTAAAGCCCTAGTCTCTCAAGGAACTATCAACTCATTAAATACAAAAGTTTGTGTTTACAAGATTGCTTCTAGAAAGCAGATTACACAAATTTAAAATACAAACAAATAACACAAAAGTGTTAAGCAAGTATGGAACAAAAGTTCATTTGCTTCAAGTTAACGAACAAAAGTTCACTTGCTTACAAAACTATACAAAGAATTAATCAATGAGATTTGTGTAGTGTTTCAGTGTAGTTCTGTAATGTTTTTAGATTATTCTACTTTTTCTTCAATCTTCCAAGTCTTTTTTATATCCCTAAAAGAAATCCGTTGAAGGGTAGAATGGGAATACTAAATTCCAGATGTTTTGTTCATAACGGTCATTGAGGGAGTGGTCGAAAATATTGTACAGTAGTACTGTCCTTGTGCCACCTTATTTGGGTAGTGGAAACAGATGTACCTTGTAATATTTCCTCACGTAAACCATTTTTGATATTATCTTCTAATCTTCAGATGCTTTTGATAGTAGATGTTGAAGCATGCTTAGAAGGACCAAAACTTGAGTCACTGAAACCTAAGTCTTTAGAGTCTTCAGAACTTGTTAACGCAGAACCTTGTTTTTAGAGTCTTTAGCACTTGGTGTTTGAATCTTCATATCGTAAGTCTTCAGAGTATTTAGAACTTGTTCATCTATAACCTTGTCTTCAGAATCTTCAGCACTTGGTGTTCAGAATCTTTGTCTTTAGATTCTTCAGAACTTGTTCTTCAAGAACCTTGTCTTTTGAATCTTCAAAACTCAAAAAATAGAATCTCAGAGCTAGAGGTGGCCCCATAATCTCTTTCATGAGAGATACAAGCAGAAGCTTTATTACAAACGTTCATTAAAACCGTTGTTATAGAAGCATTCAAGAATTTGACTGAATCTTTGTAAACACACTGGTTTCTTCCAGAGTTAGAGTGTGGTGAGTTCAGAACTTGATAACGTCACACGCCTTTTCTTCAGAGTTAGAACCTATTAGAAAAAGCTACACACTAGACATAAACCATTAGAGTATTAAATTGTTCTCTAAGATATCATGCATTGTTATCATCAAAACATAAGGCCAGATGCAGAACCAAATCTTGTTCTTACATCATCATCCTTCATAACAACGATCACACAATCGTCGCAGTGCAGTACGATAATTAGGATATAAAATGAGCGATGATTGACCCCGGAAGCCCATTAGAATTCTAGTTCTAAAATTCCTTTTAGATACTTCGGCTTTATTTATATGACATTCAGGAATTTTGAGGGTCCTTGGTAGGTCTCTCAGACAAGCAGGTGCATCTTAAAGGTTACATAATAGTCAAGACGATGTTTGGACTAGAGGCGACTGCAAAGACAATTAAGATCAAGTATCTTGTAATAGACATTTTATCTCCATACAACATCATCATAGGGCGACATGCCCTTAACATATTGGGGGTTTTCTTGTCAAATCTACATTTGGTCGTGAAGTGTAACATTCTTATGACTAAAGAACGCATGCTCCACCTACCAAAGACTAATGGATGTAATATTCACGAAATAGATAGGGAGAAACCTGGACTATAGATCGATGATATTATTGTGAAGACATCATAAGGGGAAAGTTACGTTGCACACCTGGTGGACATCTTGGAACCAATCAAGAGGTATAACATGTTGTCATATCCCAATTTTTGACCCTAAGATCATACATCATTTGCATTTCAATCGTCAATCAAGATCACAATCTTGAGGTTTCATTTTTTGGTGTTATGCTCACTTCGTCTCCGAGGGGAACCATCAAGCACCCATGTTTGTTTAATTTGTTTTATACTAACCAAAATCCAAAAATATGCATTTTGTTTCTTTTGTTTGTGTTTTACAGGTAAGAGATCGAGCAAGAACCAAAGCAGTTCAAAAAAGAAAATGTTTTGAAAATTTTGCTGAGGAAATCGATTTACCCATATGGGAAATCAATTTCCATGGACGAAATTTGAAAAAAAGAGGGAAACATGATATCATTTTGGCACCAATCACATTCCCTTGATTATTCATTGTCATTACCAATATTCCACCTCATCACCATAATTAATTATTTCATTAACCTCATTTTAACTTCATTTTACCAATTAAATTCAAATAAATCTCCAAGGGACAATTACCAAATTGTCATTACCCTCACTTCCAATTCTATAAATAGAGGCCTCTACCTCTTCATTTCACAAGCTTAGAGAGCCAAAGAAACTCTTGCATTTTCTCTTCTCATCCCTTTCCAAACCCACTCAAAGCTCTTTTCTTCCATAAAAGTTAGTGAGTTCCACATTGAACCTCACTAACTTTGAGCTAAACCTTCATCAAAATGTTCTCTCTTCATCAATTGTTAGTAGATCAAAGCCTTTGGTGGTGTGTTCTTGAAGAAGATTCAAAGTTTGTGAAAGAATTGGTAAATCTCTATATCCATTCCATTTCCAAGATGTGATCCATTGTTGTTTGTGTGTGATGCACCTTTGGTGCTATATTGGTTCTATTTGATGGTGATTTGATGGTAATTTCGTGCATATTGGTATCCAAGATCATAAGGTGTTTGTTGATATGTTTAACCAAGGTTTTATACTTCCTAATGCTGTTTTTTGAAAACTGTGCTCAGGAAATCGATTTCCTACAGTGGTAAATCGACTTCCACACTCTGTTTTGTGCCAAATTTGAAAAACCACACTCAGGAAATCGATTTTCTACAGAGGTAAATCGATTTCCACACTCATGAAATCGATTTCCTACAGAGGTAAATCAATTTCCTGACAGCATTATGTATTTTTTGCCTTTTAAACTTGTTTTTGGTTCTAACTCTTCTCCTACTCCATTATTTTGATTTTTTCTCTGAATTACTAGTTTAGAGGTCTAATTCCTCTTCAAAGTCAATGGACTTAGGGCGTTAATGGGTTGAGAATCCTAATCCGCAATATTAAGTGATTGAACTTGAAAATGGAAGGAACTTTTGAATGTAATTCCTCTTTTATTTCTTTTATTTTGGTCGATAAAACTCTTCGATATCATTGGAATTCTTGATGAAGATGAGACCGCTACCTATTTTCTTTTTGTGCGGTATTGCTTTCGAAGAACGATCTATATATTGTTTCTCTCGCACGCATTAGCACAAAAATTGTTGACCGGCCTCGTTGTAGGGTGACTTCTGCATAAGTCACTTGGCGATCTGCTTAACATAGCGCAACATTTCGTGTCTTGAATAAAAGATCCAATATGGAAGAGATTGTATGCGGTTGATTTAAGACTTATGGAAGTTTATCGTATAGTCGCTATGATTTTATCAAGATTCTGATAAACTTTCATTGAATTTAAATTCGACATCATCATTCACTCATCATTGATCTTCATTACTAACATT
Source organism: Vicia villosa (assembly GCF_029867415.1). Taxonomy (NCBI): domain Eukaryota; kingdom Viridiplantae; phylum Streptophyta; class Magnoliopsida; order Fabales; family Fabaceae; genus Vicia; species Vicia villosa. Next base: position 280,665 of record NW_026705189.1, read on the forward strand.
TTGATGATATACTTGACAAGTTTCAAGATGGTCATCTTGCTAACAATTGACGATTGACTTTAATTTCCGCATTTTATTATATCACTTTTTATATTTTTCGCTTTGTGCTTCATTTTATCATTTATTATGTTTATGTTTCTGTTATTTTCTCGTTGTCCATTTGGACGTGTTCTTTATGATTCCGCTATTTTTCATTTGTCTATTTAGACGTATTGTTTATGTTTCTGCCATTTTCTTTTTGTTCATTTGGACCATATTCTATTTTTGTGTTGAAACATTAATAAACAACTTAAAATGATAAAAAAACTTAAGGCCCTATGGACTACTGGTTACTATCTCAAGCATTTTGGAGACCTAGACTTTTGGACTTAGCACCTCTAGACCTTGTTATGCTGTTGTTATTCTGTTTGGCATTGGGTTGTTGTCTGTTTGTGTGTGCAGGTATTTCCTCGAAAGCCCTTGATGGTTAATTCCAAAGCATTGCGATAAGGAATTCATCTGTGCACATCCGTTCCTCTTCCCGATTTTCGTCAAAATTTTATGATGTGTTCCAAAGATTTGGTACAAGTTGTGCTAAGGATAATCAAGTTCATCTGATCCCCAAGTGGTAATGCATTGGTTTAGTGTTGTTAGTCCAAAGGATGAGAAATCTACCTTGACTTTTAATGTCAAGTGTTGACTTCTTATTTTGGTCAGATCGTTCTTTCCTTAAAATTTTATTTCATGTTCTAGGATAGTCCCTTCATCTCCTCCCCTTCTTAGATTTTCAAAATCTTCTCCCTTTTTCCAAAATCTTCTTATGTTTGAAAAACCTCTTTTAAAATCTTTCTTTGGTTTTGTTGGCATTTCTTTCAAAGTTTAGACACGATTAATTGTTGTAGTGAGTTGCGATATCCCACGATTTTGATATTGATTGATATGATGGAATCTTTTCCACTTGAGAGAGCTAGTGGCATACTTGTTGATTTTATCCAAGTTGGAGCTCTTCTTTCATTTGTGATGCAAAGAATCCATCTGTTCTCATGTTTAAGATCAATGGCTGAATATTCTCTCCGAAGATGATAAAGTGTGTATTCCTTTTAAAAATCTTCCCTCTTAAGTGGAACTACATTAGCTCTGACATCTCCATTGCACCGAGGAGGTATGTAGGCACAAGATGTAATGTCTTGCCGAGCTTATTTTAAAAAATCAAACAAAACCCTTTCTTTCACGCACAATATCTTTTAATAAACGCTGATTTTCAAAAAGGTTCCTGTGGAATACCACAGATATGAGGGTTGCTTAAAACCTTCCCCTTGTATTATCAACACCCGTACCTAAGATCTCTTTTTGTTGTTTTTGTTTCAAAAATTTATTTTTGGGTTTATGTCGCTCTTTTCCCATTTCCTTTGGAAACAATAAAGCGCGGTGGCGACTTTCACTGAAATAACGAGTCGAGTCAATCCAATTGCTTCGATCTTAGATTTTCCTACCGCTACACATGCGTTTAAAACTACTACAAATAATACATTTCATGACAAATCTTTCACCTTAGCCATTGAATTCCGATGTCGAATTACCTGGAACGCGCCATATTTCATTTTTAAAAAAAACTTATACCCCGATTTTAAATAAACCCGACATAAGAGATTGCTAAGGGTTTAAGCTTCAATTCCAAGCGTCTGCAATTTTAAGTTTAATTTAGAATCAAAAATACTTTTTATTTTACAAACCATCTTATCCCTCAATTTCTCTAATAATTAGGGGAATATATAATCAGATTTTACTATAAAAGCACTTGTTAATAAATTTTTACCATAATCCTACCTTATATGTAGCTGCTCCAAAATCGTACACATCATTATTTTGGATGGATGGTAAGACAGAAAAAATCTTCAATATTCTTCTTTCTATCTTGAACAAAACATTTTTCTGCTCTTGCAATCTATCACACATTGTGTTGTTGATGTTGTTGTTATAGAATAACCTTCCTATGTTGTTAACCAATGGATATACAACCAAATTTGCTCAAGATATTTTTAATCAAAGGATATATCTTGTTCTCTTTCTTTTGAAAGTATTTGCCATGAAAACATTTTCTCTAGAAACGCTCTTGACCATCAGAGGATATATCTTGTTCTCTTTCTTTTGAAAGTATTTATTTTATTTATCTAACCTTTTTTATATCATAAACAACTAAATGCAAAAGCCATTAAAAATATATTGCAGCCAACATTTTCTCTTACCAAGATTTCAATAAAACGAAGATCCATCATTTGTTCTTCACTGAGACTGGTGACGATAAATCATATTCATATTTTTTTAATATATTTTTACTTTAATATTACGTGTAAACAATGTAGTTTCTAAGCAAATTAATTTATTGATATTCTATGTAAACAATGTAATGAGTATTTTAAAAAAAGTATATTTTCTTCCTCTCGATTTTTATCATAAATCGAGAGATATGTGGTGATAGTTTTGAAAATATAAAAAGAAAAGTTTTTGGTGAGGATCGAACTCATGTGGTAAATTACTAGGATTTACATTAGTTATTAGTTATGAGAGAGATAGATCCAGACAAGTGTCAAGATAAACCAATTCATCATTTTCTTTGAGGGTTGTCATTATCAATTCATCATTTTCCTTATCCTTGTCTTGTTCACAAAATTATTTTTTTAATCGGTCAAACAACAAATATGAAAAAAAAAAAATTGAAGGTTCAGGTTTTAAATGATAGGTTTAACTATATTTTTAATTTTTTTACAAATATTATAAATTTCATTTTTTGTCGTCACAAAATTGTTTCTTAATCCATAAAAAATCACAAAATTGTTTCTTAATCCTTAAGTCTGGCTTTTTCCAAAAGTTTGTTTAGCCTAAAATCCTACATAAAGTCTATTTTATTTCAGCATTTATAAATAAGAAATTTAACGTTTTAATAGACTAACAAATTAAAAGATCAACAAGACTAAATAGTTATTTGCATTGACTTATTAAAGTTTACATATTAACAAAAAATTTGTGATATTATATGTTTGAGAGAGCATATAAAAATAAGTGACATTATTCATAAGGTATTTACGGTTATTTCTCATCGGTTCTTCAAAATGACTAAGATTAATTTTTATAATTTTAATTCAAATTATATTATAATAATAATTAAATTATCTATATATATTATGATAGGACAGCCTACTAGGCTTAAAACACTTTTTGTATGGCCTATGGCATAGCCTTTTAGCTAAATAGACTTTTAAAAAAGTCTATGCCTTTTCTATTTAAAAAAAATCCGATCTGACTTGAACTTGTGTAGGCTAGACCTTAGGCTCTGTTAATTAGTATGATCTATTCTAACCCCTATCTGACATCCCTCAAATTATATCTGCCCCCTCCCATTTTCAATTATTCAAAAAATATTCATGAACAAATTTAGCCCAAGAGCGAAATTTTTGATAGTTTTGCAAAAAAAATGGTAACATATCAAAATACTGGTAGTTCATTTATAAATTTCTAGTATAATTTTTTTAAAAAAAAATGTTTTTTTTATTCTATCAAAATTTTTGAAATATATTAAAAGTTCCGGTATAATATCGAAAATTTCAAATTTTTGGTAGTGTAAAAAAGTTATTCTTTTTGGGATATGAACTACTAGATTTTTCCAAAATTTGGGTAATTTTAGAAAAAATCCGATATTTCTATGAAATTTCTGATAAACAAAAAAAAAAAACAAAATTTAGGGATATGAGTAATAGCATCTTTATTGGAGGGTGACAGGTATAAGTTTGAGAGTGGTAGGTTAATTTCTCCAATAATTTGACAAAAGCCCATTTAAAAGTCTCATTAAATTCTAAAATTATTCATGAACTTTATGGCTTTTAGCAACTTGAGAAGAAGAAACGAAGAAAACTTGACACCTCCAGGAATGATGAACTAGTATCCTTTGGATTTTTAGTTAAAAGGATTAAAAAAATATATTTATTCTTATTTTGATTGTTTCATTTTTTTTTTATGCAAACTAAACGACTATAAAAAATTCGGAATAATTTTTTATGAATATTTTTCAATTTAAATATGTATTAAAAGCATATAATTTAATAAAATACAAATGTTTCATATTTTCTGAAAATTTTCCCATATAAATGTTGTTTTATTTAAAGGTTCAAAGGAGGGTGTGGAAGTACATCCTGAAAGTGTCAGGTATAGAAAATATCAAGTCACAGGCCTTTTATTCTTTTAACACATTAGTAATGGGTTAAGAGGCCCACTGAAAACATATTAAAAAGAAAGATGAAATTTTTTACCTATACATCTATATTTTCTCTTCACCTCTAGAATTTAAAAAATCACTATATTTTTAAGTAATAAATTATTTACTATTCAATTTGTACTTTTCCATTTACAATTTTTTTTGAGATCGGTGAATCTTCACCCCACAAATATTTATCAAATTACTTTACTTTTATATTTCAGTACAGATTTTTCCTTCATCGATTTACTTTCAACCAACTACCAAGTTATCTAATATATATTATGTTTATTAAACTTGCTATGAACTAATTTGATATGTATCTTTGTTTTGTTTATAAGATAATAACTTGTAGCATAGTTATCTGGTATAAAAGTTATCGTCAGAGAACTTAGGTATCAGTATTATAGTATATTTCAATTTTGTTCATGGGTTTCAATTTTTTTAATTTTTTTTAGTTCACAAATATGAAGATCCTGTTACATAAATGTGATAAAAATCAGACATGCTTAGATACCGTTGATGCATTCTCAATTACATAGAAATTTGATACACAAAAAGAGGTTATAAGGTGGATTAAGGAGGTTGAGTTCCGAAATAATGTGATTGTCGTTATTACTCGTTAAGATATCAAAACATGAAACAAAGGGAGAAGCGATAAATTAATATTTTGTTGTGATAAATATGAAAAATACAAGTAAGCGGATAGTGCAACACGAAGTGCTACTAAAAATTATGGTTGTCTATTCAAAATCAGATCAGCAAAGTCCAAAAATGATTCAGGATGGAGGATTGATGTAAAATGTATGCTTTACAGTTACGATTTACTAGATAGTTTTGAAGGCCACACGTCAATTGGTCGTCTAAGTACATGTGAGAGGAAACATGTTGTTGATTTGACAAAGCATCATTTTCCATCTAGACCCGTACTTTTGTCCTTACAAGAGCGAGAACCTAAGAATGACACTTGAATCACGCAAATATATAAACATAGCAGTAAGTTACAAAAAGAGATTAGAGCTCTTAGAAACGAGATACAACATTTATTTAAGTTGATAGAGGATGCATAGATTCTTTACTAGAGTGAAAGAAAATATGACTTAAATATTGTGAAAGATATTTTTTTGGGCCCACCCAGATTCAGTCAAGTTGTTGAATATTTTCCTATTGTATTGATTATGGACGACACACACAATGTGTCAACCGCGTCAAAAAATAAAAATCAAAGGAAAAGGGAAGAAGAAACCATTAATAGGATATCATGTTTATCGGAACACTTCATATCATGAACATGTTGACCAAACATACTCTAATACTCAAAGATCTTCAAAGAGACCATGTACAACTATCTCAATCTTCTCATAATCAATTATTTCAAAAGAAATCTTCTAAGAAGCAATCATCTAACAAGCTACCATCTTAAAATCAATTCATGTCTCAATCTACATATTAGGCCATATATTAATGATATAATTGAAGTTGAAGTAGATGAAAATTATGAGGTTAAAGTCATTGCACCATTGCATGGATATGGTTAAGATGGTTGGTCCATATTCTGTCGAGAATTAGATGATGAAATAAGAGCTAGACAAAGTATCTATGAGAAGTTATTTGAAAAACATTTATAAGAAGTGAAAGAATATTTGAAGATATCATGTTTGAGTCCTCATCCATAAGAGAAATGGATGACAATACAAGATATGGGTTTTGTGATAACCAATTGGATTAATATCATTTTTATCATTTTAAGGTATCCTTGTAATATTTTCTTTCTTATGACGACTTTACATTCGCATGTGATACTATTTATTGCCTTGGTTTTGTCAAAGAAAATCATAGGTTCAGGTAATTATATACTTATTATTGTTAAATTAATTACTTACTTTTGTCATAAATTAACAACTTATTTTTTACGTTATTTTTTAATCTAGTAAATATGAAGCAAGATTTCCTTTGCCAAAAGTAACATTTGATTAGAAGAATTTGTGTTCCCTTAAAAAAAGATCTTGGATGTCAAAAATAACTTTGGCATTATATTATATTAGATGCTATTGACTTAATACAAAATATCAAAAATTAATGTCTTAAATAAGTATCAAAATAATAATACATGAGTCTAAAAAATAATTATACATAAGTCTAAATAATAATAATAATAATAAATAATAATACACGAGTCAACTAATCTAATAGACCACCTTAAGCTAAGTATGATGCTCAAAATAACGATTTAAACTCAGGGTCGTCCTCGTCAATATTTACTTGTTCTATATGAAGCTAAAGTGAGCCTAGAATCATTGACAACCTCAAATAAGATAGTGCTGCATCAGAGCCATGTACAAGTACTTCTTTATGTGCATCTTGAGGAGGTGGAATCAAACAAGGATGTGAACCTGTATAATATCACTTCATGTATTTGTCATCAACCTCATATGGATTGTCATCCACAACTACATGACTAACACCTTATGAATGTTGGAATGGTAATCAATCCATTCGACATCAATATTATGTGTGTTATAATCGGGAGGTAGATGTGGTATATATGGGTGGAAAATGGGGGTAGATGTGGTATATAGGCAAAAAGGTGCAGTATCCGCGGGCTTGCTCCGCCCTTAGTTTTTTGGGGCATGCCAAGGTTTTAAGTCCGCACCTTACAAAATCCTATCTCTGCCCTATTTTGTAGGCTTTTGTTAGGCAGACATAAACGATAAAGGCATGCTCGTTTACACCTATGGTGATATATAATGTCTAAAACCAAATTCATGTATACCGCTACCAGGTAAGTAATAAAAAATTATGCCATACTATCAAAGACAACAACTATATATACATATATCATCAAATAGATCAACCTATTTATGAGTCTCGAATGGACTTCATATGATATCATGATCTGTTAATTCATCTAACACACTCTTCAGCTCATCAACGTTCTATGTCACTTGCTTATATGCTTATCTTATAGTTCAAGGAACTCAAACACTACGAGTTGAAATTCGGCTCTCTCCTCTCTTATCCACAGTTAGAGTATACTTGTGAGTCGAACATTGTTACAATAATAATATTATCAATAATAAAAATAAATAATAAAACAATACAAAAAATAAAAAAATAAAAAATAAATACTTATATTAGAGTGGCGTATCCTTCTAGCTTCGTACAAGTAAGCACCCATCTCCTAAAAACTTGTATCGGGTGACCACACAACTGCACCCTAACTATATCTACCACATGTTGATAGGTTCCTAAATAGTGGTAGATATTTTGAATATATATGAGTAAAACTCTTATTTTCCAAAATAGTGCACTTATCCAGCAACAACATATAAATTATGACAACATAGTCGAATTGACTAACACCTTGATGCCCCTCAAATAGTGTGTATGTTGCTAATATAACTTGAAATATGGACCCTAAAAAGTACAAGTCTCTAGTGTAGTCTCATATGTGGTCACTCCCAGTTACTCATATTTAAGAGCACTATCACCTTCTTCGTGGATACATGGTGGAGGATTATAGAAATCACCCATAATCGAAAGGTGAATTAGGAATGAAACATCATCCATAGAAATTGTTATTTCACTAAATGGCATATGAAAGGATGATGTCTCTAGATGCCACCTCTCAAAATATGATAATATGACATTGGGATCAACCCTCTTCAAACTTGCTCTTTGGAGTGAAGATAGATGAGGGTCATCCAACTGACCATGTATCATAGGAGGGAGATGCAATGAAACTCATTCTAATACATTACTTATGTTTTAGACTGACCAGAAATACCATGGACATTTTAAACAACCAAACCAGCTCGACTTGCAGTCATATAAAGATCTCATCCCTTCAAATATCTTCCCAATCACTAAAGAAAGTTACTCTTATGATCCCAAGAGATCTCAACTGTAAAGCATATCCAACAGTCATCCATAAAGAGCGATGAACAGATAACTATTTAGTTATTTTTCATCTCTCTATATTATATAGTAGCGCCAAATCGAGGTAACAAGTTTCAAATATAATTTGATTTGATTTTTCTTCTTCATATGCTAACTTAAGAATTGGAGTGCTAACCTTGCAGGTACCCCCACTCCACCGCACAGAAGGTTGCCATCAACCGTCATCTTCGACCCACTTCTCATTTCTGGTTCCAAAATGGAACAGTGAGCCGTATGTGGGAATCAAAACTTGATTACTACGATTTACATAAATTTGCATTCGTTATTCAACTTTTACAGTTCGTAACTCTTCCCAATCACTAGGCAAGTAATTGCAACCGAACGCAAAGATCTACCATGTTTTGATTCGACTTATCACAATTTCGGTCTCTTTATTCAATATTTTCGGATTATCAATTTTCATCTTCAACGAAGATGTCTGAATCTAAGGCAGCAAGTAATCAACCACCTCTTCCTCCGATGCAAAACACCACCGTTTCTGGAGCAGTAGTTTCACTACATTCATATCTAGTTAAGATTCACAAGTGGTCAGATCTATTCTAGAAAATCTAGTGGAAATTCATGTTCCACTTCTAGATACGAAACATGAAGCCTTACTTGACCTCCGTGCTCTACAAGCAAATCTCAACGTACAGGGCACTAATGAGCTGCTGAATAATGTGTTTAACATTGTTCGACGATAAAACGCATAAGCTACCGAAGAAAGGCACCAACGCCTTGAAGAGAGCATCCACAATGCTTCTTTATGTGAAAATACAATTCAAGAAGTTGCTTCAAGAAAGACTCACGCCGCCGTCCCGGATCCAGTTTGGACAAAAGGAGACGAGGCTCCTCCATCAAAGGATTGATGCAGAAGTAAAAAAGCATCAAATACCTCGAGCCTCATAGGAGACTGGGGAAGTCATGCTCCACCCCGGATCAAGCAGAAATTCACCCGAACAACGTGCATCCAAATCACCCTTTATCAATACAAATCTTGAAAAGCAAGCTTCCAAAGTCTATGGAAAAGCCTCCCAGACTAACCGACTATGATGGAAAGGGGGGACCCTGATGAACATGTGCAAGTTATGGACAAATGGTTGAGTTATTTCAGTGTTGATGATGCCTTCAAATGCAATTTTTTTGCTCTAAAGTTGTTCGAACCAACTCGACTATGGTTTAACGGCCTACTCGATAGATGTATTGATTATTGGGCGGAATTCTATAAGAGGTTATCAACACCATTTACGGCCCAGAAGCGAAGATGGATTATCGAATCCTCTTTTATCGGGCGTATTCAGAGGAAGAAAGATAGTGTACGGTCATATATCGATAGATTTATACAAGTCTTAGTTGAGGTAGACGGGGTTCAAGAAGACCTTAAGTGTTGGATTTTTGAGAATGGCCTTTTGAGCGATCATCCTTTTAGGCCAAAGTTAAGGAAAAGGAAGGTCAAAATCGTCCAAGAGATGCTGACCATGGTCGAACCTTTTATCATTTTGGAAGCCTCACTAGTAAGCAAAAAGCCTCACCAGTGTTGGGGCAACTCTGATCGAAACATGCAAGGGAATTATGACTGATACACCTTGCTGAAGGTCTCTCGCAAAAAGATATATCCAAATTACATGAACACTAAATTTCGAAAGGCATGAATCCGTCCCCTTTATCCCATCAGAGAGACATCCTAGAAAGATATATCAAAATATTGTCGGTTACATAAAAGACACAACCATAACATTAATGATTACACCCAACTGAAGGATGACATCGAAGAAATGGTAAAGAGAGACCGACTTATTGAGTATGTGAAGGGAGGAAACTGAGACAAAGAAGAGTCTCTTAGAGGTAAATCCCACTTAAAAACCACCACAGTTGGAACGAGCAAGAAAAGAAAAGAGGCCTACAAAGGAAATTGCCTTTACATTACTACCATTAATGGGGGAGCTCCTACGGAAAATATCCCCTCCCGAGGAATAATGAAAAGAAAGACCGCGGAGATGATGGCTCTCTACCATAAGGAAGAAAGTACATCGGTAAAGTTTCCCGAACATTGTATTCTAGGATTCTAGGACTCTGCAAATTTTGGAGGTGTTTCAAATGAGATTTCCCCCTTTGTAATCATTTCCACAATTGGAAAGTTTGACGTTTCTCGAATCCTCATCGATGGCGGCAGTTTATGTGACATCGTGTACTTGGATTTATTTGACATAATAGACTTGAACCGAAGTAGCTTGTTGTCGTATGAAGGCTCGAACCTCCAAACATTCAACTAGACCACAACTTGTCCATAGGGATATATGGAATTAGTAGTTTTTGTTGGTAGTGGAGAAAACACCTGAGCAATAAATTCCCAATTTTTTGTTGTTCTTTGTAAGAGTGTCTACAACTGCATCTTAGGACAACCTTTTGCGGATGTGCTAGACGTTGTTGCCTCATCGATCCTTCTCAAACTTAAATACCACAACCTACAGGGAGCGGCGACTACTAACAATGCTTAGTTGGAAGGAGCAAAGAGAATATACCAAACTAAGTTAAAACATAATTATAGATAATTTTGAAGGAAAAATAGACGAGATGACTCAACATTAGGACATATGATAGAGAAAAAAAATTTGGAATGGATAACTTAAAATCAAGACATCCGGTGAGGAACAAAACATATTTCCAATAACTTAACATCAAGACATCCGATGAAGAAAAACTGCGGACTTGATGACTCAACATCAATAAATTCAATAGTAAAAATGATTTACAAAGACCAAATTACATAAGTGTAAAATATATGGTGAAAATCATCAAAATTAAAATGGACCAAATTACTTACTTAGATAATTTCTATGGATTGAATATCTTCCTGGTAAGAATTCTGATACAAACAATTACCATAAATCTCTCAACTCTCAACATTGGACCAGATTGTTTGATAGCGAAATAAGGGGGAAATGATTTTTTTTTTTAAGTTTAAGTATTTTATAGAATGGAATAATAGTCAATTCATATGTTTTATAAGGGTGGAAGGATAATTGTTGGAATATAGGGTAAAATTTCTAAGAAGTTGGTTTAGAAATGCACTTATGAGCTTTTTCTCATAAATGATTATTATGTTCTTTAAGTTAAACAATTAATTAATTTAATTTTTAATTTTTTAAAATATTAATATTTTATAAAAAAATTGAAAATCCAATATAAAATAATAAATGTTAGGAAAATTATGATTTTTGTTATTTTGTAAAAAAATTAATATAAAACCATAAATTTCAAAAAAAAATGTGATTTTATATCAGATTTTGGAAAAAACATTATTCGTAGGGTGTACATGTACTTAGGGGTGTACATGGGTTGGATTAGACCGGGTTTGGCCTAATCCGTTATCCAACCCGTTCAAACTTCAATGGGTTAGGTTCGCCGTCCAATCCGCAATTTCACTATCAAAACCAACCCGAACCGACCACTTCATTTATAGGTTGGGTTGGGTTGGATTGGGTTGTGTTTCTAATTAAAAAATAATATATTTTTTTTCAATTTAAAAATATTGTAACACAATTCAATACTCATTTTAACACACAAAATGGATGAAGCACATCATATATTATCTAATAATATTCATCAACATGACAAAATACTAGATAATAGTATAAAATTCTATAAGACACATTATTTTTATAAAATACATAAGTTGAAAATGATACAAAAGAAAATAAGAAACAACATTTAGTCTTAGAATTACGTAAACTCATTTATTCAGTGGTATTATTGGTGGAGAATAAAAATATGGTTAGTACTGAGATAATAATTTTATATTTCTATTTAGAATAATAATAATAAGAAATTACCAATATAACATCAATGGGTTGGGTCAACGGGTCCACGGATTGCAAAACTCAAACCCGATACCCGAACCAAAACAATATAGGTTGCTACGGGTTGGGTTGCTTATACCCGTAAATGAATGGGTTCGAATAATTTATGGGTTGGTTCGGTTTGATTGAGCGGGTTCGTGGGTCGACCAGCACCCATGAACACCCCTAAGTGTACTAACTCTTTTAAAAAAATTGGTAAAATATCTTCTTTTTTTTGTGTGCTGCAATTAGTTATAAAAACACAAAGTTAGCACTATTATTATGTTGCTAAATTCAATATGTAGTGTAGGATGTTAATGTTATATTAAAATATCTAAAATTTCATGTAGGTATGTGCCAGATTTTTCTTAAAAAAAAAAACTGTAGACTTGTTTTTCGAATTATTAAAAAAATGCAGAGTTAACAATGGCTTCACCATTTCATTGGAAAAAACTCTAAGAAGTTAAAATGCCTCTCTGGTCTTCTCATTTTTCATTGTGAAGCAAGCCACCACAAGTAGATACAATAAGCAAGTTTGACGTCAAAAGTTTACACCTAGAGACCTCACATTGAGGCGATTCAATGTCGGAAGAAAAAACACCAGAGATGGAAAGCTTGCAACCAATTAGGAAGGATTGTTCGTGATCAAGGCTAGCATCAGAAATGTAGCATATAATCACTACCTGCGGTGGAGCCAATGTCTAGGACATGGAACACATCCATGCTCAAACTATACTTTAGCTTAATACTCCTTTTTACGCAAATATGAATGATTAATTATTGTCATAAGTAATGTTTTTGATATAAATAATACAATGATCTTTGTTGAAATTTTTATTTCTCCCCGAAAAAGCATTCTCAAAGACAAATAGGCATACAAAGCCACAACTAGCATCCCTCTATGTAGTTAGCCACTTTAGAGCACATGCAGTAAAGTCCAAGACACGCCGACTTCAAATTGGATCTTTACCTGGGGGCAAGGAAGGAAAATCGACCTTTGGTCGGGCACGGTCCCCAAAGATGTTGAAGCACACTCCGGTTTCCAAATTAGGATAACTAATTGATGAAATAAAATTTATGAAAGGTGATACGATATAAAAAATCGTGGACAATTAAATGATGAAATAAAATCATGAAAGGCGATACAATGAAACAAAATCGTGGATGGCTAAATGATGAAATGGAATCATGAAAGATCATACGAAGAAACAAAATCGTGCGCAACTACACGATGAAATAAAATTATGCAAGGAGAAATAAAGAAGCAAGTCCATGAACTTAATAATAGGAAATGGTGAATTATCAAATAAAAATCACAATTTGTTAAGTACATGTTTGTTACAATTTCCATAAACTGTCGTAAAATTACAAGCATTCAGTAAAGAAGCTATGAAACTTACTCCTCAGTAACCATTATCTTCCCTTTCACGAATCCATTAACTCTTGGGGAATTTTAATGGTCGGGCACAACACCTCTACCTAGTTTATTACAATTTGGAAGGCTTCATAAGCAACATGGACGTTGTTATCAACATAATCTTTAATCTCCCTCTTCACCTTCGTCAAGATGTCCTCACATGTCTTCATATTCTCTTTCTCCGTCTATCTGAGAAGTTAGCGTTCCTTCTTCCACTTCTCCAAGTAGCTGCCTGGTACAAAGGTCCCGACCCATTGTTTTGAAAAACTTTCCGCTGCTACACCACAATAAACCTTTGAGGCAGTAATTTTGGATGGACCAAAGGCCCAATAAAGAAAAGACTCAATCATCAGCCCAAGTCCATTCCCCTAGTATGAGGGATGTATAGTCCAGCCATGTTGTAGAGTCTCACACCTGATCTAGGCCACGAGTCTCTAATCACCGTTAGATATCATTTAACGGTCTCCTGTATTCCAAATTGTGAAGCATGAGACACCTTAACTAATTTTCATATATAAGACACTCCACATAAAGTAAAAGATATGATATTAACCATAATTCAATTTACATTTCTTAAACTCATCAACTGGCGTAGGCGTTTGTTTATTAACTTTGTAGATCCATCTCGCACTGTTACACCGAAAGGTCAACCTATCTCTCAAAAACTTCACATCATCACCTCGTAATGATTTTTGATTCCCAAGCGGAACAACTGCATATGTCGTAACATAAATAATAAATATATCATTCTCTTCTTCTTCCACAAATATAGTTAAAATATTAACTACATTTTAATTTTAAAACATAAAATTAATATGTTAAAAGAAATTAAATACTTCCTCCGTCCTAAATTATAAGAGAAATCCACTTTTTAGATTCATTGAATATTTAATGTATCTGGCCTTTATATAGACTAGATACATTAATTATTCAATAAATCAAAAAAGTAAATTTCTCTTATAATTTGGAACAGAGAGAGTACTAATTATGTTGAATACTTCTAATTTAAAAGATAATGAGAGATGTATTTAGTATATATAGTGAAGAAGACAGGATCTAGACAAACAAATTAAGAAATTCAACTTGGCCGGGGCACTGAAGTCAGCAAAGCACGTGAACCTTCATCAACGCATGATTATCATCACAATACTTTAATTAACAAAGTAAGTTTGACTGTGTACAATAATTGAAAACAAGTGTTTGATACATAATCACGATTTGTTAATGGTGTATCCTTGAACCACGAGTTATTTCAATTTGTTTGCATCCAAAAAAAAGCATAATTCTTCTAATCCTTTCATCATGATAATTAGCATTAAAAAAAATAAAAATAAATAAAGAAAAAATTAACATGTGTCCCAAATACATTAGTTAATAAGTTATATATAAAAATATTTTTTTGAAACACGTGCATTTAATGTGTCGAAATTTTAAATATGACTTTATTATATTTAATTTTTTTTAATTATAATATCCCTAAGGGCACATGTTAGTATTACCAAAAAATAAATAGTGGTTTTGATTGCTATCTAAGAATTAAGATATGGAAAATGCTAACTAGTGTTTCACGACTACTTGTTAAGAGTTTAAATAGGTAAACAATATTTGTTATGTTTTAGAAATAGAAATAATTGACTTTTTTAATGAATAATAAAGTTTTTTTTATTGAAATTACTTGTATTCAATGCATTGGAAATTGAAATAAATAATTTATTTAAGAAATATTTTTTTATATAAAATGTTTAAAAAATGTCTCTGGAGCACTCGTTAGCATAACCTTTAAAATATATATACTTTATGCCATAAAATTTCATGACAGATTCCCGACCGATAGATTTGCCTTAAAATTAATAGTGGTTTTAGTTGCTACATAAAGGGAGGGTCGGCCCTGATAGATCTGATCTATTAGATATATTTATTTTATCTTAATTTTTGCAGGACAAACTAAAATTTTAAATTTGTCTATCATATTTTTTGTCTAGTAATTTTTAAGTTTTAGGGATGAAATATCTAAACATCTATTTTTCCTTTTTTTTTTTTTATGAAATGGATTAAGATTTTAGTCTCATACTCTTCTCTCTTATCTGTTTTGTTAGGAGCAAGTCTAAAATTTTATGGTGGACATTTAAGTTGTTATTTCTTTTAAAAGATAATGAGAGTTTGTATTATAAAACTTCATAGGACTCAATCAAGTCAAAGGTACACACCTAAAGTAAGATGTGTAATTAATTGCTAAATGAATAAAGTTAAGGTGAGTGTTTGTATTATATTATGGCCGACACATCTTGTTTGTAGGCAAAACATATGGGGAACATAGATTGTGACTTAACTCACCAAAAGAAAAGGCATTGCAAAGAATGAAATCAGAAAAAAGATATCCCCTACACAAAATATTTTAACATCCAAAAAAAGGAAAAATGTTTGCTTTTTGAAGTTTAGTATTTGACTATAATCTTTTTTTCAATTTCATATTGTAGCCTTTTAATGATATGCACGTGCCTTTCAACTTGGTTTGAACACATAATTTGTAGCTAGGTTTCCATATATGTGTATAATATATACTTAGATATATAAATTTATTACTATATCTTTCATTAATCTAGTGTATGGTTTCTATATGGAAGATAATAACTACTATAGTCTATATATATGATGTTAAATTTCTTTTTTTATTATTTATAATTGTAGATGTTGATTTTTTCCTTGACTGAAACATTATGTTTATTTGTAGGTATATTTCAGCAGACAAAGACTGCATTAGGAAAAGATGGAGTTATACTTTTACTATTTGTGGTAAAGCATGACTTTCACACTCCTAAACATTTTCTAACCCCTATCTACTATACCTAAAGTTCCAATAATTCCATCTTGAGTGTATTTTTTTTTAATGAAGAATACTTAAATAATGGCAATTCAACTTAGACTATGAGTCATTATTTATAAAACACATTATATGGACATTGAAACACGATACAAATACTTTGACACAAGGATAATATCAAAAACACTTTTTCTTTTTTACATAAAAAAAACTAAACTATTTCATTAGTAACAAAATTGTGAATATATATAAATACATCGTTAAAAATATAAAAACTAGTAAGAGATGGAGCCACCTTAGTCAAAACATGGACAACCTCATTAGCTTGTTTTCTAATGAACTTAACATGAAAGTTTCTAGCAGAGTAAGTCAGAAGCTGATAACAGACTCGAGTAATGGCGCCAAAATCTGAGTCGGTTGACTTAGGGATAGTCACACTATTCACTACAGTTTTAGAATCCGATTCGAAATCCACATTATCATAACCCAATTTCAATACCCATTTAATAGAAGCTAAAAGACTTAGAACTTCTCCGATATTATCAAAAACACTTAACACTAACAGCATTGCATATATCATAATATTTAATTAATATTTATTCATTCTTCTATGGATAAAAAAGGTAAAAATATTTTAATAAAAATTAATGTTTTCAATTTTTATCGATAACATTTCTTTGATGCTTAATATGTGTGATAATTATTCAAAAAATACACGGGCCTGTTCGTTTAAATTTTAAAAAAATGATTTTTTTTTATATTTTTAAAAATGGGTTGACTTAATTGTAATAAAATTGTTTTATAAAATATTACAAGTTTTTATGAATTAAAAGCTTAATTTTGACATCCTATAATATAATATGCATTATTGAAGATCAAAACATAATCGAAATTATAATTTTTTAAAAAAATTATATTTTAGAAATGATTTTCATGAAAAGCTATTTGAAAATAGCTTCAAAATTAAGTGATTTTCTAAAATTTTGATATCCAAAAAGAATTTCGATAAATCGATCAAATATCAAAAATAACATTTTAAGAATAACTATTCAAATTAAATCTTTATTTAAAGTTTTTACGAAAAAAAAATTTATAAACTCTTTTTACACATAAAAAATTGTTGGATGTAGTGAAAATCATATACATAGTTTATTGAGATATTTATTATTTATGCTACATATAAATACAATAAAATTCAATAAAACTGAAATAAAATAAACTTTTATTATTATAGACTTTCATTGACTTTTTTATCTGGAATCAGACTCAGAGGAGATGACATATTTGTTCGATTCCTAATTGAAATGGTATTGGACCTAACACTTTCAGAGGCTTCGAACTAGGGGGCGGTCAAGGAAGGTTCTCCTTAAGAGACTTTGCAAAATAAGAAGTGAGCCCCCGAAGTTTAAGGGTTCACCAAAAAGTAACGATCCTTGAAGTGTTTTCAACTTTTAAGATAGACACCATAAAATTTAAGTAATTGGTGTTGCAAGATCAACCCATGTCCCCGACCATCGGATGTAGAGGTACGTGTCACAATGAAGATATTGAAAAAAAGTTTCACATGCGGTATTTGATTCTGGTATTCACACCAATATTCAAACATTTTGACAAAATTCTAGGCCACCATATGCATTAGAGAATAACCAATTCTTAGATGCCTTAGCACTTCTTACCCAAACTCGTTAAGGGCGGCCTAAAGTTTAATCTTGAGAATATGCACTTATAAACAAGGATTTAGTACCCATCAAAAGAACTGTAGATCCTCCTGCCAGAGTTAACAATGAATCCTCCGTTCATCATGGGTAGCTTCAACATAATCTAAATTCGCAAGCCGAATAGCTGAAGAAGAAAGGCCTACATTTACACCCTTTGTAACGGGACTACGTTATCCATCCACATGCCCTCTTCAAAAGATACATAAGTACTTTCGTTAGATGAGACACTAGAAGGTTTATCATCGTCTTCTACATAACCTCACCAAACGTAGAACCATCGCTAAGTACGATGAGGTTTGGGTTATGTTGGTTAACCTCTAAAGGATCAACATTTTTCATATTAAAGTTTTCTACTTTAGTGGGCGATGAAGAATCATCACCGATAGGAATATTTATCATATTTACACGTGCGTTTTCTAGGTTTTCCATGACATAGAGAGAAATATGAAATCAACAAAGGAAACATGTGAATCGAATAAATGATTAGAGGCAAAAGAAACTTTGAGGCTACGATGAATAGTGAAATGCAAAATTCAAACAGATAGAGGACGAAGAAACCAAGGGTCCCTAGAGTTCATGGACGAATGTCAACGTTAGGAAGAAAAAGGAAAGTCAATTTGCACGAACAGCGGAAATTTGTTTGAAAGGTCAAGTGACCTTTATATATTACAAAAATATTATTAAATCAACGTTCTTGAATGAAAGAAAAATGGAACACAAAAAACAACGTTTAAGATCCGCCTAAGAAAATGCAACGACACATAAGTGCACTTAAATATTCTAGGAAAAGACGTTACACTCGAACTTAGAGACCTAAGGCCGCGTATCCAAGAAATCATGTCAAACATCTTAATGACGAGACTAACATTTAATTCACATATTCCCTATGTCATATATGTCGGCTGCCTAACCTTTTTGTTTCTCCAAGCAACGACCACAATACATAGAACCCAAGTCAGTTCTCTAAAAGACTTATCTCTACTACACATCAAGAAGCCTTATGGACATTTGTTATGGGTCGACCACATTCACAATGAGAGAAACACCCACATATGATCCAAATTTTGGGCATCTCAACCAACCTATATATATATATATATATATATATGTATATATATATATATATATATATATATATATATATATATATATCGCTTAGATAAATAATTTTCAAATTCATTCTCGCTCAAACATCACTTTTCATTCTCTCAATAACTTGAACATTAGAGTTATAACCTTGTAGGACTACCCCCTCTTCGGCGAACCGAAAGCTTACTCCTGCATACAAAGGGTTCTAGTTCATTGTTCACCAAATAACTCTGGTTCCACATGGAACATGTTGTTATGTAGAGCTTAAAAGCTAGTTGGATTGTGAAGAAGATGGAAATGAAGATGAAGTAGAAGTAGAAGAAGATTAAGGTGAAGAAAATAACCAATTTTTAATTATTATTTTTTTGAGTTAAATGAAGTTTGCTGATTCACGTTGTCTAATTTTACCAACTGGATTGCCACAAAAGCACATGAATAATTTCGGGCAAAATTTAATATAAATTAAGAAAATAGTTTTTTGAGAGACTAAAAAATTGTTGGATTATTAATAAGGGGGGAGACAACATGAGAGAGCATTTACATTGAAACATTTTTTAATTATGAGCAACACACTTTGTGGGAGACACACCACATACCCACCCAAAAGCTTAAGGTAACAGGTTTATGGGTTGTCTCACTTATAAATGCTCAAGTTTACTTTTCTAATCAATGTGAGACTTTTACACACTTTGTTTCTCAACACTCCCATTCAAGTGTGAATTTATCCACAATGTTCTCCCTCAAACATAAGCTCTTTCATTCACATACACTTGTATCACCGTTGATATTATTTCAAACGGGACATGCATTTTACTCAACACCATGTGAGGAGGACTTTCGATACAAGTAATATGAACCTTCACCCAAACCACTGTTGGATCATCAATTTGGGATATCAACATGAGGGAACATTTAAGTTAAAATATTTGTTTATGAGCAACATACCTTGTGAGAGACACATCGCATACTCACCCCAAATCTTAAAGTAATAGATGTGTGAGTTCTCCCACTTGTAAATGCTCAGGTCTTCACTTTTCTAATCAATGTGAGACTTCTCTACACTTTGTTTCTTAATATTTTCACCTCACACTTATTCTTCTCAACAAAATATCATTTATTACATAAGAGAGAAAAATAAAACTTTAAGTTAAATTAAAGAATCTAGAATTAATTAAGCTTAAAATAAGATTATAAATGCAATTAAACTTAAATGAATCGCTTAAATTAAAACAAAAAGGATGCATAGTGAAGCAATGGTCAAAGATGAGGGCATGCATGGTAGGGAAGTATAATAAGCACCGAAAGGTACAAAGGACAGTGATCATTCTTCATCCTAAGAGGATTTGACAAGAGACGAGAAAAGACACTTTTTTTTGTTCTATTCCCTCCATTTTTACATTCCATTTATTCTTTGAAATTTTGAACAAGTCTATAGTTAAACTTATTGAAGTCTAGTTATAACTAGACCAAAAGAAAAGGACTCATCTCAAAAAGTTCCATTACACTACCAATATTTGTCTTTTTCCTGTCCTTTGTGTATCGTGATCATTTATATAGTTATAACTTTCCTTTTTCACTTTTGAAATTTGATAATCCAACTTTGGTCAAAATTTACTCCCTCATAATTAGTGGCCCCATGACTTACCTTTCTAATGTAAAATAGTACCGAAGCATATAGGATCAATTATTGCAGTCCTCATCGTGAGTTTGAGTTAGTATATTTGCATTGTTGAATTGTAGAGAATGACTATTGGGGTACTACTTTTATTAAAATTAAATCAATAACCAATTAATTATGGATGTTCAACACATAATAACATATACTTTATTACTAAAACCTCTAAACAGTCATAGAAATGTACTTATGACTTGTGGAATTATTTATCAATTGATATTTATAATGTCTTTTGGAATTCTCTTAAGATGGAAAGAAGAGATTATTTTCCTACATACGGTAAATTGAAGATCATAATCTATTGTACTAGTAAAAAAAATAGTGGAATGTAAATTTCTACTTCAATGGCAGGAGGACTCAAAAGCCTTTGTAGATATATTACGTTGTATGATGGTTAGAGTTTATCTACGGCGGTGAAAAACCCCTTTATGAACAATAAAAAGGGTTTGTTCTTATAGTCATATAAATATATTATTATTATTAAAATACTTATTACCACAGTTATTACCAGAAATCGTTGTGAATAATGCTTACATTTTATCACGATTTTTGTCCGCAACCATGTTGATAAGTTATATATATTACGGTTTTGAGAGTGACGACTATTTTGTGTTAAAACTTGATAACATCTCAAAACAAATCCTTAACATCTATGTTCCTGCAAAACATTTTAGATTACTTCCCAGAAGAGGATTTCGGCGAAGTCACACAAGAGTTTGTAAGTATTCGCTTTAGGGATTAGAGTCGTGCAAGTGGTGCAAGCTCAAGAATAGGATTTTCTTTCTTATTTCTCGATCGGGAGCCCTATTTATAGTGAAATCCTTGGTCTTTAATGATCATTAATCGTCCTTGTAACCGTTGTAACCGCCCATAAATATTGTAACGTTTGTAACTAACTTCATCAATAGGGAATCATAACCTCCGTAACAGTAGCAACCTTTGGCATGTGTGTAACCGCCGAGGCCGATTTGGAGGTAGACATCTGCCGAGCTGCAAGTAGGAAACTCGAGGTAGGCACCTGCCAATAGGGGTGGCAAAGCGGGAGGCCCGCCCCGCCCCGTCGTATGCCTGCCAAAAAAAGAGCGGGGCGGACAAGCCCGCAAATTGAGATAGGCATAAAAACCTAGCCCGCCCCACCAAGGTGGCGGATTGGCGGACTTGCCTGCCAATTTTTTTATTTTATTTTTTCATTTTTTTAATATATTTTTTTACATTTTAATTAGATTTTTCACATAGTTTTTAGAACAATTATTTATAAAGCATTTTTAAATAAATTTTACTTAAAAATATTGCATATATTCACAAATAAATGTATAAAATAAAACCATCAAAAGTTATAATTAGTAGAATTAACTTAAAAAATAGCGGATTTTGACGGAGCGGCGGGTTTTGGCGGGCAACGGACTTTGGCGAGGCGGGCTATGGCGGGCGGCGGGTTTGTCGGGGGCGGGCTATGGCGGACGGCGAGCCTAAAATGTCAACCCAACCCGCCATTTTTAGGCGGGTGCGCGGGCCGGCTCGGCGGGCCACGACCCGTTTTGCCACCCCTACCTGCCAAGCTGCAAGTAGGCAACTCGAGGTAGAATTATGCTGAGCTGCAAGTAGGCAAATCGAGGTAGACACCTGTCGAGTTGCAAGTAGGCAAATCGAGGTAGGGACCTGCCGAGTTACAAGTAGGCAACTCGAGGTAGGCACCTGACGAGTTGCAAGTAGGCAGGATCTCCAGAATCAATCCTAATTCATTGTCCGCCACACTTTCTTCCAATTCCGGTTTCCTTGACAGACCTTTGAGAATTATAGAATATGTAAAATCCCTTTCTCCCACATGCAGCGAACTCATCCTCATAAACTTTTTCATACCAAAAGGTAATCAACTTCATAAACTTTATATTTCTTCTTCTTCATAAGTTTTCTTCCATATTATTCATACGCTTTCTTCCATTTTTATGTGTATATGTACTTTCCTTGATCTTTGTTTTTCATTCTTTTCTTTTTTACAGTCCCATTTTTTATTACAAAGAGTTTTCATCTTGCATGATATTTTTTGTTATCTCAGTTCTATGTATGACACTGTTTACATTTGGTATATGGTATTTTTTGACTTGTAGGGTTCACAAATGATTTGTGTTGCTATGGAGAAACAATACAAGAAAAACATCTTCAGTTTCCATGAATCTTTTCAATAAAAGGTACTTTCGTGAAATATTTTATGAGTTGATATATTGTTTATGTTGTTCTGGTTTTGTTGATAAATGTTGTTGTATGTTGTTGTTGATAAATATTTCTTAGAACAAAAACAAAATATTACTAAGTCATAAAGAATAAGTGTGATTCACAAATGGTTTGTGCTGTTATGGAGAAACAATACAAGAAGAATGAAGCTATTGTGGAAGCTTCATCTACCTTGTATTTTTCTTCATAGCAACAAAAAGTAGATCAACTTCAGTTTATTTTAAGATAAGTAGATCATTTCTTCGTCTTTATTTTCTACGAATCTTTTCAATAAAAGATCCGTTCGTGAAACATTTTATGAGTTGATATGTTGTTGTTGTTTTGTTGATAAATGTTGATTAATTTTGTTGTATGTTGTTCTTCTTGATAAATGTTTCTCAGAACAAGAATAAAATCACTACAAGAAAAATTGTTATTTGCCAGGGGTTAAACCCCTCACTAAGTGAAAAAATCCTCACTACAAAGTATTTTGCCAGGGGAAAGTTTCCCTAGTAAAACAGGCCATCACAAAATGTTTGTGAGGGGTGTATCACATCACATATTTGCTTCGGGCTTCCCCCCTCACAAATTACAAATCCCCATCTACCACCCAGAGTAGTGTGTCGTGTGGCAAAGTGGTACAGTATGTTGTGTCAGATTTTTACTTGGAATTAAGCGCAAATTGCAAGTGTTTTCAATTATCTTGGGGTTAAGTCCCTGACAAATTGTAAGAATGCATTTTTTATACAATATATCTACCTAATTTTAATAATTTTTTTAACAATTATTTAACCAAACAATATACCTATTTATTCTTATTAAACATATAATTTTAAATATATTTACTTAGTTTTAAAAATTATTCAACCATACTTTCAAAATATATATTTAACCAAACAATATATCTACCTATTTATTCTAATCAAACAAACTTTCTAAATATATTTACGTATTGTTTTAAAAATTATATACTATTTTTTTAGAGTTTTTTCTAAACATAAACTTGCTTTTACTCCTAAACATAAACTATCATGTTATTAAATATAAACCTGTTTTTACTCCTAAACACAAACTATCATGTTCTTAATAAATATTCTATTTTCTAAAAAACTTTAGTTACTTTTTTAATAAATATTTTGTAAAAAACTTTAACCTTTAAATAAATATTCTATTTTTCAAATAAATAAATTGTATATTGCACTCTAATTTTGAAAAAAAATTAAAAAATTTAAAAAATTAATTATTTATAGTATATATATTTTGTTTTAATAAACTGAAAATTAAATTTTAATTTCGATTTTTTTTATAAAATTACTTGAATAAATAGTTTACAGTATATATATTGTGTTTTAAAATATATATAACACAACATGAGTCGCACCAAACAAATATACATATATACAACATAAATCTACTACAAAAAAAATAATGTATAACAAAAATTCCGAAAATTTATAATGTGTATTTGAATATGATGAACAAATTATTGTATATTTGGTGTTTAACTCCAAAATCTTGCTCCTCTAAATAAGCCAATTGGTACATGAAACACAAAAAAAAAATGAAAAAAAAATTACATTACAAATTTGAAAAACAATAAATATAAATAATAAAAATATATTTGGAAGTAAAATTACCTTAGATTAAGTTGGTTGTTGTTGAGAGCAAGAAGAGAAAATGGGAATGGGAAAGAAATATTGTCTCGGCAAATGAAAATGGAAAGATAAGGAAGATTTAAAGGAAAACTTGAAGCGATGGAACGGATAAGTGCATTAATGAACAAAATAATCTGCGACGGGGCTCCCCTCGAAATGTGTAGGCATTGAAAAATGCCCCCTGCACGCGCAGTTTGAACACTGCGATGATGGGACGCATGCTGTCCCCACAGACAAGGGGTTACCCCTCAGAATTGTACTTCTTCGGTTTGGTTGGGGTCAGCCCCTCACAATGCTCTACAATATCTGACTGACGATATAACACTTTGGCGCCATTTTCTGCTTGCCATGGGTTACCCCTCACAATCTATTTTTTCAAAAATCAAAATTTCGCTCTTTCTAATTTGCTAGGGATAACCCCACAATATAATTTTTTTTGTAAACAAAATTTGTACTTTGCGAGGTGATTTACCCCAAGCAACGTAATTTTTTTGTTTGAGGTTTTACCCCTGGCAAATAACACTTTTTCTTGTAGTAAATATTACTAAGTCACAAGAGAAAACCTTCTTGCTACTTAGAAATATTTTGATTTTGTGACTCTTACAGCATTAATTTCTTATGTAGATTAACAGAAGATCCAATTGAGTTTATTATATTATATGTAGATTGTTTGTTTCACAAACCCTTCACTGAACATGCATTAATTTAAATTGATTTAGAAAATAATAATTTGAAAATTAAGTTATATTTGAAAACCAACTTAGATCAATTAATGTCCACTACTACAACTAATACACTTCATGACGAAACTTTCACCTCATCCAGAAAAAAAACTAAGGTATTATGTCAAGGCGCACCGTGTTTTATTTTCTTATAAAAATAAAAACAACATATTCCCTTGGTTTTTAATATAGCCGAGGAAAAGAATAACTCTAACATGATTCGAATCCTAACTATTGCAGTTTATGTTTTTATTTGTTTATAAGTGAAAACTAATTGATCTATTCCTTCGGTTTCCTTAATAGCCGAGAGATAAAATAATAAGATTTTACTATAAAAATAATTGTTAAACAAATTTACTCTAATCCTAACTTATATGTTGTCCCCCAAACTAGTGTGCATCATTCTTTGGGATGGATTACAAGACAGAAAAAATATTTAATGTTAGTCTATCCTGAAACAAAATATTTTTTCTGCCCTTGCAATTTATTTCACATAGTGTTGTTGGTGTTGTATTCCTGAAACAATTTTCTGTGAAATAATATTGGAAAAGTTCCTTATGATAGAGTGTAAGTGCATAAAAACATTTCTGCTTTCAAGTTAAACAAAGAAGGATATTCAACCATTAAAAAGATATATTCAACAAAATTTGGAACTGGAGCGATGACGATGAATATGGATTTTTTTTAATATTTTGTGTAAATAATGTAATGTTTAAAATAATATATTATTTACCTCGGTGTTCTTATAAAATCGAGGAGCTTACTTATTTTATTTAATTTTTCTATTTAAAAAAGAAAATAGGTTTTTCTATGGTTTTTTAAATAAAAACCGAGGAATAATGATACAAAGCTACAACAACAAATTTCTACCTTACATTCTTAAAAGAAAAACGCTCAAATTATTGTCAATGCATCAATCCACAACATACTATCTACATCCACCACTATATATCTTTATTATAAAAGTATTTTCCTTGATAATATTTGCTCAAGATAATGAAATTTTGTAACTTAAAGAAGATTGTAAAAGTTCTCTATGATGGATTACAATACAAAATGTATCCGACAGGATCTTGATTTCAACAAAGATGTGTTGTTCTCCAAGAATAACAGTTACTATGTAAACAATGTAATGTTAAAAATAAAATAAAAAAACTTATACACTTTTTACCTCGGTTTTTGTCAAATATCAAGGGTAAAATTTTTTCGTGATAATTGAGGATATATTTATCACCGTCCTTAAACAAATATGTGTTGTTCATTTCATGAGTGTCAACGCTCAAGATACTTCCATTAGTGATCTGCGTGAAACCTAATTGACATCCTTTATAAAAGCATTATGAATATAATAATTGTTAATGAAACCTATAACATGAAAACTTTGAAGAATAAAAACTTGATAAAGTTCTCTACGATGGATTGCAAGGTTTGTGTTCTTCAATAATCAATTTTTACGGTGTTCTTCAATAATCATATATTCATTATTTTAATTAATCATTTTTTAGTTTAATATATTAGAAACAAATAAATGCAAAAGGGATCTAAAATATATTGCATCTAACATTTTATCTTTCTCGACATTTAAATAAAACGATGATCCAACATCTGATCTTCGCCAACAGTGATGACGATGAATCAGATTCAAAAATTGTTAGATATATTTACATAAATATTCTGTGTAAGCAATGTTATATTATGAATAAACAATTACTTTACTAATATTATATAGTTTGTAACGAGTTTAAAAAAAGAAGCAATCTTCTCGGTGTTTTTGATAAATCGATAGGTATGATGCGCTAGTTTTGAAAATATTAAAAGTGCAGAAGTTGGGCTTCGAACTCATGTGTATAAACATTTTCTCCTCGATGTTTTAAAAACCGATGAATAAAATTGATACTTTTCATGTTGCACTTTGTTACCTCGCTTCTGTAGTCGAGGTTAATTGCATTTAGCATCTAAGGTGAATCGTATTATTTGTCGTAGTGGTTTTTTGAATTGCATGCATCTCGTAATGCATATCTCGCTCTTTAACCTATATAATTTTGTTCAATGTCATAAATTCTTCATAGCAACAATTTCTCCTCTTCTAGTTTAAAAGCATTAATTTTTTGACTAATTCAAACTCATCATCGTCACTAGCATCATCATCATCATCATTATTTGATGATTATTACGATGATAGTGATGATGATGAATTCGAATTAGTTAGAGCTGTCAAATAGGTCGGCCTGGCCCAACCCGCTTCGACCCGGTGGGCCAACGTGTTTAAATGGGTTGACTCGGCTCGGCCCAATTGCTTAATGGGCCACATAAAATGAGCCCAACCCGTTTTTCAAAGGCTCGTGCGGTCCGATGGGCCAGCCCGACCCGTATTTTAATATTATAGTTTTAATTTTATAAAAAGGATGTAATGGATAAATGCAACACAACATAAGTAGAGAGTCATCATAAATGCATATAAGCGATGTTTAAAATATTTATCCATATATATATATATATATATATATATATATATATATATGAATACCACAAAATCATCCATGGAAAAGTACAAAGTAACTTAATATTATCACTGATACTTATCAAATTTTCTCTCCATCTCACAACCATTTCCTTGATCACATCATCTTAAAAATATATTTCCATCCTCTTTAACTTTACTTTATCACTTGAAAACACATTTATGAAATCATATCTTATATCAATCTTTTTTCCCCAAAATTTACCACAATCTTTGTTTAATGGGTAAGCCTGAAGCCTGCTTGGCCCGACCCATCCCATAAAAAACATAGGCCCGTGGACTGGCCCAAAAAGACAGGGTCGTGTTTTTTAAGGTATCTGCGGTCCAGCCCGCACTAAATTGACGGGCTTATGGGCCGGGCCCATTTTGACAGCTCTAGAATTAGTCAACAAATTGATGCTTTTACAAATAAGTTAGAAAAAAAGGAACCGTTGCTATGAAGAACTTAGGTCATTGAATCAAATTCTCTGTGTTACAGAGCGAGAGAGGAGTTACAAGATGCATGAAATTCGAAAAATAATTAATGGTTTGTTTAACTTGTTTTTCAAGAATAATTTAATTTTTCAGATTATATTCTACATCAATTTAAATGATCGTATATGTCCAATGAGGTGTAGGGAAAAATAAGGGACACATATATTATAATAAACTCATGTATACATACCATAAATGTTATCTTTTATAGCCGTGGTGAAATGTAAATTTTATATTTTAATTAAATTGTAGTTGTTGGGTTTCGAATTTAGTAACATGACATCTTTAATGACTTTTCACCACTCATCCGTATAATAAAATCTACCGTTGGATTGAAAGCTATTATCTTATACATCTGTCTATAAAATTTAACATCAATCGAAAATCATTTGACATATCAACGAGATGCATAAAAACTAACGTCTTACAAAACTTCATGAAAACCGTTAATTTTTAACATATCTAATATTTTTTATTGGTGCAAAATTTTATTAGCGTGATCTATATGATAATATCTTTCAATCTAACGGTAAATTTTATTATACAGACATGTGGTGAAGAGTTATCGAATGTGTCATATTATTAAGTTTGACACTTTAGTGTTATTTGATGACCACGGTAACACACTCAGTGGCGGAGCCAGGAATTTTATGCAGTCTAGGCAAAAACTTTACACCCTTGATTATTCATCTGTTTTAATTTTCACACCCTATTTTTACTAATTTTGTCCATAATTTTGCCCCTAATTTTGTCTAAAAATCGATTATTAAATTGGAGGAGTACAAAGAAAATAGAGGTTGAGTCCGGGCGTCTGCCCGGGCTAGATAGGCCTTGGCTCCGCCCCTAAACACACTCGTGATAGAAAACAACATATTTCTAATTACACACTACATAATAACGAAACGTAAGACCGTCATAATATGCATTTCACAACCGTTTTGAATAGTGTTTTTTATGGTGACTATAGTTATATTAGAGACCATATTTTATATATAAGATAATGGTAATTATGATTCTATTATTTGAAATGTGTCTTTCTATAATCCATTTTCATATTTGAACTTCTACTTAACAAATTTATTAATTAATTAATAATTAATAATTAATATAATTAATATAAAAATAAATTTAATTAATTAATTAATTTTTAAATAAGAATCTAATTATTCTTATTTAATTAATTAAAATTATTAATTCAATAATAACTAATTGTAGACTCTTAATTTATTAAGCTAAAATGTTAGATTTTTTTTGTCAAGAAAATGTCACGTTATTTTTTTGTCAAGAAAATGTTACATTATTTGACCACACATTTGTTAAAACTCAAGTAAAAAACGTGCAATGCACTGTATCATGTGAAAACTCCAATAATTATAATAAAAATAAAATATTTATTTATTTATTTATTTATTTATTATTTTCCTAGTATAATAAAAAGTACTACTGTAGTAAAAGCTAATGAATGATTCTGACTTCATAGTGTACAGAGACGTGTGCTCTTGCATGTGAAACAAATCCAGCTACCCAAATTAAAGAGATCCCCACTCACAATAAACGTCAAACACTCAACGAATATTATCTTTATCTCTACATTTTCTACGTCACACAACAGTTCTCAACATTTCTCTTTATATAACAAATAAAATATACACCTAATTTGATGCAAACTATTTTTTTTATGCTAACACAAGCATTGAATGCTTTCACGTATATGGCAAGTTGATGAACAGGGACAAAACGCAAAAAAAATTCAAAATCAAAGCAAGAAATCAAAACTTAAAACAAACAAAGGAACTTTGAGTTAGTAGTACATAGTGTCAGCAACATAGCTATCTCATGAAACTACTGAAGACTAGTCCTTATCTTTTTCTGCTTCTATTGCATGTTACCATCACTACATCACTTTGTCCTTCAACACTTTCATCATTTGTTGTTATTATTATTATTATTATATGCACAGATTCTCATCTTCTTTTCTATCTGGTGCATGAGCTCATTCCATTCCGAATATTGGTGTTTGAAACTGACTTGATTTTGCATGTGTTTGGAATGTGTGTCCATTATTGATCCAGTTGTTTCCATAACTATTGGTAGTATTTAAGGAAAATATCGGTGTAGCAAATGGAATCGAACTTGTTGAAGATGACGATGATGATGATGAAGAAGAAGAATTGTTTCCATTTTGTTGCTGCTGAACAACTGATCCACTGAAAAAGCCTCCATTGTTATCGCCATTTGTATTCGAAGGTACATGCGAAGAAAAATCCATGTTGAAGGGTGTTGAAGATGGAAGAACAGCATGACTAGGATTATTATTGCTATTATTACTATTAAATCCAAGAATATTGGACCAGTAATCTGAAGAAGGATCTTGTTTTATCGGAATCGCGAAACTTAATGTAGAATTTGAAGGCTGCTGAGTTATTGTAAAGGCTGTGGATGGAGTTCTTTCATCTGATATACTTGCAACATCAAGTCTTTTGCTTTCTGATAAAGAATGATCAGTAGAAATTTTGCTGTTTTTATTTGATAAACCGCCTATGGGGAGAGAACTATTCGCGATGCTTTTTACGTCGTAGCGACTCATGTCGAAGTTTGTAACTGCATTTAGTCCTCTGAATTTGATTGCTGCTATATCATAAGCTTCAGCAGCTTCTTCTTGTGTGCCTAAGTAAATTAAGAAATTATCAAGTTATAGAACATTATCAAAATATTATCATAAATTACTATAACTTGATAAATGCCAAAAAAGAAAAGAAACGAAAATGATGTGAATATATGGATAAGAACATACTGAAAGTGCCAAGGTAAAGGTCTTTGTTTCCGGCAACTCTACCTATCCTTGCCTGCCATCTACCATGCTGGTGGTGTCTGCAAAAAATTCAATCTTCAATATCTCAAATTTAATAATACTCCTATTTTATTCACTCCACTACGAGCCCGGACCAAATTTATTAATTATTCAATAACTTTTAAAAGTAAATTTTCTTACCTTGTTACTCCTCGGTAAATTGATGCTCCTCTTGAAAAACCACTGCTCTTCCTATAAATACAAAGGAAAATCAAAATGTCCATAAAAACTATTCATAAAATCCATATCAAATTAATTGTATATAAGAATTTCGAAAATAAAATGTAACCTTCTTAGAGAAGCAACAAACTCTTGTCTAGTCATGTTCTTCATGCCATCAAGTTCTTTCTCATAGTTGCAAATCTGAGAATTGCAACAAAAATATTGATCATTATTTATTTATTTATTTGCGCATATAGTAGTAAAAAAAAAGGTAATCTTTATTACTGGAAAGTTGGTAGTGGTAGTTGGACCCCAGTACTTGAGAGCAGCAAGATCATAAGCTCTAGCTGCTTTCTCTTCCTTATCATATCCACCTAAATAAACAACAAGAAACAAAAATTCAATTTTATGACCAAAAAATGATTACTTAAACTTGAGTAGAATCTGAATCTAAAAAAAACAAACTACTATTCAAATTCATTATCATTAATACAATAAATAACATGAAGTTGGAATATGCTAAAACAAAATGATGATCTGGTCAACAAAAGTACTAACTCACCTAAATAAACTGAAGCAAAAGTTCACATCACACGAATCAGCAATCATTCACCACGTACAAAAGAAAAAAAGCACAGTCAGAATAATCTAAAACGGAGTAACAATAATCTAGTACAGTTGTGCATGGAAGTGAATTAATCTGAACCGTTCGATTGAGATGAGGTTTAACATTGAGATTTGAAATTTGAAAACAATGACACATTCTTTAACTCCCATTTATTCCGGTCAGTGGTCACACACATTAGATCTCGTGGACCCACTTTGCTCGTGTGCATCACAGCGCACGTTAGACACAAGCATTAAATTCAAAATTTTGAAACCCTAATCCCAAGATTATAGCATATTGTTATACCTTGTCTTCCTTTTCTACTTTGTCCTTCTCTTCTGCAACTATTGTCCCATAAATGAGCTTCATATCTTCCCGTCCATCTATGTCTAAAAATAATAACAAAAATAATATTAAAAATATCAAAAAATATTTTTATTATTTTTCATGTGTATAAAGATTACAAACAAAACATGCTATAGATATTTCTATTAAGTAGTTATGCAGAGACATCAGTTATGCAGAGACATCAGAAACATAAGCATGCGGTAAATATAAATATATATTAATATATATTTACCGGGTGACGCCACGGTAAATGGAGGTGCGTTGGCCGAAGGTGTCGACGGTTTTCTTGGGGGAAGGTTTTGGAGGTTCGGAGTTTGGTTCGGTAGGGTAGCCATGAGGGAAGCAAGCGGCTATGGTTTTTTTCAGTTCATAATCGTATATGTCGGTGGAAAGACGGTGAAGTTCTGTGGGTGCATATGTGGTGGCGGTGGTTCTTGCTGTGGCGGTGGAGTTTCCTAGAAAATTCTCGAGCTTGTTTCCGCCGCTGAATATGGAGAGGTTGGTGGTTCCTCTGTCAGTTGGCTCCGGCGAGCCTGTGAGGGTGAGAGATGGAGTTGAGGGAGGATAAGGGGTGAAGGAGTGGAAGAGAGAGAGGTGAGAGGAAGAGGAGTGTGGAGGATTAGGGAAGTGGTTGGAAAGAGAGAAAGCGAGGGAGGTGTTGTTAGTGTTTGTGGGGGGTGAAGAGGAGGATGAGTCCATAGTTGTTTTTTTATATGAAGGTGAAAGATGGTTTTCTTTGGAAACTGCGAAATTGTATAGAATCTATTATCTATGTGTGAGATGAGAGAGAAGAAAGGTTGATGAAGAAGTGTGAGATTATGACACAGATATAGAGGTGGTCAAGAGAGAGAAAATGACTCATCTATGCTTATGCTCTCCTGCTTGCTTAGGGTTGCTCGAAAAACGAGGTTTGTAGGTGTAAATATCCCACACAACAATCTTAAAGAATTCTTTCATTTCTATGATCATTTTTTTGTACTAGTACTATATATACAACATTTATTTGTGTTATACGTTGAAATTTATTAAAATTTTATCCACCTCTTAATGTGTGAGGTAATTGACTGTCAACTCACCACCAACCTTCCTTAGTTAGATTTTACATTGTATGTTTATATCTTGAATGAATTATTTCAAATTATTATTTTCATTGAAACTATCTTGGTTATAAAATACTACTACAAGATAAGTGATAATTTAATTTATAATCGATACATAGTCAATGACTTACTAATATGTTAAGAGATACTTTATCTTCATTTCTATTTTTTTATCTGAAAAAAAAATCCAAATAACCATGTTTAATAATTTATTTACACCAAAAATCATCTTTTCAGAAAAATTACCTGTATGACCAAGTTTCAGAGGTGGTCTCCACATAAGAGCCACCTCAGGTAGCGCCAAAGAGTAATCTCTCCTAACCTATGCGCCACCCAGGGTGGCATCAATGTACATTTTTTCCTTTTTAGCCACCTAGGGTGGCGCCTATGCACATTTCTTTTTCTTTTTTTTTTTAAATGTTTATATACTAATTTTTTTTAATTTTTTTTATTTATTAATAAAACTGTTTTTAACATAAATAAATAAATTATATTTTGTTTTTTTTATTTATCAATAAAATTGTTTTTATTTTAAAGTATTAAAAAAATATATATATTAAATTGCAACATATAAGATCAGTGAATCAGCTAACTCGAGCGTCCACGGAAAAGAGTAGTTCATTCATTAATTAAAAGGTACATAGAAAATAACCAACAGAAAAAGATAAACTAAAACATCTAAGAAATCACCACGGTTAAAACAATGTCATTAGGTCCATGCATCATTTGAATGGCATCAATGTCGTATTCCACGTTATCCCAGAAAGTTATCGTTACTCCAGTCACATCATCAGCCCTTGTTTTAAGCCTCTTGATGCTTCTTATTTGTTCGTCGACTTCGTACTCCCCCTCTAAAAATCTCATGAGAGTCCTCTTGAGTTGCTCGACGGAAGAGATATTCCAAAACATAACCGGCATGGGAGGTTTGACGGGTGAGAATATGACATGTCCGGTCCTTCTGCGATACTCCGATTCAGGTTCGGCACGCCATGTTGATCTCCGGGGCGGCAACTCTGTTGTCCGGTGACATCCATCTGGCCTAATGGTTGTCCGGCGAGGCATGGTTGTGTTTGTGTGATTGTTTGGTATTTGGAGTTTGTGTATCTGTGTGTAAACTCAACCATAGGAGCCCCTAATTTATAATAGTAGTGGGTAAAAAAAAGTAATGATGTTGCGTACTGTTTACAAGCACGCCTAACATGTACGATAAATGCAGACACACTGATCAATGACTGACTTGATGGGACTAGAAGAAAGCATGCGTATTTGACTGACTGTCCAAAATAAAGAGTGGCAGTATGGGCCATGAAGACAATTTCACTACGAGACAAAGACATAAATAGTTGATTTAATAAAGGATAATACAAATACAAATACAAATACAAATACAAATACAAATACTAATACTAATACAAATACAAAAACATTATCAATAAAAATAAAGATACAAAATACAAAAGACATACAACTAATTGTTGGTGGAATTTGATCCACGGTTAGGACATGTATTTCTATTGTGCCCGACTTCACGACATATGCTACACTTTCGTACCATTTTCTCATGATCCATCTCGGTTGTGATCCGAGTGCTGTTCGGGCGACCTCTTTTCTTTCTCCGCATGTTATCATTATGCCAAACCACGTCCCCTTCATACGCAGGCCAATAATCCTCCTTTGCCATCACTTGAAATGAGTTGTTGTACACCCCGAGCAAGGTATCCGCCTTGTAAATGGGAGATAAAAGTGCTAACGGATCTTGATGCGCATACGAACATGCTGCAATTACATGAGAGCATGGCATCCGAAAGGCTTGAAACTTTCCACAATCGCACCACCCTTCATTTATAAGAACCCTGTATTGTTGTCTCGGAAGGCCCTCGTTATGGTCAATCGTTTCTTTAACACTGAAGGTCCGGTTGAATCGGTCGAAAGATGTCACAATGTGGCTGTTGGCTTTGGCAGATTGCTCTTTCATGAATTTGACGCATGTTTCGCTCCATAATTGTCCGGATTCTATAACTGCATTCCAACGCTCACCTCTTCTTGCGAAAAGAGAAGCCATCCTATAGTATGTTGCTTCCACCAAGGCAGTAATCGGAAGGTGTCTGATGCCCTTAAACACTCCGTTCATAGACTCCACAAGATTCGTAGTCATGTGCCCCCATCGCTTCCCGTTGTCGTATGATCTGGTCCATTTCTCTCTAGCAAGATTGTCTACCCATCTGCCTGCATCTGGATTTGCCGCTACAATTTCTTGGCGATAATATTGGAACGTCGGTTGAGTCAACGCATATCCGGCATTGACAAAAGTCTTCCGAAGAGCCCTGTCCTTTATCTCCCGCATGAAATTTTGTGCGATGTGTCGAATACAGTAAACATGCGTTGATGTAGGGTTTTGCCACCCGTTTGCTGGATTGTTGTACGCACTCTCGATGGCAGCATGTCTGTCTGAAATCAAGCAAAGTCCAGGTTGGGGGGCAACGTGTGTCCGAAGATTTCTGAGAAAGAAACCCCAACCTCCAGCAGTTTCTCCTTCCACAAGAGCGAAAGCAACAAGAAAGATGTTACTATTTCCGTCTTGAGCCACAACCATCAACATGGTGCCTTTATATTTTCCGTACAACCAAGTTCCATCTATTTGAAGAATTGGTTTGCAATATGAAAATCCTTGTACACATGGGCGGAAAGCCCAGAAGAGCCTGTGGAATATCACATTTCCTTGAAGTGATGTTCCGTCTGGAGATTGCGCCGGAAGGGTCTCTAAAATAGTAACAGTTCCAGGAGCATAAATTTGAAGTGCATATAAGAAATGTGGGAGTCGTTTATACGAATCCTCCCAATTTCCATACACAACTTCGATCGCCTTGGTCTTCGCCAGCCACGCCTTTCTATAAGACGGAGTGTAGTTGTACGTTGCAACGATATGAGAGATTATCGTTTTCACCTTTAACGATGGATCTTTTTCAACTAGAGGCAAGATTTCTTGACAAATGATGTCATAACTTAGCTTACGGTGATCTTGTGAAACATTTGTGTTAACACATGTGTGATCTTGGGAAATATATCCTATAACCCATGAGTCATTTCTCTTCCTGTATGATGCATGCAACCTGAATCCACAATCAGTGTTTCTACAGTAAATTTTGTACCTTTCGACATTGGCGCGATCAACTCTAAAATCAACATTGTTTGCCATATGAAATCTTTTTATGGCCATGATACATGCCTCCTTAGAACGAAATCTGTCTCCTACTTTTAACCGTTGATCTGTTTGGGTGTATGGATCATAGAAAATATCAGACGATGGTTCGTCATCCCCATCAAAATTCAGGTTCCTCATGTGCACTGGAGGCATATGCACTTGATCTCGTGGTACAACAACTTCCGGTTCATCTTCACTTTCCTCGTTTACCAGGTTATCAACTTCTATTTCCGGTGCTTCTTCTTCTTCATCTACAACGTCGACCTCTGCTTGCTCGTCTCCAAGTGCATCAATGACTTGTGACTCAACCATTTGCGTGGGTTGAACTTCTGGTAGAGTAACATACAGTTCTATGCATTCGTAACCAGAATACTCATTGTTAGAACAAGATTTGTTCTGATCAATTATCTTAGTTTTGATGATAACAATAATATGAATTTTGCTTAAGATAATATGGTACTCTAATCCAATGCAATTTCCTTTTCAGGAAATATATAAAGAGTACGCATAATTCAGCGCTCAGAAGCTTTGTCTCAAAGGGTTCAGCATGCAACATCAGAACATGGTCTGGCAAGACATCAGAAGATGGTCGAAGCAGAATCAGAACATGGGTCTATGGAAGCATCAGAAGAACAAGAGAACAGAAGCACTGAAGTTCTGATGGTATCACGCTCAGAAGCACTTCAAGGTCAGAAGATCAGAAGATGCTATGCACCAAGCTGTTTGACTCTGATGATATTCAAACGTTGTATTCACAAACATCAGATCAGAAGGAAGTACAAGTGGCAAGCTACGCTGACTGACAAAAGGAACGTTAAAAGCTATTAAAGGCTACGTCAGTAGACACAGCGTGAACAAGGCTCGAGGTAGTTGACAAAAGCGTATAACATTAAATGCGATGCTGTACGGAACACGCAAAGCATTAAATGCACTCAACGGTCATCTTCTCCAACGCCTATAAATATGAAGTTCTGATGAGAAGCAAGGTTAACGATTCTGCACCAAAACAACTCAAATTAACTTGCTGAAACGCTGTTCAAATTCAAAGCTCAGAATCTTCATCTTCATCAAAGCTCACTACATTGCTGTTGTAATATATTAGTGAGATTAAGCTTAAACGTTAAGAGAAATATCACAGTTTGTGATTATCGCTTTTAAGAAGCAATTGTAATACTCTTAGAATTGATTACATTAAGTTGTAAGGAACTAGAGTGATCGTGTGGATCAGAATACTCTAGGAAGTCTTAGAGGTTATCTAAGCAGGTTGTAACTAGAGTGATCGTGTGGATCAGTATACTCTAGAAAAGTCTTAGAGGGTATCTAAGCAGTTGTTCCTGGAGTGATCAGTGTGTGATCAGAAGACTCTGGAAGACTTAGTTGCTGACTAAGTGGAAAACCATTGTAATCCGTGCGATTAGTGGATTAAATCCTCAGTTGAGGTAAATCATCTCTGCGGGGGTGGACTGGAGTAGTTTAGTTAACAACGAACCAGGATAAAAATAACTGTGCAATTTATTTTTATCTGTCAAGTTTTTAAAGCTACACTTATTCAAACCCCCCCCTTTCTAAGTGTTTTTCTATCCTTCAATTGGCATCAGAGCGCCGGTTCTAAGGTGCAAGCACTTAACCGTGTTTAGAAAAGATTCAGGAAGAGAAAAACGCTTCAGTAAAAGATGGTTGATGAAAGTGAAAAGTCTACACCTGCATCTACATCTGGCTCTGCTGAGCAATACAACGGCAACAATGGTTATACTAGACCGCCGGTATTTGATGGTGAAAACTTTGAATACTGGAAAGATAAACTGGAAAGTTACTTTCTTGGTCTAGATGGTGATCTATGGGATCTTCTGATGGATGGTTACAAACATCCAGTAAATGCCAGAGGCGTAAAGCTGACAAGGCAAGAAATGAATGATGATCAGAAAAAGCTTTTCAGGAATCATCATAAATGCAGAACTGTTTTGCTGAATGCTATCTCTCATGCTGAGTATGAGAAGATATCTAACAGGGAAACGGCCTATGACATATATGAGTCCTTGAAAATGACTCATGAAGGAAATGCTCAAGTCAAGGAGACTAAAGCTCTAGCTTTAATCCAGAAGTATGAAGCCTTCAAGATGGAGGATGATGAAGACATTGAAAAGATGTTTTCAAGATTTCAAACTCTTACTGCTGGATTGAGAGTTCTTGACAAGGGATACACCAAGGCTGATCATGTAAAGAAGATCATCAGAAGCTTACCCAGAAGATGGGGTCCTATGGTGACTGCATTCAAGATTGCAAAGAATCTGAATGAAGTTTCTCTGGAAGAGCTTATCAGTGCCTTGAGAAGTCATGAAATAGAGCTGGACGCAAATGAGCCTCAAAAGAAAGGTAAGTCTATTGCATTAAAATCCAATATCAAGAAATGCACTAACGCTTTTCAGGCTAGAGAAGAAGATCCTGAAGAATCAGAATCTGAAGAAGAAGATGAACTGTCCTTGATCTCCAGAAGGCTAAATCAACTCTGGAAGACCAAGCAAAGGAAGTTCAGAGGCTTCAGAAGTTCAAAGAAATTTGAACGTGGAGAATCGTCTGATGACAGAAGATTTGACAAGAAGAAGGTCATGTGCTATGAATGCAATGAGCCTGGACACTTCAAGAATGAATGTCCAAATCTTCAGAAGGAAAATCCCAAGAAGAAGTTTCATAAGAAGAAAGGTCTTATGGCAACCTGGGATGAGTCAGAAGATGATTCAGACTCTGAAGATGAGCAGGCTAACTGTGCGCTGATGGCGACAGAAGATGACGGATCAGAATCTACATCAGAATCAGATTCTGAAGAGGTATTTTCTGAACTTACTAGAGATGAGTTAGTTTCCGGTCTAACTGAACTTCTGGAATTCAAGTCTCAGATGAGTCTCAAATACAAAAAGCTGAAAAAGCTATTTGAATTTGAAACAAAGAAGCTTGAGATGGAGAACTCTGAATTAAAAGAAAAACTTTTAAAATTATCCAATAATGTTGGATCTCCTTCTGATTCAGAAAAATCCACTCCTAGTCTAAACCATATTCTGAAAGAATATGATTTAAGTTTCAGGAAGTTCTTATCTAGAAGTATTGGCAAAAGTCAGCTAGCTTCTATGATATATGCTGTGTCTGGAAACAAAAGAGTTGGCATTGGTTTTGAGGGTGAAACCCCATACAAACTTGAACTTGTTGATGAAATGAAATTCACATACAAGCCATTGTATGATCAGTTCAAGTATGGCCACTCCCATGATATTAGGCACACTTCATATGCTCAAAGTTTTCACATAACACACACTAAGAAGCATGTGACACAACCTAGGAAATATCATGAAACTCACATTAAAAATTATCATGTTGTTCCTCCTATTGCTTACAATGTTAAACCCAAGTTCAATCAGAACTTGAGAAAATCTAACAAGAAAGGACCCAAAAAGATGTGGGTACCTAAGGATAAGATTATTCCTATTGCAGATATCCTTGACTGCAAAAAGGACAAAGCACAACATGTCATGGTACCTGGACTCTGGATGCTCACGACACATGACAGGAAGAAGGTCTATGTTCCAAGACCTGGTGCTTAAGTCTGGAGGAGAAGTCAAGTTTGGAGGAGATCAGAAGGGCAAGATAATTGGCTCTGGAACTATAAAGTCTGGTAACTCTCCTTCCATTTCTAATGTACTTCTTGTAGAAGGATTAACACATAACCTCTTATCTATCAGTCAATTGAGTGACAATGGTTATGATATAATCTTTAATCAAGAGTCTTGCAAGGCTGTAAATCAGAAGGATGGCTCAATCCTATTTACAGGCAAGAGGAAGAACAACATTTATAAGACAGATCTGAAAGATCTTATGAGTCAGAAGGTGACTTGTCTTATGTCTGTTTCTGAAGAGCAGTGGGTCTGGCACAGAAGATTAGGTCATGCTAGTTTGAGAAAGATTTCTCAGATTAACAAACTGAATCTTGTCAGAGGACTCCCTAATCTGAAATTCAAATCAGATGCTCTTTGTGAAGCATGTCAGAAGGGCAAGTTCTCCAAACCTGCATTCAAGTCCAAGAATGTTGTTTCTACCTCAAGGCCATTAGAACTCTTGCACATTGATCTGTTTGGCCCAGTCAAAACAGCATCTGTCAGAGGGAAGAAATATGGATTAGTCATCGTAGATGATTATAGCCGCTGGACATGGGTAAAATTCTTGAAACACAAGGATGAGACTCATTCAGTGTTCTTTGATTTCTGCATTCAGATTCAATCTGAAAAAGAGTGTAAAATCATAAAGGTCAGAAGTGATCATGGTGGTGAATTTGAGAACAGATCCTTTGAAGAATTCTTCAAAGAAAATGGTATTGCCCATGATTTCTCTTGTCCTAGAACTCCACAGCAAAATGGAGTTGTAGAACGAAAGAATAGGACTCTGCAAGAAATGGCCAGAACCATGATCAATGAAACCAATATGGCTAAGCATTTCTGGGCAGAAGCAATAAACACTGCATGCTATATTCAGAATAGAATCTCTATCAGACCTATTCTTAATAAGACTCCTTATGAATTGTGGAAGAATAGAAAGCCCAACATTTCATATTTCCATCCTTTTGGATGTGTATGCTTTATTCTGAACACTAAAGATCATCTTGGTAAGTTTGATTCCAAAGCACAAAAATGTTTCCTTCTTGGATATTCTGAACGCTCAAAAGGCTACAGAGTATACAATACTGAAACATTGATTGTAGAAGAATCAATCAATATCAGGTTTGATGATAAGCTTGGTTCTGAAAAACCAAAGCAGTTTGATAATTTTGCAGATTGTGATATTGATATATCAGAAGTTGTTGAGCCAAGAAGCAACGCATCAGAAGCAAAGCTTCTCAGAAGCAAAGAATCTGAAGATCAAGTATCAGCTTCTCTGGAGAATCTAAGCATATCTGAAGAACCATCTGTCAGAAGATCATCCAGACTCATCTCTGGTCATTCAGAAGATGTCATTCTTGGAAAGAAGGATGATCCAATCAGAACAAGAGCATTCCTTAAGAACAATGCAGATTGTCAATTAGGTCTTGTATCTTTGATCGAGCCAACTTCTGTTGATCATGCTCTAGAAGATCCAGACTGGATAATTGCTATGCAAGAAGAACTGAATCAGTTTACAAGGAATGATGTTTGGGATCTTGTTCCTAGACCAGATGGATTCAATATAATCGGTACAAAATGGGTCTTCAGAAACAAGCTCAGTGAGAAAGGTGAAGTGGTAAGGAACAAAGTCAGACTGGTGGCTCAGGGTTATAGTCAGCAAGAAGGGATTGACTATACAGAAACCTTTGCACCAGTGGCCAGGTTAGAATCTATTCGTCTATTAATTTCATTTGCCACTCAACATAATATCACTCTCTATCAGATGGATGTTAAGAGTGCCTTCTTAAATGGTTATATAGATGAAGAAGTTTATGTCCATCAACCTCCTGGTTTTGAAGACTCTATGTCTCCTAATCATGTTTTTAAACTAAAGAAATCATTGTATGGATTGAAACAGGCTCCCAGAGCTTGGTATGAGCGCTTAAGTTCTTTCCTTCTGGATAATGGTTTCACTAGAGGAAAAGTGGACACTACTCTCTTTTGTAAAACCTTTAAAAGGGATATTTTAATTTGTCAAATATATGTAGATGATATTATTTTTGGAACATCTAATGCTACACTTGGAAAGGAGTTTGCTGAATCTATGCAGGCTGAGTTTGAAATGAGCATGATGGGAGAACTCAAGTATTTCCTTGGAATACAAATAAATCAAACATCAGAAGGAACGTATGTTCATCAAACCAAGTATGTGAAGGAACTTCTGAAGAAGTTTAATCTTCTAGACTGCAAAGAAGCCAAAACTCCTATGCATCCAACATGCATCCTAGGTAAGGATGAGGTAAGTAAGAAGGTAGATCAGAAGTTATACAGAGGTATGATTGGATCTCTTCTATATCTGACTGCTTCTAGACCTGACATTCTGTTCAGTGTTTGTTTGTGTGCTAGATTCCAATCAGATCCTAGAGAATCTCATTTAACTGCTGTTAAGAGAATTCTAAGGTATCTGAAAGGTACTACTAATGTTGGCTTAGTTTACAGAAAATCTAAAGAATACAACTTAGTAGGATTCTGCGATGCTGACTATGCTGGAGATAGAATTGAAAGAAAGAGTACTTCAGGAAGTTGCCAATTTCTTGGAAGTCATTTGATCTCCTGGTACAGCAAGAAGCAAGCAACTATTGCTCTATCAACAACAGAAGCAGAATATGTCGCTGCTGCTGGTTGCAGTACACAGATGCTCTGGATGAAGAGTCAGTTAGAAGATTATCAGATATATGAGAGTAACATTCCTATATTCTGTGATAATACTTCTGCTATATGTTTATCTAAGAATCCTATTCTTCATTCAAAAGCTAAACATATTGAGATTAAACATCATTTCATAAGGGACTATGTTCAGAAGGGTGTTATATCTTTAAACTTTGTTGATACAGACCATCAATGGGCTGATATTTTTACAAAACCCCTGGCTGAAGATAGGTTTAAGTTCATTCTGAAGAACATCAGTATGGATTTATGCCCAGAATGAGGAGATGAGAAGTTCTTACGTATGAGTATCTTCTGAAATGAATGTGGATTTCTTTTTATATCAGAAGTTCTGTTTGAAATCTTTTAGAAATTATGATTCGGTTATTACTAACGTTTCATTGTCTAAGTGGATTCAGAACCTCTTTTAAAGCAAAACAGCTGTAACGTTTTATCTCGGGATGGTAAACCTGTCGTTACTATTCATGGATAAGCGCGCGTGCAGTTGAAGGGACGCCGACCATAGGTAACTGTGCTAGTCACCTCATTCGTCTTTATTATCTCTCCTCACGTCACGTAACATTAAATGCTATCCATCATTTGTTTCGTTTTATTTTCTTTTTATATTCTTCAAACGTTTCTTTTCCCTCTTATATCTCTCTCACTTTGCATTCCTCATCAAGTTATTTCTCTCTCTCTCTTCCGTTTTCTTCTCTTACTCAAACAATTTTTTCTTACTTTTAAAAAATCCTAGCTCAAACCTAGCGTTCATCCTAAGTCTGTTGAGGATCTATGACTCAAAGGCGACAGATCTCTGCATATCTCGGGATGGCTCTCCTAATACCTCTCAAGTCAGACCTCTTCTTTGATGTTGTTATCAACTTTCACCCAAAGACAGAAGACTTTCTTGAGTTATGGGAGGAGGTTAAGAATGATATTCTTAACTTCTATGTTAAGGGAAAGCCCCGTTTGCAACATTAGCTCTCTGTCTGTGAACTGTCCCTCTCTTCCTCTTTGGTCACTTGGATCTCTCCTACAGTGGAGGTTCCAGTCTGGAAGACAAGAGTCCACAGGGATTCTTGATGGGTTGACACGGAGTGTGTCTTGCTAGGGTGCTGTTTTTAATTTTTGTAGTCATTTCCTCTTGGGATGACTTTTTATGTATTTGCTAGGAATGTTTCTCATCTTGTTAAATATAGGAACCTTTTGTAATATCTTTTGATTATCAATAAAAAGTTTCCTTGATTTACATTCCAGTGATTTTATTTGTCGTTTTATTCATCTGAATCTTTTGAAATATTCTTTTTGATGTTATGACAAAAAGGGGGAGAAGATAAATGATAAATGATTTGATTAATCTATCAGTTGCTGGGTAAAGCTCCCACACATTTACTAACAAGAACTGCAAGTTCTATATGGTTTAAGTGTTTTGCAGGTATAAAGAAGTGAAGAGAATCTTC
The DNA here is from genome assembly GCF_029867415.1 of Vicia villosa. Taxonomy (NCBI): domain Eukaryota; kingdom Viridiplantae; phylum Streptophyta; class Magnoliopsida; order Fabales; family Fabaceae; genus Vicia; species Vicia villosa. The sequence goes on from NW_026705189.1 coordinate 325,033, forward strand.
AAAGCAAACACAAGAAGCAAAACCATGGAAACTGAAGCAAGCTGAGTGCTGTCAAGCTTCAGAAATCAGAAGCAAGAAAGAAGAATGAATCAGAAGCACTGATAATAGAATTTGATCCATATTTGTCTATCTGCTTTGACAAAATTCTATTTGCTCTGATACATTATTTCAGCCTATATGGCTCTGATACATATCATGTGTTCAAATATACATTTTATGTTCTGACTCGTTCATGCTGACTTTTGTCGTTTAGTTTTTTGTTCTGTAACATTTCAGGATGTAGAGATGCTCAGATGATGCTCTGGTACATTCAACAATGTTCTGATACAAATCTAGCATGAAGTGATGTTGGTAGAAATTCAAGCTCTGAAGCTATCCGAGGGAAGCAGAAATCAGAAGCTGTGAATGTTCTAAAGATCCAGAAAACTCAAGTTCTGAAGCTGTCCTAAATGGAAGCAGAAGTCAGAAGTTGTGAATGTTCAGAAGATCAAAGAAATTCAAGTTCTGAAGCTGTCCTAGATGGAAGCAGGAATCAGAAGCTGTGAGTGTTCTAGGGATCTAAGGAAATTCTAGTTCTGAAGCTGTCCAATGGAAGCAGAAGTCAGAAGCTATGAATTCTCTAAAGACAAGAAGCTTATGTGATCGTCTCTACCGAAATAATCAGGGAAGTCTTTTATTAAAGTTCTTCGAGTATTTATTTCAGGGGGAGATTATTTATCTCAGGGGGAGATTGTTAATCTCAGGGGGAGACATATTCATATGCTTATGTTATAGCTGTGTAATTTGTCTTTTGCCGTCTGTTCTTTCTGATCGCAAATTCATATCATTTATATATGTTTTTGTCATCATCAAAAAGGGGGAGATTGTTAGAACAAGATTTGTTCTGATCAATTATCTTAGTTTTGATGATAACAATAATATGAATTTTGCTTAAGATAATATGGTACTCTAATCCAATGCAATTTCCTTTTCAGGAAATATATAAAGAGTACGCATAATTCAGCGCTCAGAAGCTTTGTCTCAAAGGGTTCAGCATGCAACATCAGAACATGGTCTGGCAAGACATCAGAAGATGGTCGAAGCAGAATCAGAACATGGGTCTATGGAAGCATCAGAAGAACAAGAGAACAGAAGCACTGAAGTTCTGATGGTATCACGCTCAGAAGCACTTCAAGGTCAGAAGATCAGAAGATGCTATGCACCAAGCTGTTTGACTCTGATGATATTCAAACGTTGTATTCACAAACATCAGATCAGAAGGAAGTACAAGTGGCAAGCTACGCTGACTGACAAAAGGAACGTTAAAAGCTATTAAAGGCTACGTCAGTAGACACAGCGTGAACAAGGCTCGAGGTAGTTGACAAAAGCGTATAACATTAAATGCGATGCTGTACGGAACACGCAAAGCATTAAATGCACTCAACGGTCATCTTCTCCAACGCCTATAAATATGAAGTTCTGATGAGAAGCAAGGTTAACGATTCTGCACCAAAACAACTCAAATTAACTTGCTGAAACGCTGTTCAAATTCAAAGCTCAGAATCTTCATCTTCATCAAAGCTCACTACATTGCTGTTGTAATATATTAGTGAGATTAAGCTTAAACGTTAAGAGAAATATCACAGTTTGTGATTATCTCTTTTAAGAAGCAATTGTAATACTCTTAGAATTGATTACATTAAGTTGTAAGGAACTAGAGTGATCGTGTGGATCAGAATACTCTAGGAAGTCTTAGAGGTTATCTAAGCAGGTTGTAACTAGAGTGATCGTGTGGATCAGTATACTCTAGAAAAGTCTTAGAGGGTATCTAAGCAGTTGTTCCTGGAGTGATCAGTGTGTGATCAGAAGACTCTGGAAGACTTAGTTGCTGACTAAGTGGAAAACCATTGTAATCCGTGCGATTAGTGGATTAAATCCTCAGTTGAGGTAAATCATCTCTGCGGGGGTGGACTGGAGTAGTTTAGTTAACAACGAACCAGGATAAAAATAACTGTGCAATTTATTTTTATCTGTCAAGTTTTTAAAGCTACACTTATTCAAACCCCCCCTTTCTAAGTGTTTTTCTATCCTTCAATTGGCATCAGAGCGCCGGTTCTAAGGTGCAAGCACTTAACCGTGTTTAGAAAAGATTCAGGAAGAGAAAAACGCTTCAGTAAAAGATGGTTGATGAAAGTGAAAAGTCTACACCTGCATCTACATCTGGCTCTGCTGAGCAATACAACGGCAACAATGGTTATACTAGACCGCCGGTATTTGATGGTGAAAACTTTGAATACTGGAAAGATAAACTGGAAAGTTACTTTCTTGGTCTAGATGGTGATCTATGGGATCTTCTGATGGATGGTTACAAACATCCAGTAAATGCCAGAGGCGTAAAGCTGACAAGGCAAGAAATGAATGATGATCAGAAAAAGCTTTTCAGGAATCATCATAAATGCAGAACTGTTTTGCTGAATGCTATCTCTCATGCTGAGTATGAGAAGATATCTAACAGGGAAACGGCCTATGACATATATGAGTCCTTGAAAATGACTCATGAAGGAAATGCTCAAGTCAAGGAGACTAAAGCTCTAGCTTTAATCCAGAAGTATGAAGCCTTCAAGATGGAGGATGATGAAGACATTGAAAAGATGTTTTCAAGATTTCAAACTCTTACTGCTGGATTGAGAGTTCTTGACAAGGGATACACCAAGGCTGATCATGTAAAGAAGATCATCAGAAGCTTACCCAGAAGATGGGGTCCTATGGTGACTGCATTCAAGATTGCAAAGAATCTGAATGAAGTTTCTCTGGAAGAGCTTATCAGTGCCTTGAGAAGTCATGAAATAGAGCTGGACGCAAATGAGCCTCAAAAGAAAGGTAAGTCTATTGCATTAAAATCCAATATCAAGAAATGCACTAACGCTTTTCAGGCTAGAGAAGAAGATCCTGAAGAATCAGAATCTGAAGAAGAAGATGAACTGTCCTTGATCTCCAGAAGGCTAAATCAACTCTGGAAGACCAAGCAAAGGAAGTTCAGAGGCTTCAGAAGTTCAAAGAAATTTGAACGTGGAGAATCGTCTGATGACAGAAGATTTGACAAGAAGAAGGTCATGTGCTATGAATGCAATGAGCCTGGACACTTCAAGAATGAATGTCCAAATCTTCAGAAGGAAAATCCCAAGAAGAAGTTTCATAAGAAGAAAGGTCTTATGGCAACCTGGGATGAGTCAGAAGATGATTCAGACTCTGAAGATGAGCAGGCTAACTGTGCGCTGATGGCGACAGAAGATGACGGATCAGAATCTACATCAGAATCAGATTCTGAAGAGGTATTTTCTGAACTTACTAGAGATGAGTTAGTTTCCGGTCTAACTGAACTTCTGGAATTCAAGTCTCAGATGAGTCTCAAATACAAAAAGCTGAAAAAGCTATTTGAATTTGAAACAAAGAAGCTTGAGATGGAGAACTCTGAATTAAAAGAAAAACTTTTAAAATTATCCAATAATGTTGGATCTCCTTCTGATTCAGAAAAATCCACTCCTAGTCTAAACCATATTCTGAAAGAATATGATTTAAGTTTCAGGAAGTTCTTATCTAGAAGTATTGGCAAAAGTCAGCTAGCTTCTATGATATATGCTGTGTCTGGAAACAAAAGAGTTGGCATTGGTTTTGAGGGTGAAACCCCATACAAACTTGAACTTGTTGATGAAATGAAATTCACATACAAGCCATTGTATGATCAGTTCAAGTATGGCCACTCCCATGATATTAGGCACACTTCATATGCTCAAAGTTTTCACATAACACACACTAAGAAGCATGTGACACAACCTAGGAAATATCATGAAACTCACATTAAAAATTATCATGTTGTTCCTCCTATTGCTTACAATGTTAAACCCAAGTTCAATCAGAACTTGAGAAAATCTAACAAGAAAGGACCCAAAAAGATGTGGGTACCTAAGGATAAGATTATTCCTATTGCAGATATCCTTGACTGCAAAAAGGACAAAGCACAACATGTCATGGTACCTGGACTCTGGATGCTCACGACACATGACAGGAAGAAGGTCTATGTTCCAAGACCTGGTGCTTAAGTCTGGAGGAGAAGTCAAGTTTGGAGGAGATCAGAAGGGCAAGATAATTGGCTCTGGAACTATAAAGTCTGGTAACTCTCCTTCCATTTCTAATGTACTTCTTGTAGAAGGATTAACACATAACCTCTTATCTATCAGTCAATTGAGTGACAATGGTTATGATATAATCTTTAATCAAGAGTCTTGCAAGGCTGTAAATCAGAAGGATGGCTCAATCCTATTTACAGGCAAGAGGAAGAACAACATTTATAAGACAGATCTGAAAGATCTTATGAGTCAGAAGGTGACTTGTCTTATGTCTGTTTCTGAAGAGCAGTGGGTCTGGCACAGAAGATTAGGTCATGCTAGTTTGAGAAAGATTTCTCAGATTAACAAACTGAATCTTGTCAGAGGACTCCCTAATCTGAAATTCAAATCAGATGCTCTTTGTGAAGCATGTCAGAAGGGCAAGTTCTCCAAACCTGCATTCAAGTCCAAGAATGTTGTTTCTACCTCAAGGCCATTAGAACTCTTGCACATTGATCTGTTTGGCCCAGTCAAAACAGCATCTGTCAGAGGGAAGAAATATGGATTAGTCATCGTAGATGATTATAGCCGCTGGACATGGGTAAAATTCTTGAAACACAAGGATGAGACTCATTCAGTGTTCTTTGATTTCTGCATTCAGATTCAATCTGAAAAAGAGTGTAAAATCATAAAGGTCAGAAGTGATCATGGTGGTGAATTTGAGAACAGATCCTTTGAAGAATTCTTCAAAGAAAATGGTATTGCCCATGATTTCTCTTGTCCTAGAACTCCACAGCAAAATGGAGTTGTAGAACGAAAGAATAGGACTCTGCAAGAAATGGCCAGAACCATGATCAATGAAACCAATATGGCTAAGCATTTCTGGGCAGAAGCAATAAACACTGCATGCTATATTCAGAATAGAATCTCTATCAGACCTATTCTTAATAAGACTCCTTATGAATTGTGGAAGAATAGAAAGCCCAACATTTCATATTTCCATCCTTTTGGATGTGTATGCTTTATTCTGAACACTAAAGATCATCTTGGTAAGTTTGATTCCAAAGCACAAAAATGTTTCCTTCTTGGATATTCTGAACGCTCAAAAGGCTACAGAGTATACAATACTGAAACATTGATTGTAGAAGAATCAATCAATATCAGGTTTGATGATAAGCTTGGTTCTGAAAAACCAAAGCAGTTTGATAATTTTGCAGATTGTGATATTGATATATCAGAAGTTGTTGAGCCAAGAAGCAACGCATCAGAAGCAAAGCTTCTCAGAAGCAAAGAATCTGAAGATCAAGTATCAGCTTCTCTGGAGAATCTAAGCATATCTGAAGAACCATCTGTCAGAAGATCATCCAGACTCATCTCTGGTCATTCAGAAGATGTCATTCTTGGAAAGAAGGATGATCCAATCAGAACAAGAGCATTCCTTAAGAACAATGCAGATTGTCAATTAGGTCTTGTATCTTTGATCGAGCCAACTTCTGTTGATCATGCTCTAGAAGATCCAGACTGGATAATTGCTATGCAAGAAGAACTGAATCAGTTTACAAGGAATGATGTTTGGGATCTTGTTCCTAGACCAGATGGATTCAATATAATCGGTACAAAATGGGTCTTCAGAAACAAGCTCAGTGAGAAAGGTGAAGTGGTAAGGAACAAAGTCAGACTGGTGGCTCAGGGTTATAGTCAGCAAGAAGGGATTGACTATACAGAAACCTTTGCACCAGTGGCCAGGTTAGAATCTATTCGTCTATTAATTTCATTTGCCACTCAACATAATATCACTCTCTATCAGATGGATGTTAAGAGTGCCTTCTTAAATGGTTATATAGATGAAGAAGTTTATGTCCATCAACCTCCTGGTTTTGAAGACTCTATGTCTCCTAATCATGTTTTTAAACTAAAGAAATCATTGTATGGATTGAAACAGGCTCCCAGAGCTTGGTATGAGCGCTTAAGTTCTTTCCTTCTGGATAATGGTTTCACTAGAGGAAAAGTGGACACTACTCTCTTTTGTAAAACCTTTAAAAGGGATATTTTAATTTGTCAAATATATGTAGATGATATTATTTTTGGAACATCTAATGCTACACTTGGAAAGGAGTTTGCTGAATCTATGCAGGCTGAGTTTGAAATGAGCATGATGGGAGAACTCAAGTATTTCCTTGGAATACAAATAAATCAAACATCAGAAGGAACGTATGTTCATCAAACCAAGTATGTGAAGGAACTTCTGAAGAAGTTTAATCTTCTAGACTGCAAAGAAGCCAAAACTCCTATGCATCCAACATGCATCCTAGGTAAGGATGAGGTAAGTAAGAAGGTAGATCAGAAGTTATACAGAGGTATGATTGGATCTCTTCTATATCTGACTGCTTCTAGACCTGACATTCTGTTCAGTGTTTGTTTGTGTGCTAGATTCCAATCAGATCCTAGAGAATCTCATTTAACTGCTGTTAAGAGAATTCTAAGGTATCTGAAAGGTACTACTAATGTTGGCTTAGTTTACAGAAAATCTAAAGAATACAACTTAGTAGGATTCTGCGATGCTGACTATGCTGGAGATAGAATTGAAAGAAAGAGTACTTCAGGAAGTTGCCAATTTCTTGGAAGTCATTTGATCTCCTGGTACAGCAAGAAGCAAGCAACTATTGCTCTATCAACAACAGAAGCAGAATATGTCGCTGCTGCTGGTTGCAGTACACAGATGCTCTGGATGAAGAGTCAGTTAGAAGATTATCAGATATATGAGAGTAACATTCCTATATTCTGTGATAATACTTCTGCTATATGTTTATCTAAGAATCCTATTCTTCATTCAAAAGCTAAACATATTGAGATTAAACATCATTTCATAAGGGACTATGTTCAGAAGGGTGTTATATCTTTAAACTTTGTTGATACAGACCATCAATGGGCTGATATTTTTACAAAACCCCTGGCTGAAGATAGGTTTAAGTTCATTCTGAAGAACATCAGTATGGATTTATGCCCAGAATGAGGAGATGAGAAGTTCTTACGTATGAGTATCTTCTGAAATGAATGTGGATTTCTTTTTATATCAGAAGTTCTGTTTGAAATCTTTTAGAAATTATGATTCGGTTATTACTAACGTTTCATTGTCTAAGTGGATTCAGAACCTCTTTTAAAGCAAAACAGCTGTAACGTTTTATCTCGGGATGGTAAACCTGTCGTTACTATTCATGGATAAGCGCGCGTGCAGTTGAAGGGACGCCGACCATAGGTAACTGTGCTAGTCACCTCATTCGTCTTTATTATCTCTCCTCACGTCACGTAACATTAAATGCTATCCATCATTTGTTTCGTTTTATTTTCTTTTTATATTCTTCAAACGTTTCTTTTCCCTCTTATATCTCTCTCACTTTGCATTCCTCATCAAGTTATTTCTCTCTCTCTCTTCCGTTTTCTTCTCTTACTCAAACAATTTTTTCTTACTTTTAAAAAATCCTAGCTCAAACCTAGCGTTCATCCTAAGTCTGTTGAGGATCTATGACTCAAAGGCGACAGATCTCTGCATATCTCGGGATGGCTCTCCTAATACCTCTCAAGTCAGACCTCTTCTTTGATGTTGTTATCAACTTTCACCCAAAGACAGAAGACTTTCTTGAGTTATGGGAGGAGGTTAAGAATGATATTCTTAACTTCTATGTTAAGGGAAAGCCCCGTTTGCAACATTAGCTCTCTGTCTGTGAACTGTCCCTCTCTTCCTCTTTGGTCACTTGGATCTCTCCTACAGTGGAGGTTCCAGTCTGGAAGACAAGAGTCCACAGGGATTCTTGATGGGTTGACACGGAGTGTGTCTTGCTAGGGTGCTGTTTTTAATTTTTGTAGTCATTTCCTCTTGGGATGACTTTTTATGTATTTGCTAGGAATGTTTCTCATCTTGTTAAATATAGGAACCTTTTGTAATATCTTTTGATTATCAATAAAAAGTTTCCTTGATTTACATTCCAGTGATTTTATTTGTCGTTTTATTCATCTGAATCTTTTGAAATATTCTTTTTGATGTTATGACAAAAAGGGGGAGAAGATAAATGATAAATGATTTGATTAATCTATCAGTTGCTGGGTAAAGCTCCCACACATTTACTAACAAGAACTGCAAGTTCTATATGGTTTAAGTGTTTTGCAGGTATAAAGAAGTGAAGAGAATCTTCAAAGCAAACACAAGAAGCAAAACCATGGAAACTGAAGCAAGCTGAGTGCTGTCAAGCTTCAGAAATCAGAAGCAAGAAAGAAGAATGAATCAGAAGCACTGATAATAGAATTTGATCCATATTTGTCTATCTGCTTTGACAAAATTCTATTTGCTCTGATACATTATTTCAGCCTATATGGCTCTGATACATATCATGTGTTCAAATATACATTTTATGTTCTGACTCGTTCATGCTGACTTTTGTCGTTTAGTTTTTTGTTCTGTAACATTTCAGGATGTAGAGATGCTCAGATGATGCTCTGGTACATTCAACAATGTTCTGATACAAATCTAGCATGAAGTGATGTTGGTAGAAATTCAAGCTCTGAAGCTATCCGAGGGAAGCAGAAATCAGAAGCTGTGAATGTTCTAAAGATCCAGAAAACTCAAGTTCTGAAGCTGTCCTAAATGGAAGCAGAAGTCAGAAGTTGTGAATGTTCAGAAGATCAAAGAAATTCAAGTTCTGAAGCTGTCCTAGATGGAAGCAGGAATCAGAAGCTGTGAGTGTTCTAGGGATCTAAGGAAATTCTAGTTCTGAAGCTGTCCAATGGAAGCAGAAGTCAGAAGCTATGAATTCTCTAAAGACAAGAAGCTTATGTGATCGTCTCTACCGAAATAATCAGGGAAGTCTTTTATTAAAGTTCTTCGAGTATTTATTTCAGGGGGAGATTATTTATCTCAGGGGGAGATTGTTAATCTCAGGGGGAGACATATTCATATGCTTATGTTATAGCTGTGTAATTTGTCTTTTGCCGTCTGTTCTTTCTGATCGCAAATTCATATCATTTATATATGTTTTTGTCATCATCAAAAAGGGGGAGATTGTTAGAACAAGATTTGTTCTGATCAATTATCTTAGTTTTGATGATAACAATAATATGAATTTTGCTTAAGATAATATGGTACTCTAATCCAATGCAATTTCCTTTTCAGGAAATATATAAAGAGTACGCATAATTCAGCGCTCAGAAGCTTTGTCTCAAAGGGTTCAGCATGCAACATCAGAACATGGTCTGGCAAGACATCAGAAGATGGTCGAAGCAGAATCAGAACATGGGTCTATGGAAGCATCAGAAGAACAAGAGAACAGAAGCACTGAAGTTCTGATGGTATCACGCTCAGAAGCACTTCAAGGTCAGAAGATCAGAAGATGCTATGCACCAAGCTGTTTGACTCTGATGATATTCAAACGTTGTATTCACAAACATCAGATCAGAAGGAAGTACAAGTGGCAAGCTACGCTGACTGACAAAAGGAACGTTAAAAGCTATTAAAGGCTACGTCAGTAGACACAGCGTGAACAAGGCTCGAGGTAGTTGACAAAAGCGTATAACATTAAATGCGATGCTGTACGGAACACGCAAAGCATTAAATGCACTCAACGGTCATCTTCTCCAACGCCTATAAATATGAAGTTCTGATGAGAAGCAAGGTTAACGATTCTGCACCAAAACAACTCAAATTAACTTGCTGAAACGCTGTTCAAATTCAAAGCTCAGAATCTTCATCTTCATCAAAGCTCACTACATTGCTGTTGTAATATATTAGTGAGATTAAGCTTAAACGTTAAGAGAAATATCACAGTTTGTGATTATCGCTTTTAAGAAGCAATTGTAATACTCTTAGAATTGATTACATTAAGTTGTAAGGAACTAGAGTGATCGTGTGGATCAGAATACTCTAGGAAGTCTTAGAGGTTATCTAAGCAGGTTGTAACTAGAGTGATCGTGTGGATCAGTATACTCTAGAAAAGTCTTAGAGGGTATCTAAGCAGTTGTTCCTGGAGTGATCAGTGTGTGATCAGAAGACTCTGGAAGACTTAGTTGCTGACTAAGTGGAAAACCATTGTAATCCGTGCGATTAGTGGATTAAATCCTCAATTGAGGTAAATCATCTCTGCGGGGGTGGACTGGAGTAGTTTAGTTAACAACGAACCAGGATAAAAATAACTGTGCAATTTATTTTTATCTGTCAAGTTTTTAAAGCTACACTTATTCAAACCCCCCCCTTTCTAAGTGTTTTTCTATCCTTCAATTGGCATCAGAGCGCCGGTTCTAAGGTGCAAGCACTTAACCGTGTTTAGAAAAGATTCAGGAAGAGAAAAACGCTTCAGTAAAAGATGGTTGATGAAAGTGAAAAGTCTACACCTGCATCTACATCTGGCTCTGCTGAGCAATACAACGGCAACAATGGTTATACTAGACCGCCGGTATTTGATGGTGAAAACTTTGAATACTGGAAAGATAAACTGGAAAGTTACTTTCTTGGTCTAGATGGTGATCTATGGGATCTTCTGATGGATGGTTACAAACATCCAGTAAATGCCAGAGGCGTAAAGCTGACAAGGCAAGAAATGAATGATGATCAGAAAAAGCTTTTCAGGAATCATCATAAATGCAGAACTGTTTTGCTGAATGCTATCTCTCATGCTGAGTATGAGAAGATATCTAACAGGGAAACGGCCTATGACATATATGAGTCCTTGAAAATGACTCATGAAGGAAATGCTCAAGTCAAGGAGACTAAAGCTCTAGCTTTAATCCAGAAGTATGAAGCCTTCAAGATGGAGGATGATGAAGACATTGAAAAGATGTTTTCAAGATTTCAAACTCTTACTGCTGGATTGAGAGTTCTTGACAAGGGATACACCAAGGCTGATCATGTAAAGAAGATCATCAGAAGCTTACCCAGAAGATGGGGTCCTATGGTGACTGCATTCAAGATTGCAAAGAATCTGAATGAAGTTTCTCTGGAAGAGCTTATCAGTGCCTTGAGAAGTCATGAAATAGAGCTGGACGCAAATGAGCCTCAAAAGAAAGGTAAGTCTATTGCATTAAAATCCAATATCAAGAAATGCACTAACGCTTTTCAGGCTAGAGAAGAAGATCCTGAAGAATCAGAATCTGAAGAAGAAGATGAACTGTCCTTGATCTCCAGAAGGCTAAATCAACTCTGGAAGACCAAGCAAAGGAAGTTCAGAGGCTTCAGAAGTTCAAAGAAATTTGAACGTGGAGAATCGTCTGATGACAGAAGATTTGACAAGAAGAAGGTCATGTGCTATGAATGCAATGAGCCTGGACACTTCAAGAATGAATGTCCAAATCTTCAGAAGGAAAATCCCAAGAAGAAGTTTCATAAGAAGAAAGGTCTTATGGCAACCTGGGATGAGTCAGAAGATGATTCAGACTCTGAAGATGAGCAGGCTAACTGTGCGCTGATGGCGACAGAAGATGACGGATCAGAATCTACATCAGAATCAGATTCTGAAGAGGTATTTTCTGAACTTACTAGAGATGAGTTAGTTTCCGGTCTAACTGAACTTCTGGAATTCAAGTCTCAGATGAGTCTCAAATACAAAAAGCTGAAAAAGCTATTTGAATTTGAAACAAAGAAGCTTGAGATGGAGAACTCTGAATTAAAAGAAAAACTTTTAAAATTATCCAATAATGTTGGATCTCCTTCTGATTCAGAAAAATCCACTCCTAGTCTAAACCATATTCTGAAAGAATATGATTTAAGTTTCAGGAAGTTCTTATCTAGAAGTATTGGCAAAAGTCAGCTAGCTTCTATGATATATGCTGTGTCTGGAAACAAAAGAGTTGGCATTGGTTTTGAGGGTGAAACCCCATACAAACTTGAACTATTGTATGATCAGTTCAAGTATGGCCACTCCCATGATATTAGGCACACTTCATATGCTCAAAGTTTTCACATAACACACACTAAGAAGCATGTGACACAACCTAGGAAATATCATGAAACTCACATTAAAAATTATCATGTTGTTCCTCCTATTGCTTACAATGTTAAACCCAAGTTCAATCAGAACTTGAGAAAATCTAACAAGAAAGGACCCAAAAAGATGTGGGTACCTAAGGATAAGATTATTCCTATTGCAGATATCCTTGACTGCAAAAAGGACAAAGCACAACATGTCATGGTACCTGGACTCTGGATGCTCACGACACATGACAGGAAGAAGGTCTATGTTCCAAGACCTGGTGCTTAAGTCTGGAGGAGAAGTCAAGTTTGGAGGAGATCAGAAGGGCAAGATAATTGGCTCTGGAACTATAAAGTCTGGTAACTCTCCTTCCATTTCTAATGTACTTCTTGTAGAAGGATTAACACATAACCTCTTATCTATCAGTCAATTGAGTGACAATGGTTATGATATAATCTTTAATCAAGAGTCTTGCAAGGCTGTAAATCAGAAGGATGGCTCAATCCTATTTACAGGCAAGAGGAAGAACAACATTTATAAGACAGATCTGAAAGATCTTATGAGTCAGAAGGTGACTTGTCTTATGTCTGTTTCTGAAGAGCAGTGGGTCTGGCACAGAAGATTAGGTCATGCTAGTTTGAGAAAGATTTCTCAGATTAACAAACTGAATCTTGTCAGAGGACTCCCTAATCTGAAATTCAAATCAGATGCTCTTTGTGAAGCATGTCAGAAGGGCAAGTTCTCCAAACCTGCATTCAAGTCCAAGAATGTTGTTTCTACCTCAAGGCCATTAGAACTCTTGCACATTGATCTGTTTGGCCCAGTCAAAACAGCATCTGTCAGAGGGAAGAAATATGGATTAGTCATCGTAGATGATTATAGCCGCTGGACATGGGTAAAATTCTTGAAACACAAGGATGAGACTCATTCAGTGTTCTTTGATTTCTGCATTCAGATTCAATCTGAAAAAGAGTGTAAAATCATAAAGGTCAGAAGTGATCATGGTGGTGAATTTGAGAACAGATCCTTTGAAGAATTCTTCAAAGAAAATGGTATTGCCCATGATTTCTCTTGTCCTAGAACTCCACAGCAAAATGGAGTTGTAGAACGAAAGAATAGGACTCTGCAAGAAATGGCCAGAACCATGATCAATGAAACCAATATGGCTAAGCATTTCTGGGCAGAAGCAATAAACACTGCATGCTATATTCAGAATAGAATCTCTATCAGACCTATTCTTAATAAGACTCCTTATGAATTGTGGAAGAATAGAAAGCCCAACATTTCATATTTCCATCCTTTTGGATGTGTATGCTTTATTCTGAACACTAAAGATCATCTTGGTAAGTTTGATTCCAAAGCACAAAAATGTTTCCTTCTTGGATATTCTGAACGCTCAAAAGGCTACAGAGTATACAATACTGAAACATTGATTGTAGAAGAATCAATCAATATCAGGTTTGATGATAAGCTTGGTTCTGAAAAACCAAAGCAGTTTGATAATTTTGCAGATTGTGATATTGATATATCAGAAGTTGTTGAGCCAAGAAGCAACGCATCAGAAGCAAAGCTTCTCAGAAGCAAAGAATCTGAAGATCAAGTATCAGCTTCTCTGGAGAATCTAAGCATATCTGAAGAACCATCTGTCAGAAGATCATCCAGACTCATCTCTGGTCATTCAGAAGATGTCATTCTTGGAAAGAAGGATGATCCAATCAGAACAAGAGCATTCCTTAAGAACAATGCAGATTGTCAATTAGGTCTTGTATCTTTGATCGAGCCAACTTCTGTTGATCATGCTCTAGAAGATCCAGACTGGATAATTGCTATGCAAGAAGAACTGAATCAGTTTACAAGGAATGATGTTTGGGATCTTGTTCCTAGACCAGATGGATTCAATATAATCGGTACAAAATGGGTCTTCAGAAACAAGCTCAGTGAGAAAGGTGAAGTGGTAAGGAACAAAGTCAGACTGGTGGCTCAGGGTTATAGTCAGCAAGAAGGGATTGACTATACAGAAACCTTTGCACCAGTGGCCAGGTTAGAATCTATTCGTCTATTAATTTCATTTGCCACTCAACATAATATCACTCTCTATCAGATGGATGTTAAGAGTGCCTTCTTAAATGGTTATATAGATGAAGAAGTTTATGTCCATCAACCTCCTGGTTTTGAAGACTCTATGTCTCCTAATCATGTTTTTAAACTAAAGAAATCATTGTATGGATTGAAACAGGCTCCCAGAGCTTGGTATGAGCGCTTAAGTTCTTTCCTTCTGGATAATGGTTTCACTAGAGGAAAAGTGGACACTACTCTCTTTTGTAAAACCTTTAAAAGGGATATTTTAATTTGTCAAATATATGTAGATGATATTATTTTTGGAACATCTAATGCTACACTTGGAAAGGAGTTTGCTGAATCTATGCAGGCTGAGTTTGAAATGAGCATGATGGGAGAACTCAAGTATTTCCTTGGAATACAAATAAATCAAACATCAGAAGGAACGTATGTTCATCAAACCAAGTATGTGAAGGAACTTCTGAAGAAGTTTAATCTTCTAGACTGCAAAGAAGCCAAAACTCCTATGCATCCAACATGCATCCTAGGTAAGGATGAGGTAAGTAAGAAGGTAGATCAGAAGTTATACAGAGGTATGATTGGATCTCTTCTATATCTGACTGCTTCTAGACCTGACATTCTGTTCAGTGTTTGTTTGTGTGCTAGATTCCAATCAGATCCTAGAGAATCTCATTTAACTGCTGTTAAGAGAATTCTAAGGTATCTGAAAGGTACTACTAATGTTGGCTTAGTTTACAGAAAATCTAAAGAATACAACTTAGTAGGATTCTGCGATGCTGACTATGCTGGAGATAGAATTGAAAGAAAGAGTACTTCAGGAAGTTGCCAATTTCTTGGAAGTCATTTGATCTCCTGGTACAGCAAGAAGCAAGCAACTATTGCTCTATCAACAACAGAAGCAGAATATGTCGCTGCTGCTGGTTGCAGTACACAGATGCTCTGGATGAAGAGTCAGTTAGAAGATTATCAGATATATGAGAGTAACATTCCTATATTCTGTGATAATACTTCTGCTATATGTTTATCTAAGAATCCTATTCTTCATTCAAAAGCTAAACATATTGAGATTAAACATCATTTCATAAGGGACTATGTTCAGAAGGGTGTTATATCTTTAAACTTTGTTGATACAGACCATCAATGGGCTGATATTTTTACAAAACCCCTGGCTGAAGATAGGTTTAAGTTCATTCTGAAGAACATCAGTATGGATTTATGCCCAGAATGAGGAGATGAGAAGTTCTTACGTATGAGTATCTTCTGAAATGAATGTGGATTTCTTTTTATATCAGAAGTTCTGTTTGAAATATTTTAGAAATTATGATTCGGTTATTACTAACGTTTCATTGTCTAAGTGGATTCAGAACCTCTTTTAAAGCAAAACAACTGTAACGTTTTATCTCGGGATGGTAAACCTGTCGTTACTATTCATGGATAAGCGCGCGTGCAGTTGAAGGGACGCCGACCATAGGTAACTGTGCTAGTCACCTCATTCGTCTTTATTATCTCTCCTCACGTCACGTAACATTAAATGCTATCCATCATTTGTTTCGTTTTATTTTCTTTTTATATTCTTCAAACGTTTCTTTTCCCTCTTATATCTCTCTCACTTTGCATTCCTCATCAAGTTATCTCTCTCTCTTCCGTTTTCTTCTCTTACTCAAACAATTTTTTCTTACTTTTAAAAAATCCTAGCTCAAACCTAGCGTTCATCCTAAGTCTGTTGAGGATCTATGACTCAAAGGCGACAGATCTCTGCATATCTCGGGACGGCTCTCCTAATACCTCTCAAGTCAGACCTCTTCTTTGATGTTGTTATCAACTTTCACCCAAAGACAGAAGACTTTCTTGAGTTATGGGAGGAGGTTAAGAATGATATTCTTAACTTCTATGTTAAGGGAAAGCCCCGTTTGCAACATTAGCTCTCTGTCTGTGAACTGTCCCTCTCTTCCTCTTTGGTCACTTGGATCTCTCCTACAGTGGAGGTTCCAGTCTGGAAGACAAGAGTCCACAGGGATTCTTGATGGGTTGACACGGAGTGTGTCTTGCTAGGGTGCTGTTTTTAATTTTTGTAGTCATTTCCTCTTGGGATGACTTTTTATGTATTTGCTAGGAATGTTTCTCATCTTGTTAAATATAGGAACCTTTTGTAATATCTTTTGATTATCAATAAAAAGTTTCCTTGATTTACATTCCAGTGATTTTATTTGTCGTTTTATTCATCTGAATCTTTTGAAATATTCTTTTTGATGTTATGACAAAAAGGGGGAGAAGATAAATGATAAATGATTTGATTAATCTATCAGTTGCTGGGTAAAGCTCCCACACATTTACTAACAAGAACTGCAAGTTCTATATGGTTTAAGTGTTTTGCAGGTATAAAGAAGTGAAGAGAATCTTCAAAGCAAACACAAGAAGCAAAACCATGGAAACTGAAGCAAGCTGAGTGCTGTCAAGCTTCAGAAATCAGAAGCAAGAAAGAAGAATGAATCAGAAGCACTGATAATAGAATTTGATCCATATTTGTCTATCTGCTTTGACAAAATTCTATTTGCTCTGATACATTATTTCAGCCTATATGGCTCTGATACATATCATGTGTTCAAATATACATTTTATGTTCTGACTCGTTCATGCTGACTTTTGTCGTTTAGTTTTTTGTTCTGTAACATTTCAGGATGTAGAGATGCTCAGATGATGCTCTGGTACATTCAACAATGTTCTGATACAAATCTAGCATGAAGTGATGTTGGTAGAAATTCAAGCTCTGAAGCTATCCGAGGGAAGCAGAAATCAGAAGCTGTGAATGTTCTAAAGATCCAGAAAACTCAAGTTCTGAAGCTGTCCTAAATGGAAGCAGAAGTCAGAAGTTGTGAATGTTCAGAAGATCAAAGAAATTCAAGTTCTGAAGCTGTCCTAGATGGAAGCAGGAATCAGAAGCTGTGAGTGTTCTAGGGATCTAAGGAAATTCTAGTTCTGAAGCTGTCCAATGGAAGCAGAAGTCAGAAGCTATGAATTCTCTAAAGACAAGAAGCTTATGTGATCGTCTCTACCGAAATAATCAGGGAAGTCTTTTATTAAAGTTCTTCGAGTATTTATTTCAGGGGGAGATTATTTATCTCAGGGGGAGATTGTTAATCTCAGGGGGAGACATATTCATATGTGTTATACCCCAAAATTTGCCCATGCTATTTTTCATACACAAAACCAAATCAAAAGACAAAGCTCC